>NW_028123698.1:0-552998 GCF_965194805.1 Balaenoptera borealis | reverse complement strand
CAATCCAGGTGGCATCACAGCCCCTGAACGAATTTTGTAAGAATTTCTCTCTCTTTCACTGTCTTTGTTTCACGGGTTTTGAAAAGTAATTGATTTTTATAATGGGGTTTAGCTGCTTTTCACTGCTGTGTTTATGCCGCTTTACACCCACTTGACTCACTTACAGAGAGATATCAATACATAGGTTTGAAGATTCTTACTAGTCAGATATATTCTTGGGCGGTGAATAGGGGGTGTTGAGTCCAGTTCACTGAGCAAGGAGTAGGTCTTGTCTATTACATATTGGGTTCATGGAACGGTATCTGAGCTAATTTGAAACCCTTGTTTTATGCATCACCCCACCTCACCTTTCCCGTTAAGCAGCCATAGTGTGTTTTCTAAACGTGTGTCTCTGTTCTGTTTTGTAATTCAGTTCAAGGGTAGCGGTTTTTACATTCCCTCTATAAGTGATATCTCATGATAAGTGTCTTTTTCTGTGTGACTTATTTCACTTAGAATCGTCATACCTAAATCCACTCATCATGCTGCTACTAGCCTTATGACATTGATTTCATGGCTGAGTGATATTCCATTGTATATAAGGACCACATCTTCTTTATGCATTCTTCTCTTTCCTGGGATATTTAAGGTGTAACGAAGTGGAGGTTCTTGTCAACAGAGTAGCCCAAAACTTTGGGGTGCCTGTGTCTTGCTGATTTTTAGTTTTCCCAATTTATACGCCCATGAGTGGAAGTGCCCTATGCTCTCTAAGCTGAGTTTTTTAGATGTTTCAGGACACACCGTACACTTCTCCAGAGTGGCTGTTGGCAATTTACATCCCGCCCATCAGCGTAGCAAGGCTCCCATTTCTCCATGGCCTGTCCTGCATTTCTGGTTTTGACACTTTATTCAGCATGGCCCTTTTGACCGATGGGAAGCGAGACTTCTTTGTAGCGCTGATTTGCCTTTCCAGGTTGCTTGGTTGGCCAAAAAGGGCGTATGCGTTTTTTCCTGAATATATTCAGGAAAAAACGCATACGCCCTTTTTGGCCAAGGGCATCATTGTCGAGGTTTTGCCGCTTTTCCTGTGCTTTAAAGGCGATTCGAATCTACCTCCTGAAATCTGTTTCCTGCAATTCTGCCTTGCTTTCAAATCCTCTTGGTTGCCTTCCCTCAATATATTTGTGGACGAGAGTTATCATTTCTAAGTCTGCAGGTTTGTGAATTGCAGTGCCCCTGAGCTCCATTATTCAACTCGCTTTCTTGGGAGCTGGCCGCAAAAGCGCAGGATTGCTTCAGGCCGTATTCTGGCTCCTGGCGGCAGGCTGAGCCTGTGGTTAATTCTTCTTCCTGATGGGAAAATAGAGTGACCTGTGCCTGTCCCAACACCTAGAGCTAGTCTCTCATTGGTTCCCCCTCTTCCCGTGCATCCTCAGGACAAATTGCAACCTGTACGGAGCAGGGGGATAAAGGTGCTGATTCTCCAAGGAGGGAGATGGCTAGTAAAGCGGCTGGAATGGCGAACCGGAGCACAAGGAGATGAGAAATGAGGTGCGTTTTAGAAACCTTTCCCGATCACACGGTGTACCATCTTCGGGGTTTCTCATGCATGTTTTCAGTGTAGGACGATGCCCTTGAACCTGGAGATTTGGGACCCATGGGATGGGTACCACGCTATAGTACTTTAAAGGGTCTGCGTTTGCTCACCCAACCTCACCAAACCTCTCAGCCCCAAGAGTGTCCACCCTTATGTCTCAATCAGCTGTGGGTCTAGATATGGTCAATCCAGGTGGCATCACAGCCCCTGAACGAATTTTGTAAGAATTTCTCTCTCTTTCACTGTCTTTGTTTCACGGGTTTTGAAAAGTAATTGATTTTTATAATGGGGTTTAGCTGCTTTTCACTGCTGTGTTTATGCCGCTTTACACCCACTTGACTCACTTACAGAGAGATATCAATACATAGGTTTGAAGATTCTTACTAGTCAGATATATTCTTGGGCGGTGAATAGGGGGTGTTGAGTCCAGTTCACTGAGCAAGGAGTAGGTCTTGTCTATTACATATTGGGTTCATGGAACGGTATCTGAGCTAATTTGAAACCCTTGTTTTATGCATCACCCCACCTCACCTTTCCCGTTAAGCAGCCATAGTGTGTTTTCTAAACGTGTGACTCTGTTCTGTTTTGTAATTCAGTTCAAGGGTAGCGGTTTTGACATTCCCTCTATAAGTGATATCTCATGATAAGTGTCTTTTTCTGTGTGACTTATTTCACTTAGAATCGTCATACCTAAATCCACTCATCATGCTGCTACTAGCCTTATGACATTGATTTCATGGCTGAGTGATATTCCATTGTATATAAGGACCACATCTTCTTTATGCATTCTTCTCTTTCCTGGGATATTTAAGGTGTAACGAAGTGGAGGTTCTTGTCAACAGAGTAGCCCAAAACTTTGGGGTGCCTGTGTCTTGCTGATTTTTAGTTTTCCCAATTTATACGCCCATGAGTGGAAGTGCCCTATGCTCTCTAAGCTGAGTTTTTTAGATGTTTCAGGACACACCGTACACTTCTCCAGAGTGGCTGTTGGCAATTTACATCCCGCCCATCAGCGTAGCAAGGCTCCCATTTCTCCATGGCCTGTCCTGCATTTCTGGTTTTGACACTTTATTCAGCATGGCCCTTTTGACCGATGGGAAGCGAGACTTCTTTGTAGCGCTGATTTGCCTTTCC
This sequence comes from Balaenoptera borealis, assembly GCF_965194805.1. Taxonomy (NCBI): domain Eukaryota; kingdom Metazoa; phylum Chordata; class Mammalia; order Artiodactyla; family Balaenopteridae; genus Balaenoptera; species Balaenoptera borealis. The sequence continues at coordinate 550,288 of NW_028123698.1, read as the reverse complement.
AGGTTGCTTGGTTGGCCAAAAAGGGCGTATGCGTTTTTTCCTGAATATATTCAGGAAAAAACGCATACGCCCTTTTTGGCCAAGGGCATCATTGTCGAGGTTTTGCCGCTTTTCCTGTGCTTTAAAGGCGATTCGAATCTACCTCCTGAAATCTGTTTCCTGCAATTCTGCCTTGCTTTCAAATCCTCTTGGTTGCCTTCCCTCAATATATTTGTGGACGAGAGTTATCATTTCTAAGTCTGCAGGTTTGTGAATTGCAGTGCCCCTGAGCTCCATTATTCAACTCGCTTTCTTGGGAGCTGGCCGCAAAAGCGCAGGATTGCTTCAGGCCGTATTCTGGCTCCTGGCGGCAGGCTGAGCCTGTGGTTAATTCTTCTTCCTGATGGGAAAATAGAGTGACCTGTGCCTGTCCCAACACCTAGAGCTAGTCTCTCATTGGTTCCCCCTCTTCCCGTGCATCCTCAGGACAAATTGCAACCTGTACGGAGCAGGGGGATAAAGGTGCTGATTCTCCAAGGAGGGAGATGGCTAGTAAAGCGGCTGGAATGGCGAACCGGAGCACAAGGAGATGAGAAATGAGGTGCGTTTTAGAAACCTTTCCCGATCACACGGTGTACCATCTTCGGGGTTTCTCATGCATGTTTTCAGTGTAGGACGATGCCCTTGAACCTGGAGATTTGGGACCCATGGGATGGGTACCACGCTATAGTACTTTAAAGGGTCTGCGTTTGCTCACCCAACCTCACCAAACCTCTCAGCCCCAAGAGTGTCCACCCTTATGTCTCAATCAGCTGTGGGTCTAGATATGGTCAATCCAGGTGGCATCACAGCCCCTGAACGAATTTTGTAAGAATTTCTCTCTCTTTCACTGTCTTTGTTTCACGGGTTTTGAAAAGTAATTGATTTTTATAATGGGGTTTAGCTGCTTTTCACTGCTGTGTTTATGCCGCTTTACACCCACTTGACTCACTTACAGAGAGATATCAATACATAGGTTTGAAGATTCTTACTAGTCAGATATATTCTTGGGCGGTGAATAGGGGGTGTTGAGTCCAGTTCACTGAGCAAGGAGTAGGTCTTGTCTATTACATATTGGGTTCATGGAACGGTATCTGAGCTAATTTGAAACCCTTGTTTTATGCATCACCCCACCTCACCTTTCCCGTTAAGCAGCCATAGTGTGTTTTCTAAACGTGTGACTCTGTTCTGTTTTGTAATTCAGTTCAAGGGTAGCGGTTTTTACATTCCCTCTATAAGTGATATCTCATGATAAGTGTCTTTTTCTGTGTGACTTATTTCACTTAGAATCGTCGTACCAAAATCTACTCCTCATGCTGCTACTAGCCTTATGACGTTGATTTCATGGCTGAGTGATATTCCATTGTACATAAGGACCACAACTTCTTTATCCATTCTTCTATCTCCTGGGATATTTAAGGTGTAAGAAAGTGGAGGTTCTTGTCAACAGAGGAGCCCTAAACTTTGGGGTGCCTGTGTCTTGCTGATTTTTATTTTTCCCAATGTATACGCCCATGAGTGGAAGTGCCCTCTGCTCTCTAAGCTGAGTTTTTTAGATGTTTCAGGACACACCGTACACTTCTCCAGAGTGGCTGTTGGCAATTTACATCCCGCCCATCAGCGTAGCAAGGCTCCCATTTCTCCATGGCCTGTCCTGCATTTCTGGTTTTGACACTTTATTCAGCATGGCCCTTTTGACCGATGGGAAGCGAGACTTCTTTGTAGCGCTGATTTGCCTTTCCAGGTTGCTTGGTTGGCCAAAAAGGGCGTATGCGTTTTTTCCTGAATACATTCAGGAAAAAACGCATACGCCCTTTTTGGCCAAGGGCATCATTGTCGAGGTTTTGCCGCTTTTCCTGTGCTTTAAAGGCGATTCGAATCTACCTCCTGAAATCTGTTTCCTGCAATTCTGCCTTGCTTTCAAATCCTCTTGGTTGCCTTCCCTCAATATATTTGTGGACGAGAGTTATCATTTCTAAGTCTGCAGGTTTGTGAATTGCAGTGCCCCTGAGCTCCATTATTCAACTCGCTTTCTTGGGAGCTGGCCGCAAAAGCGCAGGATTGCTTCAGGCCGTATTCTGGCTCCTGGCGGCAGGCTGAGCCTGTGGTTAATTCTTCTTCCTGATGGGAAAATAGAGTGACCTGTGCCTGTCCCAACACCTAGAGCTAGTCTCTCATTGGTTCCCCCTCTTCCCGTGCATCCTCAGGACAAATTGCAACCTGTACGGAGCAGGGGGATAAAGGTGCTGATTCTCCAAGGAGGGAGATGGCTAGTAAAGCGGCTGGAATGGCGAACCGGAGCACAAGGAGATGAGAAATGAGGTGCGTTTTAGAAACCTTTCCCGATCACACGGTGTACCATCTTCGGGGTTTCTCATGCATGTTTTCAGTGTAGGACGATGCCCTTGAACCTGGAGATTTGGGACCCATGGGATGGGTACCACGCTATAGTACTTTAAAGGGTCTGCGTTTGCTCACCCAACCTCACCAAACCTCTCAGCCCCAAGAGTGTCCACCCTTATGTCTCAATCAGCTGTGGGTCTAGATATGGTCAATCCAGGTGGCATCACAGCCCCTGAACGAATTTTGTAAGAATTTCTCTCTCTTTCACTGTCTTTGTTTCACGGGTTTTGAAAAGTAATTGATTTTTATAATGGGGTTTAGCTGCTTTTCACTGCTGTGTTTATGCCGCTTTACACCCACTTGACTCACTTACAGAGAGATATCAATACATAGGTTTGAAGATTCTTACTAGTCAGATATATTCTTGGGCGGTGAATAGGGGGTGTTGAGTCCAGTTCACTGAGCAAGGAGTAGGTCTTGTCTATTACATATTGGGTTCATGGAACGGTATCTGAGCTAATTTGAAACCCTTGTTTTATGCATCACCCCACCTCACCTTTCCCGTTAAGCAGCCATAGTGTGTTTTCTAAACGTGTGACTCTGTTCTGTTTTGTAATTCAGTTCAAGGGTAGCGGTTTTTACATTCCCTCTATAAGTGATATCTCATGATAAGTGTCTTTTTCTGTGTGACTTATTTCACTTAGAATCGTCGTACCAAAATCTACTCCTCATGCTGCTACTAGCCTTATGACGTTGATTTCATGGCTGAGTGATATTCCATTGTACATAAGGACCACAACTTCTTTATCCATTCTTCTATCTCCTGGGATATTTAAGGTGTAAGAAAGTGGAGGTTCTTGTCAACAGAGGAGCCCTAAACTTTGGGGTGCCTGTGTCTTGCTGATTTTTATTTTTCCCAATGTATACGCCCATGAGTGGAAGTGCCCTCTGCTCTCTAAGCTGAGTTTTTTAGATGTTTCAGGACACACCGTACACTTCTCCAGAGTGGCTGTTGGCAATTTACATCCCGCCCATCAGCGTAGCAAGGCTCCCATTTCTCCATGGCCTGTCCTGCATTTCTGGTTTTGACACTTTATTCAGCATGGCCCTTTTGACCGATGGGAAGCGAGACTTCTTTGTAGCGCTGATTTGCCTTTCCAGGTTGCTTGGTTGGCCAAAAAGGGCGTATGCGTTTTTTCCTGAATACATTCAGGAAAAAACGCATACGCCCTTTTTGGCCAAGGGCATCATTGTCGAGGTTTTGCCGCTTTTCCTGTGCTTTAAAGGCGATTCGAATCTACCTCCTGAAATCTGTTTCCTGCAATTCTGCCTTGCTTTCAAATCCTCTTGGTTGCCTTCCCTCAATATATTTGTGGACGAGAGTTATCATTTCTAAGTCTGCAGGTTTGTGAATTGCAGTGCCCCTGAGCTCCATTATTCAACTCGCTTTCTTGGGAGCTGGCCGCAAAAGCGCAGGATTGCTTCAGGCCGTATTCTGGCTCCTGGCGGCAGGCTGAGCCTGTGGTTAATTCTTCTTCCTGATGGGAAAATAGAGTGACCTGTGCCTGTCCCAACACCTAGAGCTAGTCTCTCATTGGTTCCCCCTCTTCCCGTGCATCCTCAGGACAAATTGCAACCTGTACGGAGCAGGGGGATAAAGGTGCTGATTCTCCAAGGAGGGAGATGGCTAGTAAAGCGGCTGGAATGGCGAACCGGAGCACAAGGAGATGAGAAATGAGGTGCGTTTTAGAAACCTTTCCCGATCACACGGTGTACCATCTTCGGGGTTTCTCATGCATGTTTTCAGTGTAGGACGATGCCCTTGAACCTGGAGATTTGGGACCCATGGGATGGGTACCACGCTATAGTACTTTAAAGGGTCTGCGTTTGCTCACCCAACCTCACCAAACCTCTCAGCCCCAAGAGTGTCCACCCTTATGTCTCAATCAGCTGTGGGTCTAGATATGGTCAATCCAGGTGGCATCACAGCCCCTGAACGAATTTTGTAAGAATTTCTCTCTCTTTCACTGTCTTTGTTTCACGGGTTTTGAAAAGTAATTGATTTTTATAATGGGGTTTAGCTGCTTTTCACTGCTGTGTTTATGCCGCTTTACACCCACTTGACTCACTTACAGAGAGATATCAATACATAGGTTTGAAGATTCTTACTAGTCAGATATATTCTTGGGCGGTGAATAGGGGGTGTTGAGTCCAGTTCACTGAGCAAGGAGTAGGTCTTGTCTATTACATATTGGGTTCATGGAACGGTATCTGAGCTAATTTGAAACCCTTGTTTTATGCATCACCCCACCTCACCTTTCCCGTTAAGCAGCCATAGTGTGTTTTCTAAACGTGTGTCTCTGTTCTGTTTTGTAATTCAGTTCAAGGGTAGCGGTTTTTACATTCCCTCTATAAGTGATATCTCATGATAAGTGTCTTTTTCTGTGTGACTTATTTCACTTAGAATCGTCATACCTAAATCCACTCATCATGCTGCTACTAGCCTTATGACATTGATTTCATGGCTGAGTGATATTCCATTGTATATAAGGACCACATCTTCTTTATGCATTCTTCTCTTTCCTGGGATATTTAAGGTGTAACGAAGTGGAGGTTCTTGTCAACAGAGTAGCCCAAAACTTTGGGGTGCCTGTGTCTTGCTGATTTTTAGTTTTCCCAATTTATACGCCCATGAGTGGAAGTGCCCTATGCTCTCTAAGCTGAGTTTTTTAGATGTTTCAGGACACACCGTACACTTCTCCAGAGTGGCTGTTGGCAATTTACATCCCGCCCATCAGCGTAGCAAGGCTCCCATTTCTCCATGGCCTGTCCTGCATTTCTGGTTTTGACACTTTATTCAGCATGGCCCTTTTGACCGATGGGAAGCGAGACTTCTTTGTAGCGCTGATTTGCCTTTCCAGGTTGCTTGGTTGGCCAAAAAGGGCGTATGCGTTTTTTCCTGAATATATTCAGGAAAAAACGCATACGCCCTTTTTGGCCAAGGGCATCATTGTCGAGGTTTTGCCGCTTTTCCTGTGCTTTAAAGGCGATTCGAATCTACCTCCTGAAATCTGTTTCCTGCAATTCTGCCTTGCTTTCAAATCCTCTTGGTTGCCTTCCCTCAATATATTTGTGGACGAGAGTTATCATTTCTAAGTCTGCAGGTTTGTGAATTGCAGTGCCCCTGAGCTCCATTATTCAACTCGCTTTCTTGGGAGCTGGCCGCAAAAGCGCAGGATTGCTTCAGGCCGTATTCTGGCTCCTGGCGGCAGGCTGAGCCTGTGGTTAATTCTTCTTCCTGATGGGAAAATAGAGTGACCTGTGCCTGTCCCAACACCTAGAGCTAGTCTCTCATTGGTTCCCCCTCTTCCCGTGCATCCTCAGGACAAATTGCAACCTGTACGGAGCAGGGGGATAAAGGTGCTGATTCTCCAAGGAGGGAGATGGCTAGTAAAGCGGCTGGAATGGCGAACCGGAGCACAAGGAGATGAGAAATGAGGTGCGTTTTAGAAACCTTTCCCGATCACACGGTGTACCATCTTCGGGGTTTCTCATGCATGTTTTCAGTGTAGGACGATGCCCTTGAACCTGGAGATTTGGGACCCATGGGATGGGTACCACGCTATAGTACTTTAAAGGGTCTGCGTTTGCTCACCCAACCTCACCAAACCTCTCAGCCCCAAGAGTGTCCACCCTTATGTCTCAATCAGCTGTGGGTCTAGATATGGTCAATCCAGGTGGCATCACAGCCCCTGAACGAATTTTGTAAGAATTTCTCTCTCTTTCACTGTCTTTGTTTCACGGGTTTTGAAAAGTAATTGATTTTTATAATGGGGTTTAGCTGCTTTTCACTGCTGTGTTTATGCCGCTTTACACCCACTTGACTCACTTACAGAGAGATATCAATACATAGGTTTGAAGATTCTTACTAGTCAGATATATTCTTGGGCGGTGAATAGGGGGTGTTGAGTCCAGTTCACTGAGCAAGGAGTAGGTCTTGTCTATTACATATTGGGTTCATGGAACGGTATCTGAGCTAATTTGAAACCCTTGTTTTATGCATCACCCCACCTCACCTTTCCCGTTAAGCAGCCATAGTGTGTTTTCTAAACGTGTGACTCTGTTCTGTTTTGTAATTCAGTTCAAGGGTAGCGGTTTTGACATTCCCTCTATAAGTGATATCTCATGATAAGTGTCTTTTTCTGTGTGACTTATTTCACTTAGAATCGTCATACCTAAATCCACTCATCATGCTGCTACTAGCCTTATGACATTGATTTCATGGCTGAGTGATATTCCATTGTATATAAGGACCACATCTTCTTTATGCATTCTTCTCTTTCCTGGGATATTTAAGGTGTAACGAAGTGGAGGTTCTTGTCAACAGAGTAGCCCAAAACTTTGGGGTGCCTGTGTCTTGCTGATTTTTAGTTTTCCCAATTTATACGCCCATGAGTGGAAGTGCCCTATGCTCTCTAAGCTGAGTTTTTTAGATGTTTCAGGACACACCGTACACTTCTCCAGAGTGGCTGTTGGCAATTTACATCCCGCCCATCAGCGTAGCAAGGCTCCCATTTCTCCATGGCCTGTCCTGCATTTCTGGTTTTGACACTTTATTCAGCATGGCCCTTTTGACCGATGGGAAGCGAGACTTCTTTGTAGCGCTGATTTGCCTTTCCAGGTTGCTTGGTTGGCCAAAAAGGGCGTATGCGTTTTTTCCTGAATATATTCAGGAAAAAACGCATACGCCCTTTTTGGCCAAGGGCATCATTGTCGAGGTTTTGCCGCTTTTCCTGTGCTTTAAAGGCGATTCGAATCTACCTCCTGAAATCTGTTTCCTGCAATTCTGCCTTGCTTTCAAATCCTCTTGGTTGCCTTCCCTCAATATATTTGTGGACGAGAGTTATCATTTCTAAGTCTGCAGGTTTGTGAATTGCAGTGCCCCTGAGCTCCATTCTTCAACTCGCTTTCTTGGGAGCTGGCCGCAAAAGCGCAGGATTGCTTCAGGCCGTATTCTGGCTCCTGGCGGCAGGCTGAGCCTGTGGTTAATTCTTCTTCCTGATGGGAAAATAGAGTGACCTGTGCCTGTCCCAACACCTAGAGCTAGTCTCTCATTGGTTCCCCCTCTTCCCGTGCATCCTCAGGACAAATTGCAACCTGTACGGAGCAGGGGGATAAAGGTGCTGATTCTCCAAGGAGGGAGATGGCTAGTAAAGCGGCTGGAATGGCGAACCGGAGCACAAGGAGATGAGAAATGAGGTGCGTTTTAGAAACCTTTCCCGATCACACGGTGTACCATCTTCGGGGTTTCTCATGCATGTTTTCAGTGTAGGACGATGCCCTTGAACCTGGAGATTTGGGACCCATGGGATGGGTACCACGCTATAGTACTTTAAAGGGTCTGCGTTTGCTCACCCAACCTCACCAAACCTCTCAGCCCCAAGAGTGTCCACCCTTATGTCTCAATCAGCTGTGGGTCTAGATATGGTCAATCCAGGTGGCATCACAGCCCCTGAACGAATTTTGTAAGAATTTCTCTCTCTTTCACTGTCTTTGTTTCACGGGTTTTGAAAAGTAATTGATTTTTATAATGGGGTTTAGCTGCTTTTCACTGCTGTGTTTATGCCGCTTTACACCCACTTGACTCACTTACAGAGAGATATCAATACATAGGTTTGAAGATTCTTACTAGTCAGATATATTCTTGGGCGGTGAATAGGGGGTGTTGAGTCCAGTTCACTGAGCAAGGAGTAGGTCTTGTCTATTACATATTGGGTTCATGGAACGGTATCTGAGCTAATTTGAAACCCTTGTTTTATGCATCACCCCACCTCACCTTTCCCGTTAAGCAGCCATAGTGTGTTTTCTAAACGTGTGACTCTGTTCTGTTTTGTAATTCAGTTCAAGGGTAGCGGTTTTGACATTCCCTCTATAAGTGATATCTCATGATAAGTGTCTTTTTCTGTGTGACTTATTTCACTTAGAATCGTCATACCTAAATCCACTCATCATGCTGCTACTAGCCTTATGACATTGATTTCATGGCTGAGTGATATTCCATTGTATATAAGGACCACATCTTCTTTATGCATTCTTCTCTTTCCTGGGATATTTAAGGTGTAACGAAGTGGAGGTTCTTGTCAACAGAGTAGCCCAAAACTTTGGGGTGCCTGTGTCTTGCTGATTTTTAGTTTTCCCAATTTATACGCCCATGAGTGGAAGTGCCCTATGCTCTCTAAGCTGAGTTTTTTAGATGTTTCAGGACACACCGTACACTTCTCCAGAGTGGCTGTTGGCAATTTACATCCCGCCCATCAGCGTAGCAAGGCTCCCATTTCTCCATGGCCTGTCCTGCATTTCTGGTTTTGACACTTTATTCAGCATGGCCCTTTTGACCGATGGGAAGCGAGACTTCTTTGTAGCGCTGATTTGCCTTTCCAGGTTGCTTGGTTGGCCAAAAAGGGCGTATGCGTTTTTTCCTGAATATATTCAGGAAAAAACGCATACGCCCTTTTTGGCCAAGGGCATCATTGTCGAGGTTTTGCCGCTTTTCCTGTGCTTTAAAGGCGATTCGAATCTACCTCCTGAAATCTGTTTCCTGCAATTCTGCCTTGCTTTCAAATCCTCTTGGTTGCCTTCCCTCAATATATTTGTGGACGAGAGTTATCATTTCTAAGTCTGCAGGTTTGTGAATTGCAGTGCCCCTGAGCTCCATTATTCAACTCGCTTTCTTGGGAGCTGGCCGCAAAAGCGCAGGATTGCTTCAGGCCGTATTCTGGCTCCTGGCGGCAGGCTGAGCCTGTGGTTAATTCTTCTTCCTGATGGGAAAATAGAGTGACCTGTGCCTGTCCCAACACCTAGAGCTAGTCTCTCATTGGTTCCCCCTCTTCCCGTGCATCCTCAGGACAAATTGCAACCTGTACGGAGCAGGGGGATAAAGGTGCTGATTCTCCAAGGAGGGAGATGGCTAGTAAAGCGGCTGGAATGGCGAACCGGAGCACAAGGAGATGAGAAATGAGGTGCGTTTTAGAAACCTTTCCCGATCACACGGTGTACCATCTTCGGGGTTTCTCATGCATGTTTTCAGTGTAGGACGATGCCCTTGAACCTGGAGATTTGGGACCCATGGGATGGGTACCACGCTATAGTACTTTAAAGGGTCTGCGTTTGCTCACCCAACCTCACCAAACCTCTCAGCCCCAAGAGTGTCCACCCTTATGTCTCAATCAGCTGTGGGTCTAGATATGGTCAATCCAGGTGGCATCACAGCCCCTGAACGAATTTTGTAAGAATTTCTCTCTCTTTCACTGTCTTTGTTTCACGGGTTTTGAAAAGTAATTGATTTTTATAATGGGGTTTAGCTGCTTTTCACTGCTGTGTTTATGCCGCTTTACACCCACTTGACTCACTTACAGAGAGATATCAATACATAGGTTTGAAGATTCTTACTAGTCAGATATATTCTTGGGCGGTGAATAGGGGGTGTTGAGTCCAGTTCACTGAGCAAGGAGTAGGTCTTGTCTATTACATATTGGGTTCATGGAACGGTATCTGAGCTAATTTGAAACCCTTGTTTTATGCATCACCCCACCTCACCTTTCCCGTTAAGCAGCCATAGTGTGTTTTCTAAACGTGTGTCTCTGTTCTGTTTTGTAATTCAGTTCAAGGGTAGCGGTTTTTACATTCCCTCTATAAGTGATATCTCATGATAAGTGTCTTTTTCTGTGTGACTTATTTCACTTAGAATCGTCGTACCAAAATCTACTCCTCATGCTGCTACTAGCCTTATGACGTTGATTTCATGGCTGAGTGATATTCCATTGTACATAAGGACCACAACTTCTTTATCCATTCTTCTATCTCCTGGGATATTTAAGGTGTAAGAAAGTGGAGGTTCTTGTCAACAGAGGAGCCCTAAACTTTGGGGTGCCTGTGTCTTGCTGATTTTTATTTTTCCCAATGTATACGCCCATGAGTGGAAGTGCCCTCTGCTCTCTAAGCTGAGTTTTTTAGATGTTTCAGGACACACCGTACACTTCTCCAGAGTGGCTGTTGGCAATTTACATCCCGCCCATCAGCGTAGCAAGGCTCCCATTTCTCCATGGCCTGTCCTGCATTTCTGGTTTTGACACTTTATTCAGCATGGCCCTTTTGACCGATGGGAAGCGAGACTTCTTTGTAGCGCTGATTTGCCTTTCCAGGTTGCTTGGTTGGCCAAAAAGGGCGTATGCGTTTTTTCCTGAATACATTCAGGAAAAAACGCATACGCCCTTTTTGGCCAAGGGCATCATTGTCGAGGTTTTGCCGCTTTTCCTGTGCTTTAAAGGCGATTCGAATCTACCTCCTGAAATCTGTTTCCTGCAATTCTGCCTTGCTTTCAAATCCTCTTGGTTGCCTTCCCTCAATATATTTGTGGACGAGAGTTATCATTTCTAAGTCTGCAGGTTTGTGAATTGCAGTGCCCCTGAGCTCCATTATTCAACTCGCTTTCTTGGGAGCTGGCCGCAAAAGCGCAGGATTGCTTCAGGCCGTATTCTGGCTCCTGGCGGCAGGCTGAGCCTGTGGTTAATTCTTCTTCCTGATGGGAAAATAGAGTGACCTGTGCCTGTCCCAACACCTAGAGCTAGTCTCTCATTGGTTCCCCCTCTTCCCGTGCATCCTCAGGACAAATTGCAACCTGTACGGAGCAGGGGGATAAAGGTGCTGATTCTCCAAGGAGGGAGATGGCTAGTAAAGCGGCTGGAATGGCGAACCGGAGCACAAGGAGATGAGAAATGAGGTGCGTTTTAGAAACCTTTCCCGATCACACGGTGTACCATCTTCGGGGTTTCTCATGCATGTTTTCAGTGTAGGACGATGCCCTTGAACCTGGAGATTTGGGACCCATGGGATGGGTACCACGCTATAGTACTTTAAAGGGTCTGCGTTTGCTCACCCAACCTCACCAAACCTCTCAGCCCCAAGAGTGTCCACCCTTATGTCTCAATCAGCTGTGGGTCTAGATATGGTCAATCCAGGTGGCATCACAGCCCCTGAACGAATTTTGTAAGAATTTCTCTCTCTTTCACTGTCTTTGTTTCACGGGTTTTGAAAAGTAATTGATTTTTATAATGGGGTTTAGCTGCTTTTCACTGCTGTGTTTATGCCGCTTTACACCCACTTGACTCACTTACAGAGAGATATCAATACATAGGTTTGAAGATTCTTACTAGTCAGATATATTCTTGGGCGGTGAATAGGGGGTGTTGAGTCCAGTTCACTGAGCAAGGAGTAGGTCTTGTCTATTACATATTGGGTTCATGGAACGGTATCTGAGCTAATTTGAAACCCTTGTTTTATGCATCACCCCACCTCACCTTTCCCGTTAAGCAGCCATAGTGTGTTTTCTAAACGTGTGTCTCTGTTCTGTTTTGTAATTCAGTTCAAGGGTAGCGGTTTTTACATTCCCTCTATAAGTGATATCTCATGATAAGTGTCTTTTTCTGTGTGACTTATTTCACTTAGAATCGTCATACCTAAATCCACTCATCATGCTGCTACTAGCCTTATGACATTGATTTCATGGCTGAGTGATATTCCATTGTATATAAGGACCACATCTTCTTTATGCATTCTTCTCTTTCCTGGGATATTTAAGGTGTAACGAAGTGGAGGTTCTTGTCAACAGAGTAGCCCAAAACTTTGGGGTGCCTGTGTCTTGCTGATTTTTAGTTTTCCCAATTTATACGCCCATGAGTGGAAGTGCCCTATGCTCTCTAAGCTGAGTTTTTTAGATGTTTCAGGACACACCGTACACTTCTCCAGAGTGGCTGTTGGCAATTTACATCCCGCCCATCAGCGTAGCAAGGCTCCCATTTCTCCATGGCCTGTCCTGCATTTCTGGTTTTGACACTTTATTCAGCATGGCCCTTTTGACCGATGGGAAGCGAGACTTCTTTGTAGCGCTGATTTGCCTTTCCAGGTTGCTTGGTTGGCCAAAAAGGGCGTATGCGTTTTTTCCTGAATATATTCAGGAAAAAACGCATACGCCCTTTTTGGCCAAGGGCATCATTGTCGAGGTTTTGCCGCTTTTCCTGTGCTTTAAAGGCGATTCGAATCTACCTCCTGAAATCTGTTTCCTGCAATTCTGCCTTGCTTTCAAATCCTCTTGGTTGCCTTCCCTCAATATATTTGTGGACGAGAGTTATCATTTCTAAGTCTGCAGGTTTGTGAATTGCAGTGCCCCTGAGCTCCATTCTTCAACTCGCTTTCTTGGGAGCTGGCCGCAAAAGCGCAGGATTGCTTCAGGCCGTATTCTGGCTCCTGGCGGCAGGCTGAGCCTGTGGTTAATTCTTCTTCCTGATGGGAAAATAGAGTGACCTGTGCCTGTCCCAACACCTAGAGCTAGTCTCTCATTGGTTCCCCCTCTTCCCGTGCATCCTCAGGACAAATTGCAACCTGTACGGAGCAGGGGGATAAAGGTGCTGATTCTCCAAGGAGGGAGATGGCTAGTAAAGCGGCTGGAATGGCGAACCGGAGCACAAGGAGATGAGAAATGAGGTGCGTTTTAGAAACCTTTCCCGATCACACGGTGTACCATCTTCGGGGTTTCTCATGCATGTTTTCAGTGTAGGACGATGCCCTTGAACCTGGAGATTTGGGACCCATGGGATGGGTACCACGCTATAGTACTTTAAAGGGTCTGCGTTTGCTCACCCAACCTCACCAAACCTCTCAGCCCCAAGAGTGTCCACCCTTATGTCTCAATCAGCTGTGGGTCTAGATATGGTCAATCCAGGTGGCATCACAGCCCCTGAACGAATTTTGTAAGAATTTCTCTCTCTTTCACTGTCTTTGTTTCACGGGTTTTGAAAAGTAATTGATTTTTATAATGGGGTTTAGCTGCTTTTCACTGCTGTGTTTATGCCGCTTTACACCCACTTGACTCACTTACAGAGAGATATCAATACATAGGTTTGAAGATTCTTACTAGTCAGATATATTCTTGGGCGGTGAATAGGGGGTGTTGAGTCCAGTTCACTGAGCAAGGAGTAGGTCTTGTCTATTACATATTGGGTTCATGGAACGGTATCTGAGCTAATTTGAAACCCTTGTTTTATGCATCACCCCACCTCACCTTTCCCGTTAAGCAGCCATAGTGTGTTTTCTAAACGTGTGTCTCTGTTCTGTTTTGTAATTCAGTTCAAGGGTAGCGGTTTTTACATTCCCTCTATAAGTGATATCTCATGATAAGTGTCTTTTTCTGTGTGACTTATTTCACTTAGAATCGTCATACCTAAATCCACTCATCATGCTGCTACTAGCCTTATGACATTGATTTCATGGCTGAGTGATATTCCATTGTATATAAGGACCACATCTTCTTTATGCATTCTTCTCTTTCCTGGGATATTTAAGGTGTAACGAAGTGGAGGTTCTTGTCAACAGAGTAGCCCAAAACTTTGGGGTGCCTGTGTCTTGCTGATTTTTAGTTTTCCCAATTTATACGCCCATGAGTGGAAGTGCCCTATGCTCTCTAAGCTGAGTTTTTTAGATGTTTCAGGACACACCGTACACTTCTCCAGAGTGGCTGTTGGCAATTTACATCCCGCCCATCAGCGTAGCAAGGCTCCCATTTCTCCATGGCCTGTCCTGCATTTCTGGTTTTGACACTTTATTCAGCATGGCCCTTTTGACCGATGGGAAGCGAGACTTCTTTGTAGCGCTGATTTGCCTTTCCAGGTTGCTTGGTTGGCCAAAAAGGGCGTATGCGTTTTTTCCTGAATATATTCAGGAAAAAACGCATACGCCCTTTTTGGCCAAGGGCATCATTGTCGAGGTTTTGCCGCTTTTCCTGTGCTTTAAAGGCGATTCGAATCTACCTCCTGAAATCTGTTTCCTGCAATTCTGCCTTGCTTTCAAATCCTCTTGGTTGCCTTCCCTCAATATATTTGTGGACGAGAGTTATCATTTCTAAGTCTGCAGGTTTGTGAATTGCAGTGCCCCTGAGCTCCATTCTTCAACTCGCTTTCTTGGGAGCTGGCCGCAAAAGCGCAGGATTGCTTCAGGCCGTATTCTGGCTCCTGGCGGCAGGCTGAGCCTGTGGTTAATTCTTCTTCCTGATGGGAAAATAGAGTGACCTGTGCCTGTCCCAACACCTAGAGCTAGTCTCTCATTGGTTCCCCCTCTTCCCGTGCATCCTCAGGACAAATTGCAACCTGTACGGAGCAGGGGGATAAAGGTGCTGATTCTCCAAGGAGGGAGATGGCTAGTAAAGCGGCTGGAATGGCGAACCGGAGCACAAGGAGATGAGAAATGAGGTGCGTTTTAGAAACCTTTCCCGATCACACGGTGTACCATCTTCGGGGTTTCTCATGCATGTTTTCAGTGTAGGACGATGCCCTTGAACCTGGAGATTTGGGACCCATGGGATGGGTACCACGCTATAGTACTTTAAAGGGTCTGCGTTTGCTCACCCAACCTCACCAAACCTCTCAGCCCCAAGAGTGTCCACCCTTATGTCTCAATCAGCTGTGGGTCTAGATATGGTCAATCCAGGTGGCATCACAGCCCCTGAACGAATTTTGTAAGAATTTCTCTCTCTTTCACTGTCTTTGTTTCACGGGTTTTGAAAAGTAATTGATTTTTATAATGGGGTTTAGCTGCTTTTCACTGCTGTGTTTATGCCGCTTTACACCCACTTGACTCACTTACAGAGAGATATCAATACATAGGTTTGAAGATTCTTACTAGTCAGATATATTCTTGGGCGGTGAATAGGGGGTGTTGAGTCCAGTTCACTGAGCAAGGAGTAGGTCTTGTCTATTACATATTGGGTTCATGGAACGGTATCTGAGCTAATTTGAAACCCTTGTTTTATGCATCACCCCACCTCACCTTTCCCGTTAAGCAGCCATAGTGTGTTTTCTAAACGTGTGTCTCTGTTCTGTTTTGTAATTCAGTTCAAGGGTAGCGGTTTTTACATTCCCTCTATAAGTGATATCTCATGATAAGTGTCTTTTTCTGTGTGACTTATTTCACTTAGAATCGTCGTACCAAAATCTACTCCTCATGCTGCTACTAGCCTTATGACGTTGATTTCATGGCTGAGTGATATTCCATTGTACATAAGGACCACAACTTCTTTATCCATTCTTCTATCTCCTGGGATATTTAAGGTGTAAGAAAGTGGAGGTTCTTGTCAACAGAGGAGCCCTAAACTTTGGGGTGCCTGTGTCTTGCTGATTTTTATTTTTCCCAATGTATACGCCCATGAGTGGAAGTGCCCTCTGCTCTCTAAGCTGAGTTTTTTAGATGTTTCAGGACACACCGTACACTTCTCCAGAGTGGCTGTTGGCAATTTACATCCCGCCCATCAGCGTAGCAAGGCTCCCATTTCTCCATGGCCTGTCCTGCATTTCTGGTTTTGACACTTTATTCAGCATGGCCCTTTTGACCGATGGGAAGCGAGACTTCTTTGTAGCGCTGATTTGCCTTTCCAGGTTGCTTGGTTGGCCAAAAAGGGCGTATGCGTTTTTTCCTGAATACATTCAGGAAAAAACGCATACGCCCTTTTTGGCCAAGGGCATCATTGTCGAGGTTTTGCCGCTTTTCCTGTGCTTTAAAGGCGATTCGAATCTACCTCCTGAAATCTGTTTCCTGCAATTCTGCCTTGCTTTCAAATCCTCTTGGTTGCCTTCCCTCAATATATTTGTGGACGAGAGTTATCATTTCTAAGTCTGCAGGTTTGTGAATTGCAGTGCCCCTGAGCTCCATTATTCAACTCGCTTTCTTGGGAGCTGGCCGCAAAAGCGCAGGATTGCTTCAGGCCGTATTCTGGCTCCTGGCGGCAGGCTGAGCCTGTGGTTAATTCTTCTTCCTGATGGGAAAATAGAGTGACCTGTGCCTGTCCCAACACCTAGAGCTAGTCTCTCATTGGTTCCCCCTCTTCCCGTGCATCCTCAGGACAAATTGCAACCTGTACGGAGCAGGGGGATAAAGGTGCTGATTCTCCAAGGAGGGAGATGGCTAGTAAAGCGGCTGGAATGGCGAACCGGAGCACAAGGAGATGAGAAATGAGGTGCGTTTTAGAAACCTTTCCCGATCACACGGTGTACCATCTTCGGGGTTTCTCATGCATGTTTTCAGTGTAGGACGATGCCCTTGAACCTGGAGATTTGGGACCCATGGGATGGGTACCACGCTATAGTACTTTAAAGGGTCTGCGTTTGCTCACCCAACCTCACCAAACCTCTCAGCCCCAAGAGTGTCCACCCTTATGTCTCAATCAGCTGTGGGTCTAGATATGGTCAATCCAGGTGGCATCACAGCCCCTGAACGAATTTTGTAAGAATTTCTCTCTCTTTCACTGTCTTTGTTTCACGGGTTTTGAAAAGTAATTGATTTTTATAATGGGGTTTAGCTGCTTTTCACTGCTGTGTTTATGCCGCTTTACACCCACTTGACTCACTTACAGAGAGATATCAATACATAGGTTTGAAGATTCTTACTAGTCAGATATATTCTTGGGCGGTGAATAGGGGGTGTTGAGTCCAGTTCACTGAGCAAGGAGTAGGTCTTGTCTATTACATATTGGGTTCATGGAACGGTATCTGAGCTAATTTGAAACCCTTGTTTTATGCATCACCCCACCTCACCTTTCCCGTTAAGCAGCCATAGTGTGTTTTCTAAACGTGTGTCTCTGTTCTGTTTTGTAATTCAGTTCAAGGGTAGCGGTTTTTACATTCCCTCTATAAGTGATATCTCATGATAAGTGTCTTTTTCTGTGTGACTTATTTCACTTAGAATCGTCATACCTAAATCCACTCATCATGCTGCTACTAGCCTTATGACATTGATTTCATGGCTGAGTGATATTCCATTGTATATAAGGACCACATCTTCTTTATGCATTCTTCTCTTTCCTGGGATATTTAAGGTGTAACGAAGTGGAGGTTCTTGTCAACAGAGTAGCCCAAAACTTTGGGGTGCCTGTGTCTTGCTGATTTTTAGTTTTCCCAATTTATACGCCCATGAGTGGAAGTGCCCTCTGCTCTCTAAGCTGAGTTTTTTAGATGTTTCAGGACACACCGTACACTTCTCCAGAGTGGCTGTTGGCAATTTACATCCCGCCCATCAGCGTAGCAAGGCTCCCATTTCTCCATGGCCTGTCCTGCATTTCTGGTTTTGACACTTTATTCAGCATGGCCCTTTTGACCGATGGGAAGCGAGACTTCTTTGTAGCGCTGATTTGCCTTTCCAGGTTGCTTGGTTGGCCAAAAAGGGCGTATGCGTTTTTTCCTGAATACATTCAGGAAAAAACGCATACGCCCTTTTTGGCCAAGGGCATCATTGTCGAGGTTTTGCCGCTTTTCCTGTGCTTTAAAGGCGATTCGAATCTACCTCCTGAAATCTGTTTCCTGCAATTCTGCCTTGCTTTCAAATCCTCTTGGTTGCCTTCCCTCAATATATTTGTGGACGAGAGTTATCATTTCTAAGTCTGCAGGTTTGTGAATTGCAGTGCCCCTGAGCTCCATTCTTCAACTCGCTTTCTTGGGAGCTGGCCGCAAAAGCGCAGGATTGCTTCAGGCCGTATTCTGGCTCCTGGCGGCAGGCTGAGCCTGTGGTTAATTCTTCTTCCTGATGGGAAAATAGAGTGACCTGTGCCTGTCCCAACACCTAGAGCTAGTCTCTCATTGGTTCCCCCTCTTCCCGTGCATCCTCAGGACAAATTGCAACCTGTACGGAGCAGGGGGATAAAGGTGCTGATTCTCCAAGGAGGGAGATGGCTAGTAAAGCGGCTGGAATGGCGAACCGGAGCACAAGGAGATGAGAAATGAGGTGCGTTTTAGAAACCTTTCCCGATCACACGGTGTACCATCTTCGGGGTTTCTCATGCATGTTTTCAGTGTAGGACGATGCCCTTGAACCTGGAGATTTGGGACCCATGGGATGGGTACCACGCTATAGTACTTTAAAGGGTCTGCGTTTGCTCACCCAACCTCACCAAACCTCTCAGCCCCAAGAGTGTCCACCCTTATGTCTCAATCAGCTGTGGGTCTAGATATGGTCAATCCAGGTGGCATCACAGCCCCTGAACGAATTTTGTAAGAATTTCTCTCTCTTTCACTGTCTTTGTTTCACGGGTTTTGAAAAGTAATTGATTTTTATAATGGGGTTTAGCTGCTTTTCACTGCTGTGTTTATGCCGCTTTACACCCACTTGACTCACTTACAGAGAGATATCAATACATAGGTTTGAAGATTCTTACTAGTCAGATATATTCTTGGGCGGTGAATAGGGGGTGTTGAGTCCAGTTCACTGAGCAAGGAGTAGGTCTTGTCTATTACATATTGGGTTCATGGAACGGTATCTGAGCTAATTTGAAACCCTTGTTTTATGCATCACCCCACCTCACCTTTCCCGTTAAGCAGCCATAGTGTGTTTTCTAAACGTGTGTCTCTGTTCTGTTTTGTAATTCAGTTCAAGGGTAGCGGTTTTTACATTCCCTCTATAAGTGATATCTCATGATAAGTGTCTTTTTCTGTGTGACTTATTTCACTTAGAATCGTCATACCTAAATCCACTCATCATGCTGCTACTAGCCTTATGACATTGATTTCATGGCTGAGTGATATTCCATTGTATATAAGGACCACATCTTCTTTATGCATTCTTCTCTTTCCTGGGATATTTAAGGTGTAACGAAGTGGAGGTTCTTGTCAACAGAGTAGCCCAAAACTTTGGGGTGCCTGTGTCTTGCTGATTTTTAGTTTTCCCAATTTATACGCCCATGAGTGGAAGTGCCCTATGCTCTCTAAGCTGAGTTTTTTAGATGTTTCAGGACACACCGTACACTTCTCCAGAGTGGCTGTTGGCAATTTACATCCCGCCCATCAGCGTAGCAAGGCTCCCATTTCTCCATGGCCTGTCCTGCATTTCTGGTTTTGACACTTTATTCAGCATGGCCCTTTTGACCGATGGGAAGCGAGACTTCTTTGTAGCGCTGATTTGCCTTTCCAGGTTGCTTGGTTGGCCAAAAAGGGCGTATGCGTTTTTTCCTGAATATATTCAGGAAAAAACGCATACGCCCTTTTTGGCCAAGGGCATCATTGTCGAGGTTTTGCCGCTTTTCCTGTGCTTTAAAGGCGATTCGAATCTACCTCCTGAAATCTGTTTCCTGCAATTCTGCCTTGCTTTCAAATCCTCTTGGTTGCCTTCCCTCAATATATTTGTGGACGAGAGTTATCATTTCTAAGTCTGCAGGTTTGTGAATTGCAGTGCCCCTGAGCTCCATTCTTCAACTCGCTTTCTTGGGAGCTGGCCGCAAAAGCGCAGGATTGCTTCAGGCCGTATTCTGGCTCCTGGCGGCAGGCTGAGCCTGTGGTTAATTCTTCTTCCTGATGGGAAAATAGAGTGACCTGTGCCTGTCCCAACACCTAGAGCTAGTCTCTCATTGGTTCCCCCTCTTCCCGTGCATCCTCAGGACAAATTGCAACCTGTACGGAGCAGGGGGATAAAGGTGCTGATTCTCCAAGGAGGGAGATGGCTAGTAAAGCGGCTGGAATGGCGAACCGGAGCACAAGGAGATGAGAAATGAGGTGCGTTTTAGAAACCTTTCCCGATCACACGGTGTACCATCTTCGGGGTTTCTCATGCATGTTTTCAGTGTAGGACGATGCCCTTGAACCTGGAGATTTGGGACCCATGGGATGGGTACCACGCTATAGTACTTTAAAGGGTCTGCGTTTGCTCACCCAACCTCACCAAACCTCTCAGCCCCAAGAGTGTCCACCCTTATGTCTCAATCAGCTGTGGGTCTAGATATGGTCAATCCAGGTGGCATCACAGCCCCTGAACGAATTTTGTAAGAATTTCTCTCTCTTTCACTGTCTTTGTTTCACGGGTTTTGAAAAGTAATTGATTTTTATAATGGGGTTTAGCTGCTTTTCACTGCTGTGTTTATGCCGCTTTACACCCACTTGACTCACTTACAGAGAGATATCAATACATAGGTTTGAAGATTCTTACTAGTCAGATATATTCTTGGGCGGTGAATAGGGGGTGTTGAGTCCAGTTCACTGAGCAAGGAGTAGGTCTTGTCTATTACATATTGGGTTCATGGAACGGTATCTGAGCTAATTTGAAACCCTTGTTTTATGCATCACCCCACCTCACCTTTCCCGTTAAGCAGCCATAGTGTGTTTTCTAAACGTGTGACTCTGTTCTGTTTTGTAATTCAGTTCAAGGGTAGCGGTTTTGACATTCCCTCTATAAGTGATATCTCATGATAAGTGTCTTTTTCTGTGTGACTTATTTCACTTAGAATCGTCATACCTAAATCCACTCATCATGCTGCTACTAGCCTTATGACATTGATTTCATGGCTGAGTGATATTCCATTGTATATAAGGACCACATCTTCTTTATGCATTCTTCTCTTTCCTGGGATATTTAAGGTGTAACGAAGTGGAGGTTCTTGTCAACAGAGTAGCCCAAAACTTTGGGGTGCCTGTGTCTTGCTGATTTTTAGTTTTCCCAATTTATACGCCCATGAGTGGAAGTGCCCTATGCTCTCTAAGCTGAGTTTTTTAGATGTTTCAGGACACACCGTACACTTCTCCAGAGTGGCTGTTGGCAATTTACATCCCGCCCATCAGCGTAGCAAGGCTCCCATTTCTCCATGGCCTGTCCTGCATTTCTGGTTTTGACACTTTATTCAGCATGGCCCTTTTGACCGATGGGAAGCGAGACTTCTTTGTAGCGCTGATTTGCCTTTCCAGGTTGCTTGGTTGGCCAAAAAGGGCGTATGCGTTTTTTCCTGAATATATTCAGGAAAAAACGCATACGCCCTTTTTGGCCAAGGGCATCATTGTCGAGGTTTTGCCGCTTTTCCTGTGCTTTAAAGGCGATTCGAATCTACCTCCTGAAATCTGTTTCCTGCAATTCTGCCTTGCTTTCAAATCCTCTTGGTTGCCTTCCCTCAATATATTTGTGGACGAGAGTTATCATTTCTAAGTCTGCAGGTTTGTGAATTGCAGTGCCCCTGAGCTCCATTATTCAACTCGCTTTCTTGGGAGCTGGCCGCAAAAGCGCAGGATTGCTTCAGGCCGTATTCTGGCTCCTGGCGGCAGGCTGAGCCTGTGGTTAATTCTTCTTCCTGATGGGAAAATAGAGTGACCTGTGCCTGTCCCAACACCTAGAGCTAGTCTCTCATTGGTTCCCCCTCTTCCCGTGCATCCTCAGGACAAATTGCAACCTGTACGGAGCAGGGGGATAAAGGTGCTGATTCTCCAAGGAGGGAGATGGCTAGTAAAGCGGCTGGAATGGCGAACCGGAGCACAAGGAGATGAGAAATGAGGTGCGTTTTAGAAACCTTTCCCGATCACACGGTGTACCATCTTCGGGGTTTCTCATGCATGTTTTCAGTGTAGGACGATGCCCTTGAACCTGGAGATTTGGGACCCATGGGATGGGTACCACGCTATAGTACTTTAAAGGGTCTGCGTTTGCTCACCCAACCTCACCAAACCTCTCAGCCCCAAGAGTGTCCACCCTTATGTCTCAATCAGCTGTGGGTCTAGATATGGTCAATCCAGGTGGCATCACAGCCCCTGAACGAATTTTGTAAGAATTTCTCTCTCTTTCACTGTCTTTGTTTCACGGGTTTTGAAAAGTAATTGATTTTTATAATGGGGTTTAGCTGCTTTTCACTGCTGTGTTTATGCCGCTTTACACCCACTTGACTCACTTACAGAGAGATATCAATACATAGGTTTGAAGATTCTTACTAGTCAGATATATTCTTGGGCGGTGAATAGGGGGTGTTGAGTCCAGTTCACTGAGCAAGGAGTAGGTCTTGTCTATTACATATTGGGTTCATGGAACGGTATCTGAGCTAATTTGAAACCCTTGTTTTATGCATCACCCCACCTCACCTTTCCCGTTAAGCAGCCATAGTGTGTTTTCTAAACGTGTGACTCTGTTCTGTTTTGTAATTCAGTTCAAGGGTAGCGGTTTTGACATTCCCTCTATAAGTGATATCTCATGATAAGTGTCTTTTTCTGTGTGACTTATTTCACTTAGAATCGTCATACCTAAATCCACTCATCATGCTGCTACTAGCCTTATGACATTGATTTCATGGCTGAGTGATATTCCATTGTATATAAGGACCACATCTTCTTTATGCATTCTTCTCTTTCCTGGGATATTTAAGGTGTAACGAAGTGGAGGTTCTTGTCAACAGAGTAGCCCAAAACTTTGGGGTGCCTGTGTCTTGCTGATTTTTAGTTTTCCCAATTTATACGCCCATGAGTGGAAGTGCCCTATGCTCTCTAAGCTGAGTTTTTTAGATGTTTCAGGACACACCGTACACTTCTCCAGAGTGGCTGTTGGCAATTTACATCCCGCCCATCAGCGTAGCAAGGCTCCCATTTCTCCATGGCCTGTCCTGCATTTCTGGTTTTGACACTTTATTCAGCATGGCCCTTTTGACCGATGGGAAGCGAGACTTCTTTGTAGCGCTGATTTGCCTTTCCAGGTTGCTTGGTTGGCCAAAAAGGGCGTATGCGTTTTTTCCTGAATATATTCAGGAAAAAACGCATACGCCCTTTTTGGCCAAGGGCATCATTGTCGAGGTTTTGCCGCTTTTCCTGTGCTTTAAAGGCGATTCGAATCTACCTCCTGAAATCTGTTTCCTGCAATTCTGCCTTGCTTTCAAATCCTCTTGGTTGCCTTCCCTCAATATATTTGTGGACGAGAGTTATCATTTCTAAGTCTGCAGGTTTGTGAATTGCAGTGCCCCTGAGCTCCATTATTCAA
This sequence comes from Balaenoptera borealis, assembly GCF_965194805.1. Classification (NCBI taxonomy): domain Eukaryota; kingdom Metazoa; phylum Chordata; class Mammalia; order Artiodactyla; family Balaenopteridae; genus Balaenoptera; species Balaenoptera borealis. The sequence goes on along the minus strand of NW_028123698.1, from coordinate 527,125 downwards.
CTCGCTTTCTTGGGAGCTGGCCGCAAAAGCGCAGGATTGCTTCAGGCCGTATTCTGGCTCCTGGCGGCAGGCTGAGCCTGTGGTTAATTCTTCTTCCTGATGGGAAAATAGAGTGACCTGTGCCTGTCCCAACACCTAGAGCTAGTCTCTCATTGGTTCCCCCTCTTCCCGTGCATCCTCAGGACAAATTGCAACCTGTACGGAGCAGGGGGATAAAGGTGCTGATTCTCCAAGGAGGGAGATGGCTAGTAAAGCGGCTGGAATGGCGAACCGGAGCACAAGGAGATGAGAAATGAGGTGCGTTTTAGAAACCTTTCCCGATCACACGGTGTACCATCTTCGGGGTTTCTCATGCATGTTTTCAGTGTAGGACGATGCCCTTGAACCTGGAGATTTGGGACCCATGGGATGGGTACCACGCTATAGTACTTTAAAGGGTCTGCGTTTGCTCACCCAACCTCACCAAACCTCTCAGCCCCAAGAGTGTCCACCCTTATGTCTCAATCAGCTGTGGGTCTAGATATGGTCAATCCAGGTGGCATCACAGCCCCTGAACGAATTTTGTAAGAATTTCTCTCTCTTTCACTGTCTTTGTTTCACGGGTTTTGAAAAGTAATTGATTTTTATAATGGGGTTTAGCTGCTTTTCACTGCTGTGTTTATGCCGCTTTACACCCACTTGACTCACTTACAGAGAGATATCAATACATAGGTTTGAAGATTCTTACTAGTCAGATATATTCTTGGGCGGTGAATAGGGGGTGTTGAGTCCAGTTCACTGAGCAAGGAGTAGGTCTTGTCTATTACATATTGGGTTCATGGAACGGTATCTGAGCTAATTTGAAACCCTTGTTTTATGCATCACCCCACCTCACCTTTCCCGTTAAGCAGCCATAGTGTGTTTTCTAAACGTGTGTCTCTGTTCTGTTTTGTAATTCAGTTCAAGGGTAGCGGTTTTTACATTCCCTCTATAAGTGATATCTCATGATAAGTGTCTTTTTCTGTGTGACTTATTTCACTTAGAATCGTCATACCTAAATCCACTCATCATGCTGCTACTAGCCTTATGACATTGATTTCATGGCTGAGTGATATTCCATTGTATATAAGGACCACATCTTCTTTATGCATTCTTCTCTTTCCTGGGATATTTAAGGTGTAACGAAGTGGAGGTTCTTGTCAACAGAGTAGCCCAAAACTTTGGGGTGCCTGTGTCTTGCTGATTTTTAGTTTTCCCAATTTATACGCCCATGAGTGGAAGTGCCCTATGCTCTCTAAGCTGAGTTTTTTAGATGTTTCAGGACACACCGTACACTTCTCCAGAGTGGCTGTTGGCAATTTACATCCCGCCCATCAGCGTAGCAAGGCTCCCATTTCTCCATGGCCTGTCCTGCATTTCTGGTTTTGACACTTTATTCAGCATGGCCCTTTTGACCGATGGGAAGCGAGACTTCTTTGTAGCGCTGATTTGCCTTTCCAGGTTGCTTGGTTGGCCAAAAAGGGCGTATGCGTTTTTTCCTGAATATATTCAGGAAAAAACGCATACGCCCTTTTTGGCCAAGGGCATCATTGTCGAGGTTTTGCCGCTTTTCCTGTGCTTTAAAGGCGATTCGAATCTACCTCCTGAAATCTGTTTCCTGCAATTCTGCCTTGCTTTCAAATCCTCTTGGTTGCCTTCCCTCAATATATTTGTGGACGAGAGTTATCATTTCTAAGTCTGCAGGTTTGTGAATTGCAGTGCCCCTGAGCTCCATTATTCAACTCGCTTTCTTGGGAGCTGGCCGCAAAAGCGCAGGATTGCTTCAGGCCGTATTCTGGCTCCTGGCGGCAGGCTGAGCCTGTGGTTAATTCTTCTTCCTGATGGGAAAATAGAGTGACCTGTGCCTGTCCCAACACCTAGAGCTAGTCTCTCATTGGTTCCCCCTCTTCCCGTGCATCCTCAGGACAAATTGCAACCTGTACGGAGCAGGGGGATAAAGGTGCTGATTCTCCAAGGAGGGAGATGGCTAGTAAAGCGGCTGGAATGGCGAACCGGAGCACAAGGAGATGAGAAATGAGGTGCGTTTTAGAAACCTTTCCCGATCACACGGTGTACCATCTTCGGGGTTTCTCATGCATGTTTTCAGTGTAGGACGATGCCCTTGAACCTGGAGATTTGGGACCCATGGGATGGGTACCACGCTATAGTACTTTAAAGGGTCTGCGTTTGCTCACCCAACCTCACCAAACCTCTCAGCCCCAAGAGTGTCCACCCTTATGTCTCAATCAGCTGTGGGTCTAGATATGGTCAATCCAGGTGGCATCACAGCCCCTGAACGAATTTTGTAAGAATTTCTCTCTCTTTCACTGTCTTTGTTTCACGGGTTTTGAAAAGTAATTGATTTTTATAATGGGGTTTAGCTGCTTTTCACTGCTGTGTTTATGCCGCTTTACACCCACTTGACTCACTTACAGAGAGATATCAATACATAGGTTTGAAGATTCTTACTAGTCAGATATATTCTTGGGCGGTGAATAGGGGGTGTTGAGTCCAGTTCACTGAGCAAGGAGTAGGTCTTGTCTATTACATATTGGGTTCATGGAACGGTATCTGAGCTAATTTGAAACCCTTGTTTTATGCATCACCCCACCTCACCTTTCCCGTTAAGCAGCCATAGTGTGTTTTCTAAACGTGTGTCTCTGTTCTGTTTTGTAATTCAGTTCAAGGGTAGCGGTTTTGACATTCCCTCTATAAGTGATATCTCATGATAAGTGTCTTTTTCTGTGTGACTTATTTCACTTAGAATCGTCATACCTAAATCCACTCATCATGCTGCTACTAGCCTTATGACATTGATTTCATGGCTGAGTGATATTCCATTGTATATAAGGACCACATCTTCTTTATGCATTCTTCTCTTTCCTGGGATATTTAAGGTGTAACGAAGTGGAGGTTCTTGTCAACAGAGTAGCCCAAAACTTTGGGGTGCCTGTGTCTTGCTGATTTTTAGTTTTCCCAATTTATACGCCCATGAGTGGAAGTGCCCTATGCTCTCTAAGCTGAGTTTTTTAGATGTTTCAGGACACACCGTACACTTCTCCAGAGTGGCTGTTGGCAATTTACATCCCGCCCATCAGCGTAGCAAGGCTCCCATTTCTCCATGGCCTGTCCTGCATTTCTGGTTTTGACACTTTATTCAGCATGGCCCTTTTGACCGATGGGAAGCGAGACTTCTTTGTAGCGCTGATTTGCCTTTCCAGGTTGCTTGGTTGGCCAAAAAGGGCGTATGCGTTTTTTCCTGAATATATTCAGGAAAAAACGCATACGCCCTTTTTGGCCAAGGGCATCATTGTCGAGGTTTTGCCGCTTTTCCTGTGCTTTAAAGGCGATTCGAATCTACCTCCTGAAATCTGTTTCCTGCAATTCTGCCTTGCTTTCAAATCCTCTTGGTTGCCTTCCCTCAATATATTTGTGGACGAGAGTTATCATTTCTAAGTCTGCAGGTTTGTGAATTGCAGTGCCCCTGAGCTCCATTCTTCAACTCGCTTTCTTGGGAGCTGGCCGCAAAAGCGCAGGATTGCTTCAGGCCGTATTCTGGCTCCTGGCGGCAGGCTGAGCCTGTGGTTAATTCTTCTTCCTGATGGGAAAATAGAGTGACCTGTGCCTGTCCCAACACCTAGAGCTAGTCTCTCATTGGTTCCCCCTCTTCCCGTGCATCCTCAGGACAAATTGCAACCTGTACGGAGCAGGGGGATAAAGGTGCTGATTCTCCAAGGAGGGAGATGGCTAGTAAAGCGGCTGGAATGGCGAACCGGAGCACAAGGAGATGAGAAATGAGGTGCGTTTTAGAAACCTTTCCCGATCACACGGTGTACCATCTTCGGGGTTTCTCATGCATGTTTTCAGTGTAGGACGATGCCCTTGAACCTGGAGATTTGGGACCCATGGGATGGGTACCACGCTATAGTACTTTAAAGGGTCTGCGTTTGCTCACCCAACCTCACCAAACCTCTCAGCCCCAAGAGTGTCCACCCTTATGTCTCAATCAGCTGTGGGTCTAGATATGGTCAATCCAGGTGGCATCACAGCCCCTGAACGAATTTTGTAAGAATTTCTCTCTCTTTCACTGTCTTTGTTTCACGGGTTTTGAAAAGTAATTGATTTTTATAATGGGGTTTAGCTGCTTTTCACTGCTGTGTTTATGCCGCTTTACACCCACTTGACTCACTTACAGAGAGATATCAATACATAGGTTTGAAGATTCTTACTAGTCAGATATATTCTTGGGCGGTGAATAGGGGGTGTTGAGTCCAGTTCACTGAGCAAGGAGTAGGTCTTGTCTATTACATATTGGGTTCATGGAACGGTATCTGAGCTAATTTGAAACCCTTGTTTTATGCATCACCCCACCTCACCTTTCCCGTTAAGCAGCCATAGTGTGTTTTCTAAACGTGTGTCTCTGTTCTGTTTTGTAATTCAGTTCAAGGGTAGCGGTTTTGACATTCCCTCTATAAGTGATATCTCATGATAAGTGTCTTTTTCTGTGTGACTTATTTCACTTAGAATCGTCATACCTAAATCCACTCATCATGCTGCTACTAGCCTTATGACATTGATTTCATGGCTGAGTGATATTCCATTGTATATAAGGACCACATCTTCTTTATGCATTCTTCTCTTTCCTGGGATATTTAAGGTGTAACGAAGTGGAGGTTCTTGTCAACAGAGTAGCCCAAAACTTTGGGGTGCCTGTGTCTTGCTGATTTTTAGTTTTCCCAATTTATACGCCCATGAGTGGAAGTGCCCTATGCTCTCTAAGCTGAGTTTTTTAGATGTTTCAGGACACACCGTACACTTCTCCAGAGTGGCTGTTGGCAATTTACATCCCGCCCATCAGCGTAGCAAGGCTCCCATTTCTCCATGGCCTGTCCTGCATTTCTGGTTTTGACACTTTATTCAGCATGGCCCTTTTGACCGATGGGAAGCGAGACTTCTTTGTAGCGCTGATTTGCCTTTCCAGGTTGCTTGGTTGGCCAAAAAGGGCGTATGCGTTTTTTCCTGAATATATTCAGGAAAAAACGCATACGCCCTTTTTGGCCAAGGGCATCATTGTCGAGGTTTTGCCGCTTTTCCTGTGCTTTAAAGGCGATTCGAATCTACCTCCTGAAATCTGTTTCCTGCAATTCTGCCTTGCTTTCAAATCCTCTTGGTTGCCTTCCCTCAATATATTTGTGGACGAGAGTTATCATTTCTAAGTCTGCAGGTTTGTGAATTGCAGTGCCCCTGAGCTCCATTCTTCAACTCGCTTTCTTGGGAGCTGGCCGCAAAAGCGCAGGATTGCTTCAGGCCGTATTCTGGCTCCTGGCGGCAGGCTGAGCCTGTGGTTAATTCTTCTTCCTGATGGGAAAATAGAGTGACCTGTGCCTGTCCCAACACCTAGAGCTAGTCTCTCATTGGTTCCCCCTCTTCCCGTGCATCCTCAGGACAAATTGCAACCTGTACGGAGCAGGGGGATAAAGGTGCTGATTCTCCAAGGAGGGAGATGGCTAGTAAAGCGGCTGGAATGGCGAACCGGAGCACAAGGAGATGAGAAATGAGGTGCGTTTTAGAAACCTTTCCCGATCACACGGTGTACCATCTTCGGGGTTTCTCATGCATGTTTTCAGTGTAGGACGATGCCCTTGAACCTGGAGATTTGGGACCCATGGGATGGGTACCACGCTATAGTACTTTAAAGGGTCTGCGTTTGCTCACCCAACCTCACCAAACCTCTCAGCCCCAAGAGTGTCCACCCTTATGTCTCAATCAGCTGTGGGTCTAGATATGGTCAATCCAGGTGGCATCACAGCCCCTGAACGAATTTTGTAAGAATTTCTCTCTCTTTCACTGTCTTTGTTTCACGGGTTTTGAAAAGTAATTGATTTTTATAATGGGGTTTAGCTGCTTTTCACTGCTGTGTTTATGCCGCTTTACACCCACTTGACTCACTTACAGAGAGATATCAATACATAGGTTTGAAGATTCTTACTAGTCAGATATATTCTTGGGCGGTGAATAGGGGGTGTTGAGTCCAGTTCACTGAGCAAGGAGTAGGTCTTGTCTATTACATATTGGGTTCATGGAACGGTATCTGAGCTAATTTGAAACCCTTGTTTTATGCATCACCCCACCTCACCTTTCCCGTTAAGCAGCCATAGTGTGTTTTCTAAACGTGTGACTCTGTTCTGTTTTGTAATTCAGTTCAAGGGTAGCGGTTTTGACATTCCCTCTATAAGTGATATCTCATGATAAGTGTCTTTTTCTGTGTGACTTATTTCACTTAGAATCGTCATACCTAAATCCACTCATCATGCTGCTACTAGCCTTATGACATTGATTTCATGGCTGAGTGATATTCCATTGTATATAAGGACCACATCTTCTTTATGCATTCTTCTCTTTCCTGGGATATTTAAGGTGTAACGAAGTGGAGGTTCTTGTCAACAGAGTAGCCCAAAACTTTGGGGTGCCTGTGTCTTGCTGATTTTTAGTTTTCCCAATTTATACGCCCATGAGTGGAAGTGCCCTATGCTCTCTAAGCTGAGTTTTTTAGATGTTTCAGGACACACCGTACACTTCTCCAGAGTGGCTGTTGGCAATTTACATCCCGCCCATCAGCGTAGCAAGGCTCCCATTTCTCCATGGCCTGTCCTGCATTTCTGGTTTTGACACTTTATTCAGCATGGCCCTTTTGACCGATGGGAAGCGAGACTTCTTTGTAGCGCTGATTTGCCTTTCCAGGTTGCTTGGTTGGCCAAAAAGGGCGTATGCGTTTTTTCCTGAATATATTCAGGAAAAAACGCATACGCCCTTTTTGGCCAAGGGCATCATTGTCGAGGTTTTGCCGCTTTTCCTGTGTTTTAAAGGCGATTCGAATCTACCTCCTGAAATCTGTTTCCTGCAATTCTGCCTTGCTTTCAAATCCTCTTGGTTGCCTTCCCTCAATATATTTGTGGACGAGAGTTATCATTTCTAAGTCTGCAGGTTTGTGAATTGCAGTGCCCCTGAGCTCCATTCTTCAACTCGCTTTCTTGGGAGCTGGCCGCAAAAGCGCAGGATTGCTTCAGGCCGTATTCTGGCTCCTGGCGGCAGGCTGAGCCTGTGGTTAATTCTTCTTCCTGATGGGAAAATAGAGTGACCTGTGCCTGTCCCAACACCTAGAGCTAGTCTCTCATTGGTTCCCCCTCTTCCCGTGCATCCTCAGGACAAATTGCAACCTGTACGGAGCAGGGGGATAAAGGTGCTGATTCTCCAAGGAGGGAGATGGCTAGTAAAGCGGCTGGAATGGCGAACCGGAGCACAAGGAGATGAGAAATGAGGTGCGTTTTAGAAACCTTTCCCGATCACACGGTGTACCATCTTCGGGGTTTCTCATGCATGTTTTCAGTGTAGGACGATGCCCTTGAACCTGGAGATTTGGGACCCATGGGATGGGTACCACGCTATAGTACTTTAAAGGGTCTGCGTTTGCTCACCCAACCTCACCAAACCTCTCAGCCCCAAGAGTGTCCACCCTTATGTCTCAATCAGCTGTGGGTCTAGATATGGTCAATCCAGGTGGCATCACAGCCCCTGAACGAATTTTGTAAGAATTTCTCTCTCTTTCACTGTCTTTGTTTCACGGGTTTTGAAAAGTAATTGATTTTTATAATGGGGTTTAGCTGCTTTTCACTGCTGTGTTTATGCCGCTTTACACCCACTTGACTCACTTACAGAGAGATATCAATACATAGGTTTGAAGATTCTTACTAGTCAGATATATTCTTGGGCGGTGAATAGGGGGTGTTGAGTCCAGTTCACTGAGCAAGGAGTAGGTCTTGTCTATTACATATTGGGTTCATGGAACGGTATCTGAGCTAATTTGAAACCCTTGTTTTATGCATCACCCCACCTCACCTTTCCCGTTAAGCAGCCATAGTGTGTTTTCTAAACGTGTGACTCTGTTCTGTTTTGTAATTCAGTTCAAGGGTAGCGGTTTTGACATTCCCTCTATAAGTGATATCTCATGATAAGTGTCTTTTTCTGTGTGACTTATTTCACTTAGAATCGTCATACCTAAATCCACTCATCATGCTGCTACTAGCCTTATGACATTGATTTCATGGCTGAGTGATATTCCATTGTATATAAGGACCACATCTTCTTTATGCATTCTTCTCTTTCCTGGGATATTTAAGGTGTAACGAAGTGGAGGTTCTTGTCAACAGAGTAGCCCAAAACTTTGGGGTGCCTGTGTCTTGCTGATTTTTAGTTTTCCCAATTTATACGCCCATGAGTGGAAGTGCCCTATGCTCTCTAAGCTGAGTTTTTTAGATGTTTCAGGACACACCGTACACTTCTCCAGAGTGGCTGTTGGCAATTTACATCCCGCCCATCAGCGTAGCAAGGCTCCCATTTCTCCATGGCCTGTCCTGCATTTCTGGTTTTGACACTTTATTCAGCATGGCCCTTTTGACCGATGGGAAGCGAGACTTCTTTGTAGCGCTGATTTGCCTTTCCAGGTTGCTTGGTTGGCCAAAAAGGGCGTATGCGTTTTTTCCTGAATATATTCAGGAAAAAACGCATACGCCCTTTTTGGCCAAGGGCATCATTGTCGAGGTTTTGCCGCTTTTCCTGTGCTTTAAAGGCGATTCGAATCTACCTCCTGAAATCTGTTTCCTGCAATTCTGCCTTGCTTTCAAATCCTCTTGGTTGCCTTCCCTCAATATATTTGTGGACGAGAGTTATCATTTCTAAGTCTGCAGGTTTGTGAATTGCAGTGCCCCTGAGCTCCATTATTCAACTCGCTTTCTTGGGAGCTGGCCGCAAAAGCGCAGGATTGCTTCAGGCCGTATTCTGGCTCCTGGCGGCAGGCTGAGCCTGTGGTTAATTCTTCTTCCTGATGGGAAAATAGAGTGACCTGTGCCTGTCCCAACACCTAGAGCTAGTCTCTCATTGGTTCCCCCTCTTCCCGTGCATCCTCAGGACAAATTGCAACCTGTACGGAGCAGGGGGATAAAGGTGCTGATTCTCCAAGGAGGGAGATGGCTAGTAAAGCGGCTGGAATGGCGAACCGGAGCACAAGGAGATGAGAAATGAGGTGCGTTTTAGAAACCTTTCCCGATCACACGGTGTACCATCTTCGGGGTTTCTCATGCATGTTTTCAGTGTAGGACGATGCCCTTGAACCTGGAGATTTGGGACCCATGGGATGGGTACCACGCTATAGTACTTTAAAGGGTCTGCGTTTGCTCACCCAACCTCACCAAACCTCTCAGCCCCAAGAGTGTCCACCCTTATGTCTCAATCAGCTGTGGGTCTAGATATGGTCAATCCAGGTGGCATCACAGCCCCTGAACGAATTTTGTAAGAATTTCTCTCTCTTTCACTGTCTTTGTTTCACGGGTTTTGAAAAGTAATTGATTTTTATAATGGGGTTTAGCTGCTTTTCACTGCTGTGTTTATGCCGCTTTACACCCACTTGACTCACTTACAGAGAGATATCAATACATAGGTTTGAAGATTCTTACTAGTCAGATATATTCTTGGGCGGTGAATAGGGGGTGTTGAGTCCAGTTCACTGAGCAAGGAGTAGGTCTTGTCTATTACATATTGGGTTCATGGAACGGTATCTGAGCTAATTTGAAACCCTTGTTTTATGCATCACCCCACCTCACCTTTCCCGTTAAGCAGCCATAGTGTGTTTTCTAAACGTGTGACTCTGTTCTGTTTTGTAATTCAGTTCAAGGGTAGCGGTTTTGACATTCCCTCTATAAGTGATATCTCATGATAAGTGTCTTTTTCTGTGTGACTTATTTCACTTAGAATCGTCATACCTAAATCCACTCATCATGCTGCTACTAGCCTTATGACATTGATTTCATGGCTGAGTGATATTCCATTGTATATAAGGACCACATCTTCTTTATGCATTCTTCTCTTTCCTGGGATATTTAAGGTGTAACGAAGTGGAGGTTCTTGTCAACAGAGTAGCCCAAAACTTTGGGGTGCCTGTGTCTTGCTGATTTTTAGTTTTCCCAATTTATACGCCCATGAGTGGAAGTGCCCTATGCTCTCTAAGCTGAGTTTTTTAGATGTTTCAGGACACACCGTACACTTCTCCAGAGTGGCTGTTGGCAATTTACATCCCGCCCATCAGCGTAGCAAGGCTCCCATTTCTCCATGGCCTGTCCTGCATTTCTGGTTTTGACACTTTATTCAGCATGGCCCTTTTGACCGATGGGAAGCGAGACTTCTTTGTAGCGCTGATTTGCCTTTCCAGGTTGCTTGGTTGGCCAAAAAGGGCGTATGCGTTTTTTCCTGAATATATTCAGGAAAAAACGCATACGCCCTTTTTGGCCAAGGGCATCATTGTCGAGGTTTTGCCGCTTTTCCTGTGCTTTAAAGGCGATTCGAATCTACCTCCTGAAATCTGTTTCCTGCAATTCTGCCTTGCTTTCAAATCCTCTTGGTTGCCTTCCCTCAATATATTTGTGGACGAGAGTTATCATTTCTAAGTCTGCAGGTTTGTGAATTGCAGTGCCCCTGAGCTCCATTCTTCAACTCGCTTTCTTGGGAGCTGGCCGCAAAAGCGCAGGATTGCTTCAGGCCGTATTCTGGCTCCTGGCGGCAGGCTGAGCCTGTGGTTAATTCTTCTTCCTGATGGGAAAATAGAGTGACCTGTGCCTGTCCCAACACCTAGAGCTAGTCTCTCATTGGTTCCCCCTCTTCCCGTGCATCCTCAGGACAAATTGCAACCTGTACGGAGCAGGGGGATAAAGGTGCTGATTCTCCAAGGAGGGAGATGGCTAGTAAAGCGGCTGGAATGGCGAACCGGAGCACAAGGAGATGAGAAATGAGGTGCGTTTTAGAAACCTTTCCCGATCACACGGTGTACCATCTTCGGGGTTTCTCATGCATGTTTTCAGTGTAGGACGATGCCCTTGAACCTGGAGATTTGGGACCCATGGGATGGGTACCACGCTATAGTACTTTAAAGGGTCTGCGTTTGCTCACCCAACCTCACCAAACCTCTCAGCCCCAAGAGTGTCCACCCTTATGTCTCAATCAGCTGTGGGTCTAGATATGGTCAATCCAGGTGGCATCACAGCCCCTGAACGAATTTTGTAAGAATTTCTCTCTCTTTCACTGTCTTTGTTTCACGGGTTTTGAAAAGTAATTGATTTTTATAATGGGGTTTAGCTGCTTTTCACTGCTGTGTTTATGCCGCTTTACACCCACTTGACTCACTTACAGAGAGATATCAATACATAGGTTTGAAGATTCTTACTAGTCAGATATATTCTTGGGCGGTGAATAGGGGGTGTTGAGTCCAGTTCACTGAGCAAGGAGTAGGTCTTGTCTATTACATATTGGGTTCATGGAACGGTATCTGAGCTAATTTGAAACCCTTGTTTTATGCATCACCCCACCTCACCTTTCCCGTTAAGCAGCCATAGTGTGTTTTCTAAACGTGTGTCTCTGTTCTGTTTTGTAATTCAGTTCAAGGGTAGCGGTTTTGACATTCCCTCTATAAGTGATATCTCATGATAAGTGTCTTTTTCTGTGTGACGTATTTCACTTAGAATCGTCATACCTAAATCCACTCATCATGCTGCTACTAGCCTTATGACATTGATTTCATGGCTGAGTGATATTCCATTGTATATAAGGACCACATCTTCTTTATGCATTCTTCTCTTTCCTGGGATATTTAAGGTGTAACGAAGTGGAGGTTCTTGTCAACAGAGTAGCCCAAAACTTTGGGGTGCCTGTGTCTTGCTGATTTTTAGTTTTCCCAATTTATACGCCCATGAGTGGAAGTGCCCTATGCTCTCTAAGCTGAGTTTTTTAGATGTTTCAGGACACACCGTACACTTCTCCAGAGTGGCTGTTGGCAATTTACATCCCGCCCATCAGCGTAGCAAGGCTCCCATTTCTCCATGGCCTGTCCTGCATTTCTGGTTTTGACACTTTATTCAGCATGGCCCTTTTGACCGATGGGAAGCGAGACTTCTTTGTAGCGCTGATTTGCCTTTCCAGGTTGCTTGGTTGGCCAAAAAGGGCGTATGCGTTTTTTCCTGAATATATTCAGGAAAAAACGCATACGCCCTTTTTGGCCAAGGGCATCATTGTCGAGGTTTTGCCGCTTTTCCTGTGCTTTAAAGGCGATTCGAATCTACCTCCTGAAATCTGTTTCCTGCAATTCTGCCTTGCTTTCAAATCCTCTTGGTTGCCTTCCCTCAATATATTTGTGGACGAGAGTTATCATTTCTAAGTCTGCAGGTTTGTGAATTGCAGTGCCCCTGAGCTCCATTATTCAACTCGCTTTCTTGGGAGCTGGCCGCAAAAGCGCAGGATTGCTTCAGGCCGTATTCTGGCTCCTGGCGGCAGGCTGAGCCTGTGGTTAATTCTTCTTCCTGATGGGAAAATAGAGTGACCTGTGCCTGTCCCAACACCTAGAGCTAGTCTCTCATTGGTTCCCCCTCTTCCCGTGCATCCTCAGGACAAATTGCAACCTGTACGGAGCAGGGGGATAAAGGTGCTGATTCTCCAAGGAGGGAGATGGCTAGTAAAGCGGCTGGAATGGCGAACCGGAGCACAAGGAGATGAGAAATGAGGTGCGTTTTAGAAACCTTTCCCGATCACACGGTGTACCATCTTCGGGGTTTCTCATGCATGTTTTCAGTGTAGGACGATGCCCTTGAACCTGGAGATTTAGGACCCATGGGATGGGTACCACGCTATAGTACTTTAAAGGGTCTGCGTTTGCTCACCCAACCTCACCAAACCTCTCAGCCCCAAGAGTGTCCACCCTTATGTCTCAATCAGCTGTGGGTCTAGATATGGTCAATCCAGGTGGCATCACAGCCCCTGAACGAATTTTGTAAGAATTTCTCTCTCTTTCACTGTCTTTGTTTCACGGGTTTTGAAAAGTAATTGATTTTTATAATGGGGTTTAGCTGCTTTTCACTGCTGTGTTTATGCCGCTTTACACCCACTTGACTCACTTACAGAGAGATATCAATACATAGGTTTGAAGATTCTTACTAGTCAGATATATTCTTGGGCGGTGAATAGGGGGTGTTGAGTCCAGTTCACTGAGCAAGGAGTAGGTCTTGTCTATTACATATTGGGTTCATGGAACGGTATCTGAGCTAATTTGAAACCCTTGTTTTATGCATCACCCCACCTCACCTTTCCCGTTAAGCAGCCATAGTGTGTTTTCTAAACGTGTGTCTCTGTTCTGTTTTGTAATTCAGTTCAAGGGTAGCGGTTTTGACATTCCCTCTATAAGTGATATCTCATGATAAGTGTCTTTTTCTGTGTGACTTATTTCACTTAGAATCGTCATACCTAAATCCACTCATCATGCTGCTACTAGCCTTATGACATTGATTTCATGGCTGAGTGATATTCCATTGTATATAAGGACCACATCTTCTTTATGCATTCTTCTCTTTCCTGGGATATTTAAGGTGTAACGAAGTGGAGGTTCTTGTCAACAGAGTAGCCCAAAACTTTGGGGTGCCTGTGTCTTGCTGATTTTTAGTTTTCCCAATTTATACGCCCATGAGTGGAAGTGCCCTATGCTCTCTAAGCTGAGTTTTTTAGATGTTTCAGGACACACCGTACACTTCTCCAGAGTGGCTGTTGGCAATTTACATCCCGCCCATCAGCGTAGCAAGGCTCCCATTTCTCCATGGCCTGTCCTGCATTTCTGGTTTTGACACTTTATTCAGCATGGCCCTTTTGACCGATGGGAAGCGAGACTTCTTTGTAGCGCTGATTTGCCTTTCCAGGTTGCTTGGTTGGCCAAAAAGGGCGTATGCGTTTTTTCCTGAATATATTCAGGAAAAAACGCATACGCCCTTTTTGGCCAAGGGCATCATTGTCGAGGTTTTGCCGCTTTTCCTGTGCTTTAAAGGCGATTCGAATCTACCTCCTGAAATCTGTTTCCTGCAATTCTGCCTTGCTTTCAAATCCTCTTGGTTGCCTTCCCTCAATATATTTGTGGACGAGAGTTATCATTTCTAAGTCTGCAGGTTTGTGAATTGCAGTGCCCCTGAGCTCCATTCTTCAACTCGCTTTCTTGGGAGCTGGCCGCAAAAGCGCAGGATTGCTTCAGGCCGTATTCTGGCTCCTGGCGGCAGGCTGAGCCTGTGGTTAATTCTTCTTCCTGATGGGAAAATAGAGTGACCTGTGCCTGTCCCAACACCTAGAGCTAGTCTCTCATTGGTTCCCCCTCTTCCCGTGCATCCTCAGGACAAATTGCAACCTGTACGGAGCAGGGGGATAAAGGTGCTGATTCTCCAAGGAGGGAGATGGCTAGTAAAGCGGCTGGAATGGCGAACCGGAGCACAAGGAGATGAGAAATGAGGTGCGTTTTAGAAACCTTTCCCGATCACACGGTGTACCATCTTCGGGGTTTCTCATGCATGTTTTCAGTGTAGGACGATGCCCTTGAACCTGGAGATTTGGGACCCATGGGATGGGTACCACGCTATAGTACTTTAAAGGGTCTGCGTTTGCTCACCCAACCTCACCAAACCTCTCAGCCCCAAGAGTGTCCACCCTTATGTCTCAATCAGCTGTGGGTCTAGATATGGTCAATCCAGGTGGCATCACAGCCCCTGAACGAATTTTGTAAGAATTTCTCTCTCTTTCACTGTCTTTGTTTCACGGGTTTTGAAAAGTAATTGATTTTTATAATGGGGTTTAGCTGCTTTTCACTGCTGTGTTTATGCCGCTTTACACCCACTTGACTCACTTACAGAGAGATATCAATACATAGGTTTGAAGATTCTTACTAGTCAGATATATTCTTGGGCGGTGAATAGGGGGTGTTGAGTCCAGTTCACTGAGCAAGGAGTAGGTCTTGTCTATTACATATTGGGTTCATGGAACGGTATCTGAGCTAATTTGAAACCCTTGTTTTATGCATCACCCCACCTCACCTTTCCCGTTAAGCAGCCATAGTGTGTTTTCTAAACGTGTGTCTCTGTTCTGTTTTGTAATTCAGTTCAAGGGTAGCGGTTTTTACATTCCCTCTATAAGTGATATCTCATGAGAAGTGTCTTTTTCTGTGTGACGTATTTCACTTAGAATCGTCATACCTAAATCCACTCATCATGCTGCTACTAGCCTTATGACATTGATTTCATGGCTGAGTGATATTCCATTGTATATAAGGACCACATCTTCTTTATGCATTCTTCTCTTTCCTGGGATATTTAAGGTGTAACGAAGTGGAGGTTCTTGTCAACAGAGTAGCCCAAAACTTTGGGGTGCCTGTGTCTTGCTGATTTTTAGTTTTCCCAATTTATACGCCCATGAGTGGAAGTGCCCTATGCTCTCTAAGCTGAGTTTTTTAGATGTTTCAGGACACACCGTACACTTCTCCAGAGTGGCTGTTGGCAATTTACATCCCGCCCATCAGCGTAGCAAGGCTCCCATTTCTCCATGGCCTGTCCTGCATTTCTGGTTTTGACACTTTATTCAGCATGGCCCTTTTGACCGATGGGAAGCGAGACTTCTTTGTAGCGCTGATTTGCCTTTCCAGGTTGCTTGGTTGGCCAAAAAGGGCGTATGCGTTTTTTCCTGAATATATTCAGGAAAAAACGCATACGCCCTTTTTGGCCAAGGGCATCATTGTCGAGGTTTTGCCGCTTTTCCTGTGCTTTAAAGGCGATTCGAATCTACCTCCTGAAATCTGTTTCCTGCAATTCTGCCTTGCTTTCAAATCCTCTTGGTTGCCTTCCCTCAATATATTTGTGGACGAGAGTTATCATTTCTAAGTCTGCAGGTTTGTGAATTGCAGTGCCCCTGAGCTCCATTATTCAACTCGCTTTCTTGGGAGCTGGCCGCAAAAGCGCAGGATTGCTTCAGGCCGTATTCTGGCTCCTGGCGGCAGGCTGAGCCTGTGGTTAATTCTTCTTCCTGATGGGAAAATAGAGTGACCTGTGCCTGTCCCAACACCTAGAGCTAGTCTCTCATTGGTTCCCCCTCTTCCCGTGCATCCTCAGGACAAATTGCAACCTGTACGGAGCAGGGGGATAAAGGTGCTGATTCTCCAAGGAGGGAGATGGCTAGTAAAGCGGCTGGAATGGCGAACCGGAGCACAAGGAGATGAGAAATGAGGTGCGTTTTAGAAACCTTTCCCGATCACACGGTGTACCATCTTCGGGGTTTCTCATGCATGTTTTCAGTGTAGGACGATGCCCTTGAACCTGGAGATTTGGGACCCATGGGATGGGTACCACGCTATAGTACTTTAAAGGGTCTGCGTTTGCTCACCCAACCTCACCAAACCTCTCAGCCCCAAGAGTGTCCACCCTTATGTCTCAATCAGCTGTGGGTCTAGATATGGTCAATCCAGGTGGCATCACAGCCCCTGAACGAATTTTGTAAGAATTTCTCTCTCTTTCACTGTCTTTGTTTCACGGGTTTTGAAAAGTAATTGATTTTTATAATGGGGTTTAGCTGCTTTTCACTGCTGTGTTTATGCCGCTTTACACCCACTTGACTCACTTACAGAGAGATATCAATACATAGGTTTGAAGATTCTTACTAGTCAGATATATTCTTGGGCGGTGAATAGGGGGTGTTGAGTCCAGTTCACTGAGCAAGGAGTAGGTCTTGTCTATTACATATTGGGTTCATGGAACGGTATCTGAGCTAATTTGAAACCCTTGTTTTATGCATCACCCCACCTCACCTTTCCCGTTAAGCAGCCATAGTGTGTTTTCTAAACGTGTGTCTCTGTTCTGTTTTGTAATTCAGTTCAAGGGTAGCGGTTTTTACATTCCCTCTATAAGTGATATCTCATGAGAAGTGTCTTTTTCTGTGTGACTTATTTCACTTAGAATCGTCATACCTAAATCCACTCATCATGCTGCTACTAGCCTTATGACATTGATTTCATGGCTGAGTGATATTCCATTGTATATAAGGACCACATCTTCTTTATGCATTCTTCTCTTTCCTGGGATATTTAAGGTGTAACGAAGTGGAGGTTCTTGTCAACAGAGTAGCCCAAAACTTTGGGGTGCCTGTGTCTTGCTGATTTTTAGTTTTCCCAATTTATACGCCCATGAGTGGAAGTGCCCTATGCTCTCTAAGCTGAGTTTTTTAGATGTTTCAGGACACACCGTACACTTCTCCAGAGTGGCTGTTGGCAATTTACATCCCGCCCATCAGCGTAGCAAGGCTCCCATTTCTCCATGGCCTGTCCTGCATTTCTGGTTTTGACACTTTATTCAGCATGGCCCTTTTGACCGATGGGAAGCGAGACTTCTTTGTAGCGCTGATTTGCCTTTCCAGGTTGCTTGGTTGGCCAAAAAGGGCGTATGCGTTTTTTCCTGAATATATTCAGGAAAAAACGCATACGCCCTTTTTGGCCAAGGGCATCATTGTCGAGGTTTTGCCGCTTTTCCTGTGCTTTAAAGGCGATTCGAATCTACCTCCTGAAATCTGTTTCCTGCAATTCTGCCTTGCTTTCAAATCCTCTTGGTTGCCTTCCCTCAATATATTTGTGGACGAGAGTTATCATTTCTAAGTCTGCAGGTTTGTGAATTGCAGTGCCCCTGAGCTCCATTATTCAACTCGCTTTCTTGGGAGCTGGCCGCAAAAGCGCAGGATTGCTTCAGGCCGTATTCTGGCTCCTGGCGGCAGGCTGAGCCTGTGGTTAATTCTTCTTCCTGATGGGAAAATAGAGTGACCTGTGCCTGTCCCAACACCTAGAGCTAGTCTCTCATTGGTTCCCCCTCTTCCCGTGCATCCTCAGGACAAATTGCAACCTGTACGGAGCAGGGGGATAAAGGTGCTGATTCTCCAAGGAGGGAGATGGCTAGTAAAGCGGCTGGAATGGCGAACCGGAGCACAAGGAGATGAGAAATGAGGTGCGTTTTAGAAACCTTTCCCGATCACACGGTGTACCATCTTCGGGGTTTCTCATGCATGTTTTCAGTGTAGGACGATGCCCTTGAACCTGGAGATTTGGGACCCATGGGATGGGTACCACGCTATAGTACTTTAAAGGGTCTGCGTTTGCTCACCCAACCTCACCAAACCTCTCAGCCCCAAGAGTGTCCACCCTTATGTCTCAATCAGCTGTGGGTCTAGATATGGTCAATCCAGGTGGCATCACAGCCCCTGAACGAATTTTGTAAGAATTTCTCTCTCTTTCACTGTCTTTGTTTCACGGGTTTTGAAAAGTAATTGATTTTTATAATGGGGTTTAGCTGCTTTTCACTGCTGTGTTTATGCCGCTTTACACCCACTTGACTCACTTACAGAGAGATATCAATACATAGGTTTGAAGATTCTTACTAGTCAGATATATTCTTGGGCGGTGAATAGGGGGTGTTGAGTCCAGTTCACTGAGCAAGGAGTAGGTCTTGTCTATTACATATTGGGTTCATGGAACGGTATCTGAGCTAATTTGAAACCCTTGTTTTATGCATCACCCCACCTCACCTTTCCCGTTAAGCAGCCATAGTGTGTTTTCTAAACGTGTGTCTCTGTTCTGTTTTGTAATTCAGTTCAAGGGTAGCGGTTTTTACATTCCCTCTATAAGTGATATCTCATGAGAAGTGTCTTTTTCTGTGTGACTTATTTCACTTAGAATCGTCATACCTAAATCCACTCATCATGCTGCTACTAGCCTTATGACATTGATTTCATGGCTGAGTGATATTCCATTGTATATAAGGACCACATCTTCTTTATGCATTCTTCTCTTTCCTGGGATATTTAAGGTGTAACGAAGTGGAGGTTCTTGTCAACAGAGTAGCCCAAAACTTTGGGGTGCCTGTGTCTTGCTGATTTTTAGTTTTCCCAATTTATACGCCCATGAGTGGAAGTGCCCTATGCTCTCTAAGCTGAGTTTTTTAGATGTTTCAGGACACACCGTACACTTCTCCAGAGTGGCTGTTGGCAATTTACATCCCGCCCATCAGCGTAGCAAGGCTCCCATTTCTCCATGGCCTGTCCTGCATTTCTGGTTTTGACACTTTATTCAGCATGGCCCTTTTGACCGATGGGAAGCGAGACTTCTTTGTAGCGCTGATTTGCCTTTCCAGGTTGCTTGGTTGGCCAAAAAGGGCGTATGCGTTTTTTCCTGAATATATTCAGGAAAAAACGCATACGCCCTTTTTGGCCAAGGGCATCATTGTCGAGGTTTTGCCGCTTTTCCTGTGCTTTAAAGGCGATTCGAATCTACCTCCTGAAATCTGTTTCCTGCAATTCTGCCTTGCTTTCAAATCCTCTTGGTTGCCTTCCCTCAATATATTTGTGGACGAGAGTTATCATTTCTAAGTCTGCAGGTTTGTGAATTGCAGTGCCCCTGAGCTCCATTATTCAACTCGCTTTCTTGGGAGCTGGCCGCAAAAGCGCAGGATTGCTTCAGGCCGTATTCTGGCTCCTGGCGGCAGGCTGAGCCTGTGGTTAATTCTTCTTCCTGATGGGAAAATAGAGTGACCTGTGCCTGTCCCAACACCTAGAGCTAGTCTCTCATTGGTTCCCCCTCTTCCCGTGCATCCTCAGGACAAATTGCAACCTGTACGGAGCAGGGGGATAAAGGTGCTGATTCTCCAAGGAGGGAGATGGCTAGTAAAGCGGCTGGAATGGCGAACCGGAGCACAAGGAGATGAGAAATGAGGTGCGTTTTAGAAACCTTTCCCGATCACACGGTGTACCATCTTCGGGGTTTCTCATGCATGTTTTCAGTGTAGGACGATGCCCTTGAACCTGGAGATTTGGGACCCATGGGATGGGTACCACGCTATAGTACTTTAAAGGGTCTGCGTTTGCTCACCCAACCTCACCAAACCTCTCAGCCCCAAGAGTGTCCACCCTTATGTCTCAATCAGCTGTGGGTCTAGATATGGTCAATCCAGGTGGCATCACAGCCCCTGAACGAATTTTGTAAGAATTTCTCTCTCTTTCACTGTCTTTGTTTCACGGGTTTTGAAAAGTAATTGATTTTTATAATGGGGTTTAGCTGCTTTTCACTGCTGTGTTTATGCCGCTTTACACCCACTTGACTCACTTACAGAGAGATATCAATACATAGGTTTGAAGATTCTTACTAGTCAGATATATTCTTGGGCGGTGAATAGGGGGTGTTGAGTCCAGTTCACTGAGCAAGGAGTAGGTCTTGTCTATTACATATTGGGTTCATGGAACGGTATCTGAGCTAATTTGAAACCCTTGTTTTATGCATCACCCCACCTCACCTTTCCCGTTAAGCAGCCATAGTGTGTTTTCTAAACGTGTGACTCTGTTCTGTTTTGTAATTCAGTTCAAGGGTAGCGGTTTTGACATTCCCTCTATAAGTGATATCTCATGATAAGTGTCTTTTTCTGTGTGACTTATTTCACTTAGAATCGTCATACCTAAATCCACTCATCATGCTGCTACTAGCCTTATGACATTGATTTCATGGCTGAGTGATATTCCATTGTATATAAGGACCACATCTTCTTTATGCATTCTTCTCTTTCCTGGGATATTTAAGGTGTAACGAAGTGGAGGTTCTTGTCAACAGAGTAGCCCAAAACTTTGGGGTGCCTGTGTCTTGCTGATTTTTAGTTTTCCCAATTTATACGCCCATGAGTGGAAGTGCCCTATGCTCTCTAAGCTGAGTTTTTTAGATGTTTCAGGACACACCGTACACTTCTCCAGAGTGGCTGTTGGCAATTTACATCCCGCCCATCAGCGTAGCAAGGCTCCCATTTCTCCATGGCCTGTCCTGCATTTCTGGTTTTGACACTTTATTCAGCATGGCCCTTTTGACCGATGGGAAGCGAGACTTCTTTGTAGCGCTGATTTGCCTTTCCAGGTTGCTTGGTTGGCCAAAAAGGGCGTATGCGTTTTTTCCTGAATATATTCAGGAAAAAACGCATACGCCCTTTTTGGCCAAGGGCATCATTGTCGAGGTTTTGCCGCTTTTCCTGTGCTTTAAAGGCGATTCGAATCTACCTCCTGAAATCTGTTTCCTGCAATTCTGCCTTGCTTTCAAATCCTCTTGGTTGCCTTCCCTCAATATATTTGTGGACGAGAGTTATCATTTCTAAGTCTGCAGGTTTGTGAATTGCAGTGCCCCTGAGCTCCATTATTCAACTCGCTTTCTTGGGAGCTGGCCGCAAAAGCGCAGGATTGCTTCAGGCCGTATTCTGGCTCCTGGCGGCAGGCTGAGCCTGTGGTTAATTCTTCTTCCTGATGGGAAAATAGAGTGACCTGTGCCTGTCCCAACACCTAGAGCTAGTCTCTCATTGGTTCCCCCTCTTCCCGTGCATCCTCAGGACAAATTGCAACCTGTACGGAGCAGGGGGATAAAGGTGCTGATTCTCCAAGGAGGGAGATGGCTAGTAAAGCGGCTGGAATGGCGAACCGGAGCACAAGGAGATGAGAAATGAGGTGCGTTTTAGAAACCTTTCCCGATCACACGGTGTACCATCTTCGGGGTTTCTCATGCATGTTTTCAGTGTAGGACGATGCCCTTGAACCTGGAGATTTGGGACCCATGGGATGGGTACCACGCTATAGTACTTTAAAGGGTCTGCGTTTGCTCACCCAACCTCACCAAACCTCTCAGCCCCAAGAGTGTCCACCCTTATGTCTCAATCAGCTGTGGGTCTAGATATGGTCAATCCAGGTGGCATCACAGCCCCTGAACGAATTTTGTAAGAATTTCTCTCTCTTTCACTGTCTTTGTTTCACGGGTTTTGAAAAGTAATTGATTTTTATAATGGGGTTTAGCTGCTTTTCACTGCTGTGTTTATGCCGCTTTACACCCACTTGACTCACTTACAGAGAGATATCAATACATAGGTTTGAAGATTCTTACTAGTCAGATATATTCTTGGGCGGTGAATAGGGGGTGTTGAGTCCAGTTCACTGAGCAAGGAGTAGGTCTTGTCTATTACATATTGGGTTCATGGAACGGTATCTGAGCTAATTTGAAACCCTTGTTTTATGCATCACCCCACCTCACCTTTCCCGTTAAGCAGCCATAGTGTGTTTTCTAAACGTGTGTCTCTGTTCTGTTTTGTAATTCAGTTCAAGGGTAGCGGTTTTGACATTCCCTCTATAAGTGATATCTCATGATAAGTGTCTTTTTCTGTGTGACGTATTTCACTTAGAATCGTCATACCTAAATCCACTCATCATGCTGCTACTAGCCTTATGACATTGATTTCATGGCTGAGTGATATTCCATTGTATATAAGGACCACATCTTCTTTATGCATTCTTCTCTTTCCTGGGATATTTAAGGTGTAACGAAGTGGAGGTTCTTGTCAACAGAGTAGCCCAAAACTTTGGGGTGCCTGTGTCTTGC
The DNA here is from genome assembly GCF_965194805.1 of Balaenoptera borealis. Classification (NCBI taxonomy): domain Eukaryota; kingdom Metazoa; phylum Chordata; class Mammalia; order Artiodactyla; family Balaenopteridae; genus Balaenoptera; species Balaenoptera borealis. The sequence goes on along the minus strand of NW_028123698.1, from coordinate 504,786 downwards.
TGATTTTTAGTTTTCCCAATTTATACGCCCATGAGTGGAAGTGCCCTATGCTCTCTAAGCTGAGTTTTTTAGATGTTTCAGGACACACCGTACACTTCTCCAGAGTGGCTGTTGGCAATTTACATCCCGCCCATCAGCGTAGCAAGGCTCCCATTTCTCCATGGCCTGTCCTGCATTTCTGGTTTTGACACTTTATTCAGCATGGCCCTTTTGACCGATGGGAAGCGAGACTTCTTTGTAGCGCTGATTTGCCTTTCCAGGTTGCTTGGTTGGCCAAAAAGGGCGTATGCGTTTTTTCCTGAATATATTCAGGAAAAAACGCATACGCCCTTTTTGGCCAAGGGCATCATTGTCGAGGTTTTGCCGCTTTTCCTGTGCTTTAAAGGCGATTCGAATCTACCTCCTGAAATCTGTTTCCTGCAATTCTGCCTTGCTTTCAAATCCTCTTGGTTGCCTTCCCTCAATATATTTGTGGACGAGAGTTATCATTTCTAAGTCTGCAGGTTTGTGAATTGCAGTGCCCCTGAGCTCCATTATTCAACTCGCTTTCTTGGGAGCTGGCCGCAAAAGCGCAGGATTGCTTCAGGCCGTATTCTGGCTCCTGGCAGCAGGCTGAGCCTGTGGTTAATTCTTCTTCCTGATGGGAAAATAGAGTGACCTGTGCCTGTCCCAACACCTAGAGCTAGTCTCTCATTGGTTCCCCCTCTTCCCGTGCATCCTCAGGACAAATTGCAACCTGTACGGAGCAGGGGGATAAAGGTGCTGATTCTCCAAGGAGGGAGATGGCTAGTAAAGCGGCTGGAATGGCGAACCGGAGCACAAGGAGATGAGAAATGAGGTGCGTTTTAGAAACCTTTCCCGATCACACGGTGTACCATCTTCGGGGTTTCTCATGCATGTTTTCAGTGTAGGACGATGCCCTTGAACCTGGAGATTTGGGACCCATGGGATGGGTACCACGCTATAGTACTTTAAAGGGTCTGCGTTTGCTCACCCAACCTCACCAAACCTCTCAGCCCCAAGAGTGTCCACCCTTATGTCTCAATCAGCTGTGGGTCTAGATATGGTCAATCCAGGTGGCATCACAGCCCCTGAACGAATTTTGTAAGAATTTCTCTCTCTTTCACTGTCTTTGTTTCACGGGTTTTGAAAAGTAATTGATTTTTATAATGGGGTTTAGCTGCTTTTCACTGCTGTGTTTATGCCGCTTTACACCCACTTGACTCACTTACAGAGAGATATCAATACATAGGTTTGAAGATTCTTACTAGTCAGATATATTCTTGGGCGGTGAATAGGGGGTGTTGAGTCCAGTTCACTGAGCAAGGAGTAGGTCTTGTCTATTACATATTGGGTTCATGGAACGGTATCTGAGCTAATTTGAAACCCTTGTTTTATGCATCACCCCACCTCACCTTTCCCGTTAAGCAGCCATAGTGTGTTTTCTAAACGTGTGACTCTGTTCTGTTTTGTAATTCAGTTCAAGGGTAGCGGTTTTGACATTCCCTCTATAAGTGATATCTCATGATAAGTGTCTTTTTCTGTGTGACTTATTTCACTTAGAATCGTCATACCTAAATCCACTCATCATGCTGCTACTAGCCTTATGACATTGATTTCATGGCTGAGTGATATTCCATTGTATATAAGGACCACATCTTCTTTATGCATTCTTCTCTTTCCTGGGATATTTAAGGTGTAACGAAGTGGAGGTTCTTGTCAACAGAGTAGCCCAAAACTTTGGGGTGCCTGTGTCTTGCTGATTTTTAGTTTTCCCAATTTATACGCCCATGAGTGGAAGTGCCCTATGCTCTCTAAGCTGAGTTTTTTAGATGTTTCAGGACACACCGTACACTTCTCCAGAGTGGCTGTTGGCAATTTACATCCCGCCCATCAGCGTAGCAAGGCTCCCATTTCTCCATGGCCTGTCCTGCATTTCTGGTTTTGACACTTTATTCAGCATGGCCCTTTTGACCGATGGGAAGCGAGACTTCTTTGTAGCGCTGATTTGCCTTTCCAGGTTGCTTGGTTGGCCAAAAAGGGCGTATGCGTTTTTTCCTGAATATATTCAGGAAAAAACGCATACGCCCTTTTTGGCCAAGGGCATCATTGTCGAGGTTTTGCCGCTTTTCCTGTGCTTTAAAGGCGATTCGAATCTACCTCCTGAAATCTGTTTCCTGCAATTCTGCCTTGCTTTCAAATCCTCTTGGTTGCCTTCCCTCAATATATTTGTGGACGAGAGTTATCATTTCTAAGTCTGCAGGTTTGTGAATTGCAGTGCCCCTGAGCTCCATTATTCAACTCGCTTTCTTGGGAGCTGGCCGCAAAAGCGCAGGATTGCTTCAGGCCGTATTCTGGCTCCTGGCGGCAGGCTGAGCCTGTGGTTAATTCTTCTTCCTGATGGGAAAATAGAGTGACCTGTGCCTGTCCCAACACCTAGAGCTAGTCTCTCATTGGTTCCCCCTCTTCCCGTGCATCCTCAGGACAAATTGCAACCTGTACGGAGCAGGGGGATAAAGGTGCTGATTCTCCAAGGAGGGAGATGGCTAGTAAAGCGGCTGGAATGGCGAACCGGAGCACAAGGAGATGAGAAATGAGGTGCGTTTTAGAAACCTTTCCCGATCACACGGTGTACCATCTTCGGGGTTTCTCATGCATGTTTTCAGTGTAGGACGATGCCCTTGAACCTGGAGATTTGGGACCCATGGGATGGGTACCACGCTATAGTACTTTAAAGGGTCTGCGTTTGCTCACCCAACCTCACCAAACCTCTCAGCCCCAAGAGTGTCCACCCTTATGTCTCAATCAGCTGTGGGTCTAGATATGGTCAATCCAGGTGGCATCACAGCCCCTGAACGAATTTTGTAAGAATTTCTCTCTCTTTCACTGTCTTTGTTTCACGGGTTTTGAAAAGTAATTGATTTTTATAATGGGGTTTAGCTGCTTTTCACTGCTGTGTTTATGCCGCTTTACACCCACTTGACTCACTTACAGAGAGATATCAATACATAGGTTTGAAGATTCTTACTAGTCAGATATATTCTTGGGCGGTGAATAGGGGGTGTTGAGTCCAGTTCACTGAGCAAGGAGTAGGTCTTGTCTATTACATATTGGGTTCATGGAACGGTATCTGAGCTAATTTGAAACCCTTGTTTTATGCATCACCCCACCTCACCTTTCCCGTTAAGCAGCCATAGTGTGTTTTCTAAACGTGTGTCTCTGTTCTGTTTTGTAATTCAGTTCAAGGGTAGCGGTTTTTACATTCCCTCTATAAGTGATATCTCATGATAAGTGTCTTTTTCTGTGTGACGTATTTCACTTAGAATCGTCATACCTAAATCCACTCATCATGCTGCTACTAGCCTTATGACATTGATTTCATGGCTGAGTGATATTCCATTGTATATAAGGACCACATCTTCTTTATGCATTCTTCTCTTTCCTGGGATATTTAAGGTGTAACGAAGTGGAGGTTCTTGTCAACAGAGTAGCCCAAAACTTTGGGGTGCCTGTGTCTTGCTGATTTTTAGTTTTCCCAATTTATACGCCCATGAGTGGAAGTGCCCTATGCTCTCTAAGCTGAGTTTTTTAGATGTTTCAGGACACACCGTACACTTCTCCAGAGTGGCTGTTGGCAATTTACATCCCGCCCATCAGCGTAGCAAGGCTCCCATTTCTCCATGGCCTGTCCTGCATTTCTGGTTTTGACACTTTATTCAGCATGGCCCTTTTGACCGATGGGAAGCGAGACTTCTTTGTAGCGCTGATTTGCCTTTCCAGGTTGCTTGGTTGGCCAAAAAGGGCGTATGCGTTTTTTCCTGAATATATTCAGGAAAAAACGCATACGCCCTTTTTGGCCAAGGGCATCATTGTCGAGGTTTTGCCGCTTTTCCTGTGCTTTAAAGGCGATTCGAATCTACCTCCTGAAATCTGTTTCCTGCAATTCTGCCTTGCTTTCAAATCCTCTTGGTTGCCTTCCCTCAATATATTTGTGGACGAGAGTTATCATTTCTAAGTCTGCAGGTTTGTGAATTGCAGTGCCCCTGAGCTCCATTATTCAACTCGCTTTCTTGGGAGCTGGCCGCAAAAGCGCAGGATTGCTTCAGGCCGTATTCTGGCTCCTGGCGGCAGGCTGAGCCTGTGGTTAATTCTTCTTCCTGATGGGAAAATAGAGTGACCTGTGCCTGTCCCAACACCTAGAGCTAGTCTCTCATTGGTTCCCCCTCTTCCCGTGCATCCTCAGGACAAATTGCAACCTGTACGGAGCAGGGGGATAAAGGTGCTGATTCTCCAAGGAGGGAGATGGCTAGTAAAGCGGCTGGAATGGCGAACCGGAGCACAAGGAGATGAGAAATGAGGTGCGTTTTAGAAACCTTTCCCGATCACACGGTGTACCATCTTCGGGGTTTCTCATGCATGTTTTCAGTGTAGGACGATGCCCTTGAACCTGGAGATTTGGGACCCATGGGATGGGTACCACGCTATAGTACTTTAAAGGGTCTGCGTTTGCTCACCCAACCTCACCAAACCTCTCAGCCCCAAGAGTGTCCACCCTTATGTCTCAATCAGCTGTGGGTCTAGATATGGTCAATCCAGGTGGCATCACAGCCCCTGAACGAATTTTGTAAGAATTTCTCTCTCTTTCACTGTCTTTGTTTCACGGGTTTTGAAAAGTAATTGATTTTTATAATGGGGTTTAGCTGCTTTTCACTGCTGTGTTTATGCCGCTTTACACCCACTTGACTCACTTACAGAGAGATATCAATACATAGGTTTGAAGATTCTTACTAGTCAGATATATTCTTGGGCGGTGAATAGGGGGTGTTGAGTCCAGTTCACTGAGCAAGGAGTAGGTCTTGTCTATTACATATTGGGTTCATGGAACGGTATCTGAGCTAATTTGAAACCCTTGTTTTATGCATCACCCCACCTCACCTTTCCCGTTAAGCAGCCATAGTGTGTTTTCTAAACGTGTGTCTCTGTTCTGTTTTGTAATTCAGTTCAAGGGTAGCGGTTTTTACATTCCCTCTATAAGTGATATCTCATGATAAGTGTCTTTTTCTGTGTGACGTATTTCACTTAGAATCGTCATACCTAAATCCACTCATCATGCTGCTACTAGCCTTATGACATTGATTTCATGGCTGAGTGATATTCCATTGTATATAAGGACCACATCTTCTTTATGCATTCTTCTCTTTCCTGGGATATTTAAGGTGTAACGAAGTGGAGGTTCTTGTCAACAGAGTAGCCCAAAACTTTGGGGTGCCTGTGTCTTGCTGATTTTTAGTTTTCCCAATTTATACGCCCATGAGTGGAAGTGCCCTATGCTCTCTAAGCTGAGTTTTTTAGATGTTTCAGGACACACCGTACACTTCTCCAGAGTGGCTGTTGGCAATTTACATCCCGCCCATCAGCGTAGCAAGGCTCCCATTTCTCCATGGCCTGTCCTGCATTTCTGGTTTTGACACTTTATTCAGCATGGCCCTTTTGACCGATGGGAAGCGAGACTTCTTTGTAGCGCTGATTTGCCTTTCCAGGTTGCTTGGTTGGCCAAAAAGGGCGTATGCGTTTTTTCCTGAATATATTCAGGAAAAAACGCATACGCCCTTTTTGGCCAAGGGCATCATTGTCGAGGTTTTGCCGCTTTTCCTGTGCTTTAAAGGCGATTCGAATCTACCTCCTGAAATCTGTTTCCTGCAATTCTGCCTTGCTTTCAAATCCTCTTGGTTGCCTTCCCTCAATATATTTGTGGACGAGAGTTATCATTTCTAAGTCTGCAGGTTTGTGAATTGCAGTGCCCCTGAGCTCCATTATTCAACTCGCTTTCTTGGGAGCTGGCCGCAAAAGCGCAGGATTGCTTCAGGCCGTATTCTGGCTCCTGGCGGCAGGCTGAGCCTGTGGTTAATTCTTCTTCCTGATGGGAAAATAGAGTGACCTGTGCCTGTCCCAACACCTAGAGCTAGTCTCTCATTGGTTCCCCCTCTTCCCGTGCATCCTCAGGACAAATTGCAACCTGTACGGAGCAGGGGGATAAAGGTGCTGATTCTCCAAGGAGGGAGATGGCTAGTAAAGCGGCTGGAATGGCGAACCGGAGCACAAGGAGATGAGAAATGAGGTGCGTTTTAGAAACCTTTCCCGATCACACGGTGTACCATCTTCGGGGTTTCTCATGCATGTTTTCAGTGTAGGACGATGCCCTTGAACCTGGAGATTTGGGACCCATGGGATGGGTACCACGCTATAGTACTTTAAAGGGTCTGCGTTTGCTCACCCAACCTCACCAAACCTCTCAGCCCCAAGAGTGTCCACCCTTATGTCTCAATCAGCTGTGGGTCTAGATATGGTCAATCCAGGTGGCATCACAGCCCCTGAACGAATTTTGTAAGAATTTCTCTCTCTTTCACTGTCTTTGTTTCACGGGTTTTGAAAAGTAATTGATTTTTATAATGGGGTTTAGCTGCTTTTCACTGCTGTGTTTATGCCGCTTTACACCCACTTGACTCACTTACAGAGAGATATCAATACATAGGTTTGAAGATTCTTACTAGTCAGATATATTCTTGGGCGGTGAATAGGGGGTGTTGAGTCCAGTTCACTGAGCAAGGAGTAGGTCTTGTCTATTACATATTGGGTTCATGGAACGGTATCTGAGCTAATTTGAAACCCTTGTTTTATGCATCACCCCACCTCACCTTTCCCGTTAAGCAGCCATAGTGTGTTTTCTAAACGTGTGTCTCTGTTCTGTTTTGTAATTCAGTTCAAGGGTAGCGGTTTTTACATTCCCTCTATAAGTGATATCTCATGATAAGTGTCTTTTTCTGTGTGACTTATTTCACTTAGAATCGTCATACCTAAATCCACTCATCATGCTGCTACTAGCCTTATGACATTGATTTCATGGCTGAGTGATATTCCATTGTATATAAGGACCACATCTTCTTTATGCATTCTTCTCTTTCCTGGGATATTTAAGGTGTAACGAAGTGGAGGTTCTTGTCAACAGAGTAGCCCAAAACTTTGGGGTGCCTGTGTCTTGCTGATTTTTAGTTTTCCCAATTTATACGCCCATGAGTGGAAGTGCCCTATGCTCTCTAAGCTGAGTTTTTTAGATGTTTCAGGACACACCGTACACTTCTCCAGAGTGGCTGTTGGCAATTTACATCCCGCCCATCAGCGTAGCAAGGCTCCCATTTCTCCATGGCCTGTCCTGCATTTCTGGTTTTGACACTTTATTCAGCATGGCCCTTTTGACCGATGGGAAGCGAGACTTCTTTGTAGCGCTGATTTGCCTTTCCAGGTTGCTTGGTTGGCCAAAAAGGGCGTATGCGTTTTTTCCTGAATATATTCAGGAAAAAACGCATACGCCCTTTTTGGCCAAGGGCATCATTGTCGAGGTTTTGCCGCTTTTCCTGTGCTTTAAAGGCGATTCGAATCTACCTCCTGAAATCTGTTTCCTGCAATTCTGCCTTGCTTTCAAATCCTCTTGGTTGCCTTCCCTCAATATATTTGTGGACGAGAGTTATCATTTCTAAGTCTGCAGGTTTGTGAATTGCAGTGCCCCTGAGCTCCATTATTCAACTCGCTTTCTTGGGAGCTGGCCGCAAAAGCGCAGGATTGCTTCAGGCCGTATTCTGGCTCCTGGTGGCAGGCTGAGCCTGTGGTTAATTCTTCTTCCTGATGGGAAAATAGAGTGACCTGTGCCTGTCCCAACACCTAGAGCTAGTCTCTCATTGGTTCCCCCTCTTCCCGTGCATCCTCAGGACAAATTGCAACCTGTACGGAGCAGGGGGATAAAGGTGCTGATTCTCCAAGGAGGGAGATGGCTAGTAAAGCGGCTGGAATGGCGAACCGGAGCACAAGGAGATGAGAAATGAGGTGCGTTTTAGAAACCTTTCCCGATCACACGGTGTACCATCTTCGGGGTTTCTCATGCATGTTTTCAGTGTAGGACGATGCCCTTGAACCTGGAGATTTGGGACCCATGGGATGGGTACCACGCTATAGTACTTTAAAGGGTCTGCGTTTGCTCACCCAACCTCACCAAACCTCTCAGCCCCAAGAGTGTCCACCCTTATGTCTCAATCAGCTGTGGGTCTAGATATGGTCAATCCAGGTGGCATCACAGCCCCTGAACGAATTTTGTAAGAATTTCTCTCTCTTTCACTGTCTTTGTTTCACGGGTTTTGAAAAGTAATTGATTTTTATAATGGGGTTTAGCTGCTTTTCACTGCTGTGTTTATGCCGCTTTACACCCACTTGACTCACTTACAGAGAGATATCAATACATAGGTTTGAAGATTCTTACTAGTCAGATATATTCTTGGGCGGTGAATAGGGGGTGTTGAGTCCAGTTCACTGAGCAAGGAGTAGGTCTTGTCTATTACATATTGGGTTCATGGAACGGTATCTGAGCTAATTTGAAACCCTTGTTTTATGCATCACCCCACCTCACCTTTCCCGTTAAGCAGCCATAGTGTGTTTTCTAAACGTGTGTCTCTGTTCTGTTTTGTAATTCAGTTCAAGGGTAGCGGTTTTTACATTCCCTCTATAAGTGATATCTCATGATAAGTGTCTTTTTCTGTGTGACGTATTTCACTTAGAATCGTCATACCTAAATCCACTCATCATGCTGCTACTAGCCTTATGACATTGATTTCATGGCTGAGTGATATTCCATTGTATATAAGGACCACATCTTCTTTATGCATTCTTCTCTTTCCTGGGATATTTAAGGTGTAACGAAGTGGAGGTTCTTGTCAACAGAGTAGCCCAAAACTTTGGGGTGCCTGTGTCTTGCTGATTTTTAGTTTTCCCAATTTATACGCCCATGAGTGGAAGTGCCCTATGCTCTCTAAGCTGAGTTTTTTAGATGTTTCAGGACACACCGTACACTTCTCCAGAGTGGCTGTTGGCAATTTACATCCCGCCCATCAGCGTAGCAAGGCTCCCATTTCTCCATGGCCTGTCCTGCATTTCTGGTTTTGACACTTTATTCAGCATGGCCCTTTTGACCGATGGGAAGCGAGACTTCTTTGTAGCGCTGATTTGCCTTTCCAGGTTGCTTGGTTGGCCAAAAAGGGCGTATGCGTTTTTTCCTGAATATATTCAGGAAAAAACGCATACGCCCTTTTTGGCCAAGGGCATCATTGTCGAGGTTTTGCCGCTTTTCCTGTGCTTTAAAGGCGATTCGAATCTACCTCCTGAAATCTGTTTCCTGCAATTCTGCCTTGCTTTCAAATCCTCTTGGTTGCCTTCCCTCAATATATTTGTGGACGAGAGTTATCATTTCTAAGTCTGCAGGTTTGTGAATTGCAGTGCCCCTGAGCTCCATTATTCAACTCGCTTTCTTGGGAGCTGGCCGCAAAAGCGCAGGATTGCTTCAGGCCGTATTCTGGCTCCTGGCGGCAGGCTGAGCCTGTGGTTAATTCTTCTTCCTGATGGGAAAATAGAGTGACCTGTGCCTGTCCCAACACCTAGAGCTAGTCTCTCATTGGTTCCCCCTCTTCCCGTGCATCCTCAGGACAAATTGCAACCTGTACGGAGCAGGGGGATAAAGGTGCTGATTCTCCAAGGAGGGAGATGGCTAGTAAAGCGGCTGGAATGGCGAACCGGAGCACAAGGAGATGAGAAATGAGGTGCGTTTTAGAAACCTTTCCCGATCACACGGTGTACCATCTTCGGGGTTTCTCATGCATGTTTTCAGTGTAGGACGATGCCCTTGAACCTGGAGATTTGGGACCCATGGGATGGGTACCACGCTATAGTACTTTAAAGGGTCTGCGTTTGCTCACCCAACCTCACCAAACCTCTCAGCCCCAAGAGTGTCCACCCTTATGTCTCAATCAGCTGTGGGTCTAGATATGGTCAATCCAGGTGGCATCACAGCCCCTGAACGAATTTTGTAAGAATTTCTCTCTCTTTCACTGTCTTTGTTTCACGGGTTTTGAAAAGTAATTGATTTTTATAATGGGGTTTAGCTGCTTTTCACTGCTGTGTTTATGCCGCTTTACACCCACTTGACTCACTTACAGAGAGATATCAATACATAGGTTTGAAGATTCTTACTAGTCAGATATATTCTTGGGCGGTGAATAGGGGGTGTTGAGTCCAGTTCACTGAGCAAGGAGTAGGTCTTGTCTATTACATATTGGGTTCATGGAACGGTATCTGAGCTAATTTGAAACCCTTGTTTTATGCATCACCCCACCTCACCTTTCCCGTTAAGCAGCCATAGTGTGTTTTCTAAACGTGTGTCTCTGTTCTGTTTTGTAATTCAGTTCAAGGGTAGCGGTTTTTACATTCCCTCTATAAGTGATATCTCATGATAAGTGTCTTTTTCTGTGTGACGTATTTCACTTAGAATCGTCATACCTAAATCCACTCATCATGCTGCTACTAGCCTTATGACATTGATTTCATGGCTGAGTGATATTCCATTGTATATAAGGACCACATCTTCTTTATGCATTCTTCTCTTTCCTGGGATATTTAAGGTGTAACGAAGTGGAGGTTCTTGTCAACAGAGTAGCCCAAAACTTTGGGGTGCCTGTGTCTTGCTGATTTTTAGTTTTCCCAATTTATACGCCCATGAGTGGAAGTGCCCTATGCTCTCTAAGCTGAGTTTTTTAGATGTTTCAGGACACACCGTACACTTCTCCAGAGTGGCTGTTGGCAATTTACATCCCGCCCATCAGCGTAGCAAGGCTCCCATTTCTCCATGGCCTGTCCTGCATTTCTGGTTTTGACACTTTATTCAGCATGGCCCTTTTGACCGATGGGAAGCGAGACTTCTTTGTAGCGCTGATTTGCCTTTCCAGGTTGCTTGGTTGGCCAAAAAGGGCGTATGCGTTTTTTCCTGAATATATTCAGGAAAAAACGCATACGCCCTTTTTGGCCAAGGGCATCATTGTCGAGGTTTTGCCGCTTTTCCTGTGCTTTAAAGGCGATTCGAATCTACCTCCTGAAATCTGTTTCCTGCAATTCTGCCTTGCTTTCAAATCCTCTTGGTTGCCTTCCCTCAATATATTTGTGGACGAGAGTTATCATTTCTAAGTCTGCAGGTTTGTGAATTGCAGTGCCCCTGAGCTCCATTATTCAACTCGCTTTCTTGGGAGCTGGCCGCAAAAGCGCAGGATTGCTTCAGGCCGTATTCTGGCTCCTGGCGGCAGGCTGAGCCTGTGGTTAATTCTTCTTCCTGATGGGAAAATAGAGTGACCTGTGCCTGTCCCAACACCTAGAGCTAGTCTCTCATTGGTTCCCCCTCTTCCCGTGCATCCTCAGGACAAATTGCAACCTGTACGGAGCAGGGGGATAAAGGTGCTGATTCTCCAAGGAGGGAGATGGCTAGTAAAGCGGCTGGAATGGCGAACCGGAGCACAAGGAGATGAGAAATGAGGTGCGTTTTAGAAACCTTTCCCGATCACACGGTGTACCATCTTCGGGGTTTCTCATGCATGTTTTCAGTGTAGGACGATGCCCTTGAACCTGGAGATTTGGGACCCATGGGATGGGTACCACGCTATAGTACTTTAAAGGGTCTGCGTTTGCTCACCCAACCTCACCAAACCTCTCAGCCCCAAGAGTGTCCACCCTTATGTCTCAATCAGCTGTGGGTCTAGATATGGTCAATCCAGGTGGCATCACAGCCCCTGAACGAATTTTGTAAGAATTTCTCTCTCTTTCACTGTCTTTGTTTCACGGGTTTTGAAAAGTAATTGATTTTTATAATGGGGTTTAGCTGCTTTTCACTGCTGTGTTTATGCCGCTTTACACCCACTTGACTCACTTACAGAGAGATATCAATACATAGGTTTGAAGATTCTTACTAGTCAGATATATTCTTGGGCGGTGAATAGGGGGTGTTGAGTCCAGTTCACTGAGCAAGGAGTAGGTCTTGTCTATTACATATTGGGTTCATGGAACGGTACCTGAGCTAATTTGAAACCCTTGTTTTATGCATCACCCCACCTCACCTTTCCCGTTAAGCAGCCATAGTGTGTTTTCTAAACGTGTGTCTCTGTTCTGTTTTGTAATTCAGTTCAAGGGTAGCGGTTTTTACATTCCCTCTATAAGTGATATCTCATGATAAGTGTCTTTTTCTGTGTGACTTATTTCACTTAGAATCGTCATACCTAAATCCACTCATCATGCTGCTACTAGCCTTATGACATTGATTTCATGGCTGAGTGATATTCCATTGTATATAAGGACCACATCTTCTTTATGCATTCTTCTCTTTCCTGGGATATTTAAGGTGTAACGAAGTGGAGGTTCTTGTCAACAGAGTAGCCCAAAACTTTGGGGTGCCTGTGTCTTGCTGATTTTTAGTTTTCCCAATTTATACGCCCATGAGTGGAAGTGCCCTATGCTCTCTAAGCTGAGTTTTTTAGATGTTTCAGGACACACCGTACACTTCTCCAGAGTGGCTGTTGGCAATTTACATCCCGCCCATCAGCGTAGCAAGGCTCCCATTTCTCCATGGCCTGTCCTGCATTTCTGGTTTTGACACTTTATTCAGCATGGCCCTTTTGACCGATGGGAAGCGAGACTTCTTTGTAGCGCTGATTTGCCTTTCCAGGTTGCTTGGTTGGCCAAAAAGGGCGTATGCGTTTTTTCCTGAATATATTCAGGAAAAAACGCATACGCCCTTTTTGGCCAAGGGCATCATTGTCGAGGTTTTGCCGCTTTTCCTGTGCTTTAAAGGCGATTCGAATCTACCTCCTGAAATCTGTTTCCTGCAATTCTGCCTTGCTTTCAAATCCTCTTGGTTGCCTTCCCTCAATATATTTGTGGACGAGAGTTATCATTTCTAAGTCTGCAGGTTTGTGAATTGCAGTGCCCCTGAGCTCCATTATTCAACTCGCTTTCTTGGGAGCTGGCCGCAAAAGCGCAGGATTGCTTCAGGCCGTATTCTGGCTCCTGGCGGCAGGCTGAGCCTGTGGTTAATTCTTCTTCCTGATGGGAAAATAGAGTGACCTGTGCCTGTCCCAACACCTAGAGCTAGTCTCTCATTGGTTCCCCCTCTTCCCGTGCATCCTCAGGACAAATTGCAACCTGTACGGAGCAGGGGGATAAAGGTGCTGATTCTCCAAGGAGGGAGATGGCTAGTAAAGCGGCTGGAATGGCGAACCGGAGCACAAGGAGATGAGAAATGAGGTGCGTTTTAGAAACCTTTCCCGATCACACGGTGTACCATCTTCGGGGTTTCTCATGCATGTTTTCAGTGTAGGACGATGCCCTTGAACCTGGAGATTTGGGACCCATGGGATGGGTACCACGCTATAGTACTTTAAAGGGTCTGCGTTTGCTCACCCAACCTCACCAAACCTCTCAGCCCCAAGAGTGTCCACCCTTATGTCTCAATCAGCTGTGGGTCTAGATATGGTCAATCCAGGTGGCATCACAGCCCCTGAACGAATTTTGTAAGAATTTCTCTCTCTTTCACTGTCTTTGTTTCACGGGTTTTGAAAAGTAATTGATTTTTATAATGGGGTTTAGCTGCTTTTCACTGCTGTGTTTATGCCGCTTTACACCCACTTGACTCACTTACAGAGAGATATCAATACATAGGTTTGAAGATTCTTACTAGTCAGATATATTCTTGGGCGGTGAATAGGGGGTGTTGAGTCCAGTTCACTGAGCAAGGAGTAGGTCTTGTCTATTACATATTGGGTTCATGGAACGGTATCTGAGCTAATTTGAAACCCTTGTTTTATGCATCACCCCACCTCACCTTTCCCGTTAAGCAGCCATAGTGTGTTTTCTAAACGTGTGTCTCTGTTCTGTTTTGTAATTCAGTTCAAGGGTAGCGGTTTTTACATTCCCTCTATAAGTGATATCTCATGATAAGTGTCTTTTTCTGTGTGACTTATTTCACTTAGAATCGTCATACCTAAATCCACTCATCATGCTGCTACTAGCCTTATGACATTGATTTCATGGCTGAGTGATATTCCATTGTATATAAGGACCACATCTTCTTTATGCATTCTTCTCTTTCCTGGGATATTTAAGGTGTAACGAAGTGGAGGTTCTTGTCAACAGAGTAGCCCAAAACTTTGGGGTGCCTGTGTCTTGCTGATTTTTAGTTTTCCCAATTTATACGCCCATGAGTGGAAGTGCCCTATGCTCTCTAAGCTGAGTTTTTTAGATGTTTCAGGACACACCGTACACTTCTCCAGAGTGGCTGTTGGCAATTTACATCCCGCCCATCAGCGTAGCAAGGCTCCCATTTCTCCATGGCCTGTCCTGCATTTCTGGTTTTGACACTTTATTCAGCATGGCCCTTTTGACCGATGGGAAGCGAGACTTCTTTGTAGCGCTGATTTGCCTTTCCAGGTTGCTTGGTTGGCCAAAAAGGGCGTATGCGTTTTTTCCTGAATATATTCAGGAAAAAACGCATACGCCCTTTTTGGCCAAGGGCATCATTGTCGAGGTTTTGCCGCTTTTCCTGTGCTTTAAAGGCGATTCGAATCTACCTCCTGAAATCTGTTTCCTGCAATTCTGCCTTGCTTTCAAATCCTCTTGGTTGCCTTCCCTCAATATATTTGTGGACGAGAGTTATCATTTCTAAGTCTGCAGGTTTGTGAATTGCAGTGCCCCTGAGCTCCATTCTTCAACTCGCTTTCTTGGGAGCTGGCCGCAAAAGCGCAGGATTGCTTCAGGCCGTATTCTGGCTCCTGGCGGCAGGCTGAGCCTGTGGTTAATTCTTCTTCCTGATGGGAAAATAGAGTGACCTGTGCCTGTCCCAACACCTAGAGCTAGTCTCTCATTGGTTCCCCCTCTTCCCGTGCATCCTCAGGACAAATTGCAACCTGTACGGAGCAGGGGGATAAAGGTGCTGATTCTCCAAGGAGGGAGATGGCTAGTAAAGCGGCTGGAATGGCGAACCGGAGCACAAGGAGATGAGAAATGAGGTGCGTTTTAGAAACCTTTCCCGATCACACGGTGTACCATCTTCGGGGTTTCTCATGCATGTTTTCAGTGTAGGACGATGCCCTTGAACCTGGAGATTTGGGACCCATGGGATGGGTACCACGCTATAGTACTTTAAAGGGTCTGCGTTTGCTCACCCAACCTCACCAAACCTCTCAGCCCCAAGAGTGTCCACCCTTATGTCTCAATCAGCTGTGGGTCTAGATATGGTCAATCCAGGTGGCATCACAGCCCCTGAACGAATTTTGTAAGAATTTCTCTCTCTTTCACTGTCTTTGTTTCACGGGTTTTGAAAAGTAATTGATTTTTATAATGGGGTTTAGCTGCTTTTCACTGCTGTGTTTATGCCGCTTTACACCCACTTGACTCACTTACAGAGAGATATCAATACATAGGTTTGAAGATTCTTACTAGTCAGATATATTCTTGGGCGGTGAATAGGGGGTGTTGAGTCCAGTTCACTGAGCAAGGAGTAGGTCTTGTCTATTACATATTGGGTTCATGGAACGGTACCTGAGCTAATTTGAAACCCTTGTTTTATGCATCACCCCACCTCACCTTTCCCGTTAAGCAGCCATAGTGTGTTTTCTAAACGTGTGTCTCTGTTCTGTTTTGTAATTCAGTTCAAGGGTAGCGGTTTTTACATTCCCTCTATAAGTGATATCTCATGATAAGTGTCTTTTTCTGTGTGACGTATTTCACTTAGAATCGTCATACCTAAATCCACTCATCATGCTGCTACTAGCCTTATGACATTGATTTCATGGCTGAGTGATATTCCATTGTATATAAGGACCACATCTTCTTTATGCATTCTTCTCTTTCCTGGGATATTTAAGGTGTAACGAAGTGGAGGTTCTTGTCAACAGAGTAGCCCAAAACTTTGGGGTGCCTGTGTCTTGCTGATTTTTAGTTTTCCCAATTTATACGCCCATGAGTGGAAGTGCCCTATGCTCTCTAAGCTGAGTTTTTTAGATGTTTCAGGACACACCGTACACTTCTCCAGAGTGGCTGTTGGCAATTTACATCCCGCCCATCAGCGTAGCAAGGCTCCCATTTCTCCATGGCCTGTCCTGCATTTCTGGTTTTGACACTTTATTCAGCATGGCCCTTTTGACCGATGGGAAGCGAGACTTCTTTGTAGCGCTGATTTGCCTTTCCAGGTTGCTTGGTTGGCCAAAAAGGGCGTATGCGTTTTTTCCTGAATATATTCAGGAAAAAACGCATACGCCCTTTTTGGCCAAGGGCATCATTGTCGAGGTTTTGCCGCTTTTCCTGTGCTTTAAAGGCGATTCGAATCTACCTCCTGAAATCTGTTTCCTGCAATTCTGCCTTGCTTTCAAATCCTCTTGGTTGCCTTCCCTCAATATATTTGTGGACGAGAGTTATCATTTCTAAGTCTGCAGGTTTGTGAATTGCAGTGCCCCTGAGCTCCATTCTTCAACTCGCTTTCTTGGGAGCTGGCCGCAAAAGCGCAGGATTGCTTCAGGCCGTATTCTGGCTCCTGGCGGCAGGCTGAGCCTGTGGTTAATTCTTCTTCCTGATGGGAAAATAGAGTGACCTGTGCCTGTCCCAACACCTAGAGCTAGTCTCTCATTGGTTCCCCCTCTTCCCGTGCATCCTCAGGACAAATTGCAACCTGTACGGAGCAGGGGGATAAAGGTGCTGATTCTCCAAGGAGGGAGATGGCTAGTAAAGCGGCTGGAATGGCGAACCGGAGCACAAGGAGATGAGAAATGAGGTGCGTTTTAGAAACCTTTCCCGATCACACGGTGTACCATCTTCGGGGTTTCTCATGCATGTTTTCAGTGTAGGACGATGCCCTTGAACCTGGAGATTTGGGACCCATGGGATGGGTACCACGCTATAGTACTTTAAAGGGTCTGCGTTTGCTCACCCAACCTCACCAAACCTCTCAGCCCCAAGAGTGTCCACCCTTATGTCTCAATCAGCTGTGGGTCTAGATATGGTCAATCCAGGTGGCATCACAGCCCCTGAACGAATTTTGTAAGAATTTCTCTCTCTTTCACTGTCTTTGTTTCACGGGTTTTGAAAAGTAATTGATTTTTATAATGGGGTTTAGCTGCTTTTCACTGCTGTGTTTATGCCGCTTTACACCCACTTGACTCACTTACAGAGAGATATCAATACATAGGTTTGAAGATTCTTACTAGTCAGATATATTCTTGGGCGGTGAATAGGGGGTGTTGAGTCCAGTTCACTGAGCAAGGAGTAGGTCTTGTCTATTACATATTGGGTTCATGGAACGGTACCTGAGCTAATTTGAAACCCTTGTTTTATGCATCACCCCACCTCACCTTTCCCGTTAAGCAGCCATAGTGTGTTTTCTAAACGTGTGTCTCTGTTCTGTTTTGTAATTCAGTTCAAGGGTAGCGGTTTTTACATTCCCTCTATAAGTGATATCTCATGATAAGTGTCTTTTTCTGTGTGACGTATTTCACTTAGAATCGTCATACCTAAATCCACTCATCATGCTGCTACTAGCCTTATGACATTGATTTCATGGCTGAGTGATATTCCATTGTATATAAGGACCACATCTTCTTTATGCATTCTTCTCTTTCCTGGGATATTTAAGGTGTAACGAAGTGGAGGTTCTTGTCAACAGAGTAGCCCAAAACTTTGGGGTGCCTGTGTCTTGCTGATTTTTAGTTTTCCCAATTTATACGCCCATGAGTGGAAGTGCCCTATGCTCTCTAAGCTGAGTTTTTTAGATGTTTCAGGACACACCGTACACTTCTCCAGAGTGGCTGTTGGCAATTTACATCCCGCCCATCAGCGTAGCAAGGCTCCCATTTCTCCATGGCCTGTCCTGCATTTCTGGTTTTGACACTTTATTCAGCATGGCCCTTTTGACCGATGGGAAGCGAGACTTCTTTGTAGCGCTGATTTGCCTTTCCAGGTTGCTTGGTTGGCCAAAAAGGGCGTATGCGTTTTTTCCTGAATATATTCAGGAAAAAACGCATACGCCCTTTTTGGCCAAGGGCATCATTGTCGAGGTTTTGCCGCTTTTCCTGTGCTTTAAAGGCGATTCGAATCTACCTCCTGAAATCTGTTTCCTGCAATTCTGCCTTGCTTTCAAATCCTCTTGGTTGCCTTCCCTCAATATATTTGTGGACGAGAGTTATCATTTCTAAGTCTGCAGGTTTGTGAATTGCAGTGCCCCTGAGCTCCATTCTTCAACTCGCTTTCTTGGGAGCTGGCCGCAAAAGCGCAGGATTGCTTCAGGCCGTATTCTGGCTCCTGGCGGCAGGCTGAGCCTGTGGTTAATTCTTCTTCCTGATGGGAAAATAGAGTGACCTGTGCCTGTCCCAACACCTAGAGCTAGTCTCTCATTGGTTCCCCCTCTTCCCGTGCATCCTCAGGACAAATTGCAACCTGTACGGAGCAGGGGGATAAAGGTGCTGATTCTCCAAGGAGGGAGATGGCTAGTAAAGCGGCTGGAATGGCGAACCGGAGCACAAGGAGATGAGAAATGAGGTGCGTTTTAGAAACCTTTCCCGATCACACGGTGTACCATCTTCGGGGTTTCTCATGCATGTTTTCAGTGTAGGACGATGCCCTTGAACCTGGAGATTTGGGACCCATGGGATGGGTACCACGCTATAGTACTTTAAAGGGTCTGCGTTTGCTCACCCAACCTCACCAAACCTCTCAGCCCCAAGAGTGTCCACCCTTATGTCTCAATCAGCTGTGGGTCTAGATATGGTCAATCCAGGTGGCATCACAGCCCCTGAACGAATTTTGTAAGAATTTCTCTCTCTTTCACTGTCTTTGTTTCACGGGTTTTGAAAAGTAATTGATTTTTATAATGGGGTTTAGCTGCTTTTCACTGCTGTGTTTATGCCGCTTTACACCCACTTGACTCACTTACAGAGAGATATCAATACATAGGTTTGAAGATTCTTACTAGTCAGATATATTCTTGGGCGGTGAATAGGGGGTGTTGAGTCCAGTTCACTGAGCAAGGAGTAGGTCTTGTCTATTACATATTGGGTTCATGGAACGGTACCTGAGCTAATTTGAAACCCTTGTTTTATGCATCACCCCACCTCACCTTTCCCGTTAAGCAGCCATAGTGTGTTTTCTAAACGTGTGTCTCTGTTCTGTTTTGTAATTCAGTTCAAGGGTAGCGGTTTTTACATTCCCTCTATAAGTGATATCTCATGATAAGTGTCTTTTTCTGTGTGACGTATTTCACTTAGAATCGTCATACCTAAATCCACTCATCATGCTGCTACTAGCCTTATGACATTGATTTCATGGCTGAGTGATATTCCATTGTATATAAGGACCACATCTTCTTTATGCATTCTTCTCTTTCCTGGGATATTTAAGGTGTAACGAAGTGGAGGTTCTTGTCAACAGAGTAGCCCAAAACTTTGGGGTGCCTGTGTCTTGCTGATTTTTAGTTTTCCCAATTTATACGCCCATGAGTGGAAGTGCCCTATGCTCTCTAAGCTGAGTTTTTTAGATGTTTCAGGACACACCGTACAC
Organism: Balaenoptera borealis; assembly: GCF_965194805.1. Lineage (NCBI taxonomy): Eukaryota > Metazoa > Chordata > Mammalia > Artiodactyla > Balaenopteridae > Balaenoptera > Balaenoptera borealis. Next base: position 485,331 of record NW_028123698.1, on the reverse strand, counting down.
TTCTCCAGAGTGGCTGTTGGCAATTTACATCCCGCCCATCAGCGTAGCAAGGCTCCCATTTCTCCATGGCCTGTCCTGCATTTCTGGTTTTGACACTTTATTCAGCATGGCCCTTTTGACCGATGGGAAGCGAGACTTCTTTGTAGCGCTGATTTGCCTTTCCAGGTTGCTTGGTTGGCCAAAAAGGGCGTATGCGTTTTTTCCTGAATATATTCAGGAAAAAACGCATACGCCCTTTTTGGCCAAGGGCATCATTGTCGAGGTTTTGCCGCTTTTCCTGTGCTTTAAAGGCGATTCGAATCTACCTCCTGAAATCTGTTTCCTGCAATTCTGCCTTGCTTTCAAATCCTCTTGGTTGCCTTCCCTCAATATATTTGTGGACGAGAGTTATCATTTCTAAGTCTGCAGGTTTGTGAATTGCAGTGCCCCTGAGCTCCATTCTTCAACTCGCTTTCTTGGGAGCTGGCCGCAAAAGCGCAGGATTGCTTCAGGCCGTATTCTGGCTCCTGGCGGCAGGCTGAGCCTGTGGTTAATTCTTCTTCCTGATGGGAAAATAGAGTGACCTGTGCCTGTCCCAACACCTAGAGCTAGTCTCTCATTGGTTCCCCCTCTTCCCGTGCATCCTCAGGACAAATTGCAACCTGTACGGAGCAGGGGGATAAAGGTGCTGATTCTCCAAGGAGGGAGATGGCTAGTAAAGCGGCTGGAATGGCGAACCGGAGCACAAGGAGATGAGAAATGAGGTGCGTTTTAGAAACCTTTCCCGATCACACGGTGTACCATCTTCGGGGTTTCTCATGCATGTTTTCAGTGTAGGACGATGCCCTTGAACCTGGAGATTTGGGACCCATGGGATGGGTACCACGCTATAGTACTTTAAAGGGTCTGCGTTTGCTCACCCAACCTCACCAAACCTCTCAGCCCCAAGAGTGTCCACCCTTATGTCTCAATCAGCTGTGGGTCTAGATATGGTCAATCCAGGTGGCATCACAGCCCCTGAACGAATTTTGTAAGAATTTCTCTCTCTTTCACTGTCTTTGTTTCACGGGTTTTGAAAAGTAATTGATTTTTATAATGGGGTTTAGCTGCTTTTCACTGCTGTGTTTATGCCGCTTTACACCCACTTGACTCACTTACAGAGAGATATCAATACATAGGTTTGAAGATTCTTACTAGTCAGATATATTCTTGGGCGGTGAATAGGGGGTGTTGAGTCCAGTTCACTGAGCAAGGAGTAGGTCTTGTCTATTACATATTGGGTTCATGGAACGGTACCTGAGCTAATTTGAAACCCTTGTTTTATGCATCACCCCACCTCACCTTTCCCGTTAAGCAGCCATAGTGTGTTTTCTAAACGTGTGTCTCTGTTCTGTTTTGTAATTCAGTTCAAGGGTAGCGGTTTTTACATTCCCTCTATAAGTGATATCTCATGATAAGTGTCTTTTTCTGTGTGACGTATTTCACTTAGAATCGTCATACCTAAATCCACTCATCATGCTGCTACTAGCCTTATGACATTGATTTCATGGCTGAGTGATATTCCATTGTATATAAGGACCACATCTTCTTTATGCATTCTTCTCTTTCCTGGGATATTTAAGGTGTAACGAAGTGGAGGTTCTTGTCAACAGAGTAGCCCAAAACTTTGGGGTGCCTGTGTCTTGCTGATTTTTAGTTTTCCCAATTTATACGCCCATGAGTGGAAGTGCCCTATGCTCTCTAAGCTGAGTTTTTTAGATGTTTCAGGACACACCGTACACTTCTCCAGAGTGGCTGTTGGCAATTTACATCCCGCCCATCAGCGTAGCAAGGCTCCCATTTCTCCATGGCCTGTCCTGCATTTCTGGTTTTGACACTTTATTCAGCATGGCCCTTTTGACCGATGGGAAGCGAGACTTCTTTGTAGCGCTGATTTGCCTTTCCAGGTTGCTTGGTTGGCCAAAAAGGGCGTATGCGTTTTTTCCTGAATATATTCAGGAAAAAACGCATACGCCCTTTTTGGCCAAGGGCATCATTGTCGAGGTTTTGCCGCTTTTCCTGTGCTTTAAAGGCGATTCGAATCTACCTCCTGAAATCTGTTTCCTGCAATTCTGCCTTGCTTTCAAATCCTCTTGGTTGCCTTCCCTCAATATATTTGTGGACGAGAGTTATCATTTCTAAGTCTGCAGGTTTGTGAATTGCAGTGCCCCTGAGCTCCATTCTTCAACTCGCTTTCTTGGGAGCTGGCCGCAAAAGCGCAGGATTGCTTCAGGCCGTATTCTGGCTCCTGGCGGCAGGCTGAGCCTGTGGTTAATTCTTCTTCCTGATGGGAAAATAGAGTGACCTGTGCCTGTCCCAACACCTAGAGCTAGTCTCTCATTGGTTCCCCCTCTTCCCGTGCATCCTCAGGACAAATTGCAACCTGTACGGAGCAGGGGGATAAAGGTGCTGATTCTCCAAGGAGGGAGATGGCTAGTAAAGCGGCTGGAATGGCGAACCGGAGCACAAGGAGATGAGAAATGAGGTGCGTTTTAGAAACCTTTCCCGATCACACGGTGTACCATCTTCGGGGTTTCTCATGCATGTTTTCAGTGTAGGACGATGCCCTTGAACCTGGAGATTTGGGACCCATGGGATGGGTACCACGCTATAGTACTTTAAAGGGTCTGCGTTTGCTCACCCAACCTCACCAAACCTCTCAGCCCCAAGAGTGTCCACCCTTATGTCTCAATCAGCTGTGGGTCTAGATATGGTCAATCCAGGTGGCATCACAGCCCCTGAACGAATTTTGTAAGAATTTCTCTCTCTTTCACTGTCTTTGTTTCACGGGTTTTGAAAAGTAATTGATTTTTATAATGGGGTTTAGCTGCTTTTCACTGCTGTGTTTATGCCGCTTTACACCCACTTGACTCACTTACAGAGAGATATCAATACATAGGTTTGAAGATTCTTACTAGTCAGATATATTCTTGGGCGGTGAATAGGGGGTGTTGAGTCCAGTTCACTGAGCAAGGAGTAGGTCTTGTCTATTACATATTGGGTTCATGGAACGGTACCTGAGCTAATTTGAAACCCTTGTTTTATGCATCACCCCACCTCACCTTTCCCGTTAAGCAGCCATAGTGTGTTTTCTAAACGTGTGTCTCTGTTCTGTTTTGTAATTCAGTTCAAGGGTAGCGGTTTTTACATTCCCTCTATAAGTGATATCTCATGATAAGTGTCTTTTTCTGTGTGACGTATTTCACTTAGAATCGTCATACCTAAATCCACTCATCATGCTGCTACTAGCCTTATGACATTGATTTCATGGCTGAGTGATATTCCATTGTATATAAGGACCACATCTTCTTTATGCATTCTTCTCTTTCCTGGGATATTTAAGGTGTAACGAAGTGGAGGTTCTTGTCAACAGAGTAGCCCAAAACTTTGGGGTGCCTGTGTCTTGCTGATTTTTAGTTTTCCCAATTTATACGCCCATGAGTGGAAGTGCCCTATGCTCTCTAAGCTGAGTTTTTTAGATGTTTCAGGACACACCGTACACTTCTCCAGAGTGGCTGTTGGCAATTTACATCCCGCCCATCAGCGTAGCAAGGCTCCCATTTCTCCATGGCCTGTCCTGCATTTCTGGTTTTGACACTTTATTCAGCATGGCCCTTTTGACCGATGGGAAGCGAGACTTCTTTGTAGCGCTGATTTGCCTTTCCAGGTTGCTTGGTTGGCCAAAAAGGGCGTATGCGTTTTTTCCTGAATATATTCAGGAAAAAACGCATACGCCCTTTTTGGCCAAGGGCATCATTGTCGAGGTTTTGCCGCTTTTCCTGTGCTTTAAAGGCGATTCGAATCTACCTCCTGAAATCTGTTTCCTGCAATTCTGCCTTGCTTTCAAATCCTCTTGGTTGCCTTCCCTCAATATATTTGTGGACGAGAGTTATCATTTCTAAGTCTGCAGGTTTGTGAATTGCAGTGCCCCTGAGCTCCATTCTTCAACTCGCTTTCTTGGGAGCTGGCCGCAAAAGCGCAGGATTGCTTCAGGCCGTATTCTGGCTCCTGGCGGCAGGCTGAGCCTGTGGTTAATTCTTCTTCCTGATGGGAAAATAGAGTGACCTGTGCCTGTCCCAACACCTAGAGCTAGTCTCTCATTGGTTCCCCCTCTTCCCGTGCATCCTCAGGACAAATTGCAACCTGTACGGAGCAGGGGGATAAAGGTGCTGATTCTCCAAGGAGGGAGATGGCTAGTAAAGCGGCTGGAATGGCGAACCGGAGCACAAGGAGATGAGAAATGAGGTGCGTTTTAGAAACCTTTCCCGATCACACGGTGTACCATCTTCGGGGTTTCTCATGCATGTTTTCAGTGTAGGACGATGCCCTTGAACCTGGAGATTTGGGACCCATGGGATGGGTACCACGCTATAGTACTTTAAAGGGTCTGCGTTTGCTCACCCAACCTCACCAAACCTCTCAGCCCCAAGAGTGTCCACCCTTATGTCTCAATCAGCTGTGGGTCTAGATATGGTCAATCCAGGTGGCATCACAGCCCCTGAACGAATTTTGTAAGAATTTCTCTCTCTTTCACTGTCTTTGTTTCACGGGTTTTGAAAAGTAATTGATTTTTATAATGGGGTTTAGCTGCTTTTCACTGCTGTGTTTATGCCGCTTTACACCCACTTGACTCACTTACAGAGAGATATCAATACATAGGTTTGAAGATTCTTACTAGTCAGATATATTCTTGGGCGGTGAATAGGGGGTGTTGAGTCCAGTTCACTGAGCAAGGAGTAGGTCTTGTCTATTACATATTGGGTTCATGGAACGGTACCTGAGCTAATTTGAAACCCTTGTTTTATGCATCACCCCACCTCACCTTTCCCGTTAAGCAGCCATAGTGTGTTTTCTAAACGTGTGTCTCTGTTCTGTTTTGTAATTCAGTTCAAGGGTAGCGGTTTTTACATTCCCTCTATAAGTGATATCTCATGATAAGTGTCTTTTTCTGTGTGACGTATTTCACTTAGAATCGTCATACCTAAATCCACTCATCATGCTGCTACTAGCCTTATGACATTGATTTCATGGCTGAGTGATATTCCATTGTATATAAGGACCACATCTTCTTTATGCATTCTTCTCTTTCCTGGGATATTTAAGGTGTAACGAAGTGGAGGTTCTTGTCAACAGAGTAGCCCAAAACTTTGGGGTGCCTGTGTCTTGCTGATTTTTAGTTTTCCCAATTTATACGCCCATGAGTGGAAGTGCCCTATGCTCTCTAAGCTGAGTTTTTTAGATGTTTCAGGACACACCGTACACTTCTCCAGAGTGGCTGTTGGCAATTTACATCCCGCCCATCAGCGTAGCAAGGCTCCCATTTCTCCATGGCCTGTCCTGCATTTCTGGTTTTGACACTTTATTCAGCATGGCCCTTTTGACCGATGGGAAGCGAGACTTCTTTGTAGCGCTGATTTGCCTTTCCAGGTTGCTTGGTTGGCCAAAAAGGGCGTATGCGTTTTTTCCTGAATATATTCAGGAAAAAACGCATACGCCCTTTTTGGCCAAGGGCATCATTGTCGAGGTTTTGCCGCTTTTCCTGTGCTTTAAAGGCGATTCGAATCTACCTCCTGAAATCTGTTTCCTGCAATTCTGCCTTGCTTTCAAATCCTCTTGGTTGCCTTCCCTCAATATATTTGTGGACGAGAGTTATCATTTCTAAGTCTGCAGGTTTGTGAATTGCAGTGCCCCTGAGCTCCATTCTTCAACTCGCTTTCTTGGGAGCTGGCCGCAAAAGCGCAGGATTGCTTCAGGCCGTATTCTGGCTCCTGGCGGCAGGCTGAGCCTGTGGTTAATTCTTCTTCCTGATGGGAAAATAGAGTGACCTGTGCCTGTCCCAACACCTAGAGCTAGTCTCTCATTGGTTCCCCCTCTTCCCGTGCATCCTCAGGACAAATTGCAACCTGTACGGAGCAGGGGGATAAAGGTGCTGATTCTCCAAGGAGGGAGATGGCTAGTAAAGCGGCTGGAATGGCGAACCGGAGCACAAGGAGATGAGAAATGAGGTGCGTTTTAGAAACCTTTCCCGATCACACGGTGTACCATCTTCGGGGTTTCTCATGCATGTTTTCAGTGTAGGACGATGCCCTTGAACCTGGAGATTTGGGACCCATGGGATGGGTACCACGCTATAGTACTTTAAAGGGTCTGCGTTTGCTCACCCAACCTCACCAAACCTCTCAGCCCCAAGAGTGTCCACCCTTATGTCTCAATCAGCTGTGGGTCTAGATATGGTCAATCCAGGTGGCATCACAGCCCCTGAACGAATTTTGTAAGAATTTCTCTCTCTTTCACTGTCTTTGTTTCACGGGTTTTGAAAAGTAATTGATTTTTATAATGGGGTTTAGCTGCTTTTCACTGCTGTGTTTATGCCGCTTTACACCCACTTGACTCACTTACAGAGAAATATCAATACATAGGTTTGAAGATTCTTACTAGTCAGATATATTCTTGGGCGGTGAATAGGGGGTGTTGAGTCCAGTTCACTGAGCAAGGAGTAGGTCTTGTCTATTACATATTGGGTTCATGGAACGGTACCTGAGCTAATTTGAAACCCTTGTTTTATGCATCACCCCACCTCACCTTTCCCGTTAAGCAGCCATAGTGTGTTTTCTAAACGTGTGTCTCTGTTCTGTTTTGTAATTCAGTTCAAGGGTAGCGGTTTTTACATTCCCTCTATAAGTGATATCTCATGATAAGTGTCTTTTTCTGTGTGACGTATTTCACTTAGAATCGTCATACCTAAATCCACTCATCATGCTGCTACTAGCCTTATGACATTGATTTCATGGCTGAGTGATATTCCATTGTATATAAGGACCACATCTTCTTTATGCATTCTTCTCTTTCCTGGGATATTTAAGGTGTAACGAAGTGGAGGTTCTTGTCAACAGAGTAGCCCAAAACTTTGGGGTGCCTGTGTCTTGCTGATTTTTAGTTTTCCCAATTTATACGCCCATGAGTGGAAGTGCCCTATGCTCTCTAAGCTGAGTTTTTTAGATGTTTCAGGACACACCGTACACTTCTCCAGAGTGGCTGTTGGCAATTTACATCCCGCCCATCAGCGTAGCAAGGCTCCCATTTCTCCATGGCCTGTCCTGCATTTCTGGTTTTGACACTTTATTCAGCATGGCCCTTTTGACCGATGGGAAGCGAGACTTCTTTGTAGCGCTGATTTGCCTTTCCAGGTTGCTTGGTTGGCCAAAAAGGGCGTATGCGTTTTTTCCTGAATATATTCAGGAAAAAACGCATACGCCCTTTTTGGCCAAGGGCATCATTGTCGAGGTTTTGCCGCTTTTCCTGTGCTTTAAAGGCGATTCGAATCTACCTCCTGAAATCTGTTTCCTGCAATTCTGCCTTGCTTTCAAATCCTCTTCGTTGCCTTCCCTCAATATATTTGTGGACGAGAGTTATCATTTCTAAGTCTGCAGGTTTGTGAATTGCAGTGCCCCTGAGCTCCATTCTTCAACTCGCTTTCTTGGGAGCTGGCCGCAAAAGCGCAGGATTGCTTCAGGCCGTATTCTGGCTCCTGGCGGCAGGCTGAGCCTGTGGTTAATTCTTCTTCCTGATGGGAAAATAGAGTGACCTGTGCCTGTCCCAACACCTAGAGCTAGTCTCTCATTGGTTCCCCCTCTTCCCGTGCATCCTCAGGACAAATTGCAACCTGTACGGAGCAGGGGGATAAAGGTGCTGATTCTCCAAGGAGGGAGATGGCTAGTAAAGCGGCTGGAATGGCGAACCGGAGCACAAGGAGATGAGAAATGAGGTGCGTTTTAGAAACCTTTCCCGATCACACGGTGTACCATCTTCGGGGTTTCTCATGCATGTTTTCAGTGTAGGACGATGCCCTTGAACCTGGAGATTTGGGACCCATGGGATGGGTACCACGCTATAGTACTTTAAAGGGTCTGCGTTTGCTCACCCAACCTCACCAAACCTCTCAGCCCCAAGAGTGTCCACCCTTATGTCTCAATCAGCTGTGGGTCTAGATATGGTCAATCCAGGTGGCATCACAGCCCCTGAACGAATTTTGTAAGAATTTCTCTCTCTTTCACTGTCTTTGTTTCACGGGTTTTGAAAAGTAATTGATTTTTATAATGGGGTTTAGCTGCTTTTCACTGCTGTGTTTATGCCGCTTTACACCCACTTGACTCACTTACAGAGAAATATCAATACATAGGTTTGAAGATTCTTACTAGTCAGATATATTCTTGGGCGGTGAATAGGGGGTGTTGAGTCCAGTTCACTGAGCAAGGAGTAGGTCTTGTCTATTACATATTGGGTTCATGGAACGGTACCTGAGCTAATTTGAAACCCTTGTTTTATGCATCACCCCACCTCACCTTTCCCGTTAAGCAGCCATAGTGTGTTTTCTAAACGTGTGTCTCTGTTCTGTTTTGTAATTCAGTTCAAGGGTAGCGGTTTTTACATTCCCTCTATAAGTGATATCTCATGATAAGTGTCTTTTTCTGTGTGACGTATTTCACTTAGAATCGTCATACCTAAATCCACTCATCATGCTGCTACTAGCCTTATGACATTGATTTCATGGCTGAGTGATATTCCATTGTATATAAGGACCACATCTTCTTTATGCATTCTTCTCTTTCCTGGGATATTTAAGGTGTAACGAAGTGGAGGTTCTTGTCAACAGAGTAGCCCAAAACTTTGGGGTGCCTGTGTCTTGCTGATTTTTAGTTTTCCCAATTTATACGCCCATGAGTGGAAGTGCCCTATGCTCTCTAAGCTGAGTTTTTTAGATGTTTCAGGACACACCGTACACTTCTCCAGAGTGGCTGTTGGCAATTTACATCCCGCCCATCAGCGTAGCAAGGCTCCCATTTCTCCATGGCCTGTCCTGCATTTCTGGTTTTGACACTTTATTCAGCATGGCCCTTTTGACCGATGGGAAGCGAGACTTCTTTGTAGCGCTGATTTGCCTTTCCAGGTTGCTTGGTTGGCCAAAAAGGGCGTATGCGTTTTTTCCTGAATATATTCAGGAAAAAACGCATACGCCCTTTTTGGCCAAGGGCATCATTGTCGAGGTTTTGCCGCTTTTCCTGTGCTTTAAAGGCGATTCGAATCTACCTCCTGAAATCTGTTTCCTGCAATTCTGCCTTGCTTTCAAATCCTCTTCGTTGCCTTCCCTCAATATATTTGTGGACGAGAGTTATCATTTCTAAGTCTGCAGGTTTGTGAATTGCAGTGCCCCTGAGCTCCATTATTCAACTCGCTTTCTTGGGAGCTGGCCGCAAAAGCGCAGGATTGCTTCAGGCCGTATTCTGGCTCCTGGCGGCAGGCTGAGCCTGTGGTTAATTCTTCTTCCTGATGGGAAAATAGAGTGACCTGTGCCTGTCCCAACACCTAGAGCTAGTCTCTCATTGGTTCCCCCTCTTCCCGTGCATCCTCAGGACAAATTGCAACCTGTACGGAGCAGGGGGATAAAGGTGCTGATTCTCCAAAGAGGGAGATGGCTAGTAAAGCGGCTGGAATGGCGAACCGGAGCACAAGGAGATGAGAAATGAGGTGCGTTTTAGAAACCTTTCCCGATCACACGGTGTACCATCTTCGGGGTTTCTCATGCATGTTTTCAATGTAGGACGATGCCCTTGAACCTGGAGATTTGGGACCCATGGGATGGGTACCACGCCGTATTTCTTTAAAGGGTCTGCGTTTGCTCACCCAACCTCACCAAACCTCTCAGCCCCAAGAGTGTCCACCCTTATGTCTCAATCAGCTGTGTGTCTAGATATGGTCAATCCAGGTGGCATCACAGCCCCTGAACGAATTTTGTAAGAATTTCTCTCTCTTTCACTGTCTTTGTTTCACGGGTTTTGAAAAGTAATTGATTTTTATAATGGGGTTTAGCTGCTCTTTACTGCTGTGTTTATGCCGCTTTACACCCACTTGACTCACTTACAGAGAGATATCAATACATAGGTTTTAAGATTTTTACTAGTCAGATATATTCTTGGGCGGTGAATAGGGGGTGTTGAGTCCAGTTCACTGAGCAAGGAGTAGCTCTTGTCTATTACATATTGGGTTCATGGAACGGTATCTGAGCTAATTTGAAACCCTTGTTTTATGCATCACCCCACCTCACCTTTCCCGTTAAGCAGCCATAGTGTGTTTTCTAAACGTGTGACTCTGTCCTGTTTTGTAATTCAGTTCAAAAGGTAGCGGTTTTTACATTCACTCTATAAGTGATATCTCATGATAAGTGTCCTTTTCTGTGTGACGTATTTCACTTAGAATCGTCATACCTAAATCCACTCATCATGCTGCTACTAGCCTTATGACATTGATTTCATGGCTGAGTGATATTCCATTGTACATAAGGACCACAACTTCTTTATCCATTCTTCTCTTTCCTGGGATATTTAAGGTGTAACGAAGTGGAGGTTCTTGTCAACAGAGTAGCCCAAAACTTTGGGGTGCCTGTGTCTTGCTGATTTTTAGTTTTCCCAATTTATACGCCCATGAGTGGAAGTGCCCTATGCTCTCTAAGCTGAGTTTTTTAGATGTTTCAGGACACACCGTACACTTCTCCAGAGTGGCTGTTGGCAATTTACATCCCGCCCATCAGCGTAGCAAGGCTCCCATTTCTCCATGGCCTGTCCTGCATTTCTGGTTTTGACACTTTATTCAGCATGGCCCTTTTGACCGATGGGAAGCGAGACTTCTTTGTAGCGCTGATTTGCCTTTCCAGGTTGCTTGGTTGGCCAAAAAGGGCGTATGCGTTTTTTCCTGAATATATTCAGGAAAAAACGCATACGCCCTTTTTGGCCAAGGGCATCATTGTCGAGGTTTTGCCGCTTTTCCTGTGCTTTAAAGGCGATTCGAATCTACCTCCTGAAATCTGTTTCCTGCAATTCTGCCTTGCTTTCAAATCCTCTTCGTTGCCTTCCCTCAATATATTTGTGGACGAGAGTTATCATTTCTAAGTCTGCAGGTTTGTGAATTGCAGTGCCCCTGAGCTCCATTATTCAACTCGCTTTCTTGGGAGCTGGCCGCAAAAGCGCAGGATTGCTTCAGGCCGTATTCTGGCTCCTGGCGGCAGGCTGAGCCTGTGGTTAATTCTTCTTCCTGATGGGAAAATAGAGTGACCTGTGCCTGTCCCAACACCTAGAGCTAGTCTCTCATTGGTTCCCCCTCTTCCCGTGCATCCTCAGGACAAATTGCAACCTGTACGGAGCAGGGGGATAAAGGTGCTGATTCTCCAAAGAGGGAGATGGCTAGTAAAGCGGCTGGAATGGCGAACCGGAGCACAAGGAGATGAGAAATGAGGTGCGTTTTAGAAACCTTTCCCGATCACACGGTGTACCATCTTCGGGGTTTCTCATGCATGTTTTCAATGTAGGACGATGCCCTTGAACCTGGAGATTTGGGACCCATGGGATGGGTACCACGCCGTATTTCTTTAAAGGGTCTGCGTTTGCTCACCCAACCTCACCAAACCTCTCAGCCCCAAGAGTGTCCACCCTTATGTCTCAATCAGCTGTGTGTCTAGATATGGTCAATCCAGGTGGCATCACAGCCCCTGAACGAATTTTGTAAGAATTTCTCTCTCTTTCACTGTCTTTGTTTCACGGGTTTTGAAAAGTAATTGATTTTTATAATGGGGTTTAGCTGCTCTTTACTGCTGTGTTTATGCCGCTTTACACCCACTTGACTCACTTACAGAGAGATATCAATACATAGGTTTTAAGATTTTTACTAGTCAGATATATTCTTGGGCGGTGAATAGGGGGTGTTGAGTCCAGTTCACTGAGCAAGGAGTAGCTCTTGTCTATTACATATTGGGTTCATGGAACGGTATCTGAGCTAATTTGAAACCCTTGTTTTATGCATCACCCCACCTCACCTTTCCCGTTAAGCAGCCATAGTGTGTTTTCTAAACGTGTGACTCTGTCCTGTTTTGTAATTCAGTTCAAAAGGTAGCGGTTTTTACATTCACTCTATAAGTGATATCTCATGATAAGTGTCCTTTTCTGTGTGACGTATTTCACTTAGAATCGTCATACCTAAATCCACTCATCATGCTGCTACTAGCCTTATGACATTGATTTCATGGCTGAGTGATATTCCATTGTACATAAGGACCACAACTTCTTTATCCATTCTTCTCTTTCCTGGGATATTTAAGGTGTAACGAAGTGGAGGTTCTTGTCAACAGAGTAGCCCAAAACTTTGGGGTGCCTGTGTCTTGCTGATTTTTAGTTTTCCCAATTTATACGCCCATGAGTGGAAGTGCCCTATGCTCTCTAAGCTGAGTTTTTTAGATGTTTCAGGACACACCGTACACTTCTCCAGAGTGGCTGTTGGCAATTTACATCCCGCCCATCAGCGTAGCAAGGCTCCCATTTCTCCATGGCCTGTCCTGCATTTCTGGTTTTGACACTTTATTCAGCATGGCCCTTTTGACCGATGGGAAGCGAGACTTCTTTGTAGCGCTGATTTGCCTTTCCAGGTTGCTTGGTTGGCCAAAAAGGGCGTATGCGTTTTTTCCTGAATATATTCAGGAAAAAACGCATACGCCCTTTTTGGCCAAGGGCATCATTGTCGAGGTTTTGCCGCTTTTCCTGTGCTTTAAAGGCGATTCGAATCTACCTCCTGAAATCTGTTTCCTGCAATTCTGCCTTGCTTTCAAATCCTCTTCGTTGCCTTCCCTCAATATATTTGTGGACGAGAGTTATCATTTCTAAGTCTGCAGGTTTGTGAATTGCAGTGCCCCTGAGCTCCATTCTTCAACTCGCTTTCTTGGGAGCTGGCCGCAAAAGCGCAGGATTGCTTCAGGCCGTATTCTGGCTCCTGGCGGCAGGCTGAGCCTGTGGTTAATTCTTCTTCCTGATGGGAAAATAGAGTGACCTGTGCCTGTCCCAACACCTAGAGCTAGTCTCTCATTGGTTCCCCCTCTTCCCGTGCATCCTCAGGACAAATTGCAACCTGTACGGAGCAGGGGGATAAAGGTGCTGATTCTCCAAAGAGGGAGATGGCTAGTAAAGCGGCTGGAATGGCGAACCGGAGCACAAGGAGATGAGAAATGAGGTGCGTTTTAGAAACCTTTCCCGATCACACGGTGTACCATCTTCGGGGTTTCTCATGCATGTTTTCAATGTAGGACGATGCCCTTGAACCTGGAGATTTGGGACCCATGGGATGGGTACCACGCCGTATTTCTTTAAAGGGTCTGCGTTTGCTCACCCAACCTCACCAAACCTCTCAGCCCCAAGAGTGTCCACCCTTATGTCTCAATCAGCTGTGTGTCTAGATATGGTCAATCCAGGTGGCATCACAGCCCCTGAACGAATTTTGTAAGAATTTCTCTCTCTTTCACTGTCTTTGTTTCACGGGTTTTGAAAAGTAATTGATTTTTATAATGGGGTTTAGCTGCTCTTTACTGCTGTGTTTATGCCGCTTTACACCCACTTGACTCACTTACAGAGAGATATCAATACATAGGTTTTAAGATTTTTACTAGTCAGATATATTCTTGGGCGGTGAATAGGGGGTGTTGAGTCCAGTTCACTGAGCAAGGAGTAGCTCTTGTCTATTACATATTGGGTTTATGGAACGGTATCTGAGCTAATTTGAAACCCTTGTTTTATGCATCACCCCACCTCACCTTTCCCGTTAAGCAGCCATAGTGTGTTTTCTAAACGTGTGACTCTGTCCTGTTTTGTAATTCAGTTCAAAAGGTAGCGGTTTTTACATTCACTCTATAAGTGATATCTCATGATAAGTGTCCTTTTCTGTGTGACGTATTTCACTTAGAATCGTCATACCTAAATCCACTCATCATGCTGCTACTAGCCTTATGACATTGATTTCATGGCTGAGTGATATTCCATTGTACATAAGGACCACAACTTCTTTATCCATTCTTCTCTTTCCTGGGATATTTAAGGTGTAACGAAGTGGAGGTTCTTGTCAACAGAGTAGCCCAAAACTTTGGGGTGCCTGTGTCTTGCTGATTTTTAGTTTTCCCAATTTATACGCCCATGAGTGGAAGTGCCCTATGCTCTCTAAGCTGAGTTTTTTAGATGTTTCAGGACACACCGTACACTTCTCCAGAGTGGCTGTTGGCAATTTACATCCCGCCCATCAGCGTAGCAAGGCTCCCATTTCTCCATGGCCTGTCCTGCATTTCTGGTTTTGACACTTTATTCAGCATGGCCCTTTTGACCGATGGGAAGCGAGACTTCTTTGTAGCGCTGATTTGCCTTTCCAGGTTGCTTGGTTGGCCAAAAAGGGCGTATGCGTTTTTTCCTGAATATATTCAGGAAAAAACGCATACGCCCTTTTTGGCCAAGGGCATCATTGTCGAGGTTTTGCCGCTTTTCCTGTGCTTTAAAGGCGATTCGAATCTACCTCCTGAAATCTGTTTCCTGCAATTCTGCCTTGCTTTCAAATCCTCTTCGTTGCCTTCCCTCAATATATTTGTGGACGAGAGTTATCATTTCTAAGTCTGCAGGTTTGTGAATTGCAGTGCCCCTGAGCTCCATTCTTCAACTCGCTTTCTTGGGAGCTGGCCGCAAAAGCGCAGGATTGCTTCAGGCCGTATTCTGGCTCCTGGCGGCAGGCTGAGCCTGTGGTTAATTCTTCTTCCTGATGGGAAAATAGAGTGACCTGTGCCTGTCCCAACACCTAGAGCTAGTCTCTCATTGGTTCCCCCTCTTCCCGTTCATCCTCAGGACAATTAGCAACCTGTACGGAACAGGAGGATAAAGGTGCTGATTCTCCAAGGAGGGAGATTGCTAGTAAAGCGGCTGGAATGGCGAAACGCAGCACAAGGAGATGAGAAATGAGGTGCGTTTTAGAAACCTTTTCCGATCACACGGTGTACCATCTTCGGGGTTTCTCATGCATGTTTTCAATGTAGGACGATGCCCTTGAACCTGGTGATTTGGGACCCATGGGATGGGTACCACGCCGTATTACTTTAAACGGTCTGCGTTAGCTCAGCCAACCTCACCAAACCTCAGCCCCAAGAGTGTCCACCCTTATGTCTCAATCAGCTATGGGTCAAGATATGGTCAATCCAGGTGGCATCACAGCCCCTGAACGAATTTTGTAAGAATTTCTCTCTCTTTCACTGTCTTTGTTTCACGGGTTTTTTAAAGTAATTGATTTTTATAATGGGGTTTAGCTGCTTTTCACTGCTGTGTTTATGCCGCTTTACACCCACTTGAATCACTTACAGAGAGATATCAATACATAGGTTTTAAGATTCTTACTAGTCAGATATATTCTTGGGCGGTGAATAGGCGGTGTTGAGTCCAGTTCACTGAGCAAGGAGTAGGTCTTGTCTATTACATATTGGGTTTCTGGAACGATATCTGAGCTAATTTGAAACCCTTGTTTTATGCATCACCCCACCTCACCTTTCCCGTTAAGCAGCCATAGTGTGTTTTCTAAACGTGTGTCTCTGTTCTGTTTTGTAATTCAGTTCAAGGGTAGCGGTTTTTACATTCCCTCTATAAGTGATATCTCATGATAAGTGTCTTTTTCTGTGTGACTTATTTCACTTAGAATCGTCGTACCTAAATCCACTCATCATGCTGCTACTAGCCTTATGACGTTGATTTCATGGCTGAGTGATATTCCATTGTACATAAGGACCGCAACTTCTTTATCCATTCTTCTCTTTCCTGGGATATTTAAGGTGTAACGAAGTGGAGGTTCTTGTCAACAGAGCAGCCCAAAACTTTGGGGTGCCTGTGTCTTGCTGATTTTTAGTTTTCCCAATTTATACGCCCATGAGAGGAAGTGCCCTATGGTCTCTAAGCTGAGTTTTTTAGATGTTTCAGGACACACCGTACACTTCTCCAGTGTGGCTGTTGGCAATTTACATCCCGCCCATCAGCGTAGCAAGGCTCCCATTTCTCCATGGCCTGTCCTGCATTTCTGGTTTTGACACTTTATTCAGCATGGCCCTTTTGACCGATGGGAAGCGAGACTTCTTTGTAGCGCTGATTTGCCTTTCCAGGTTGCTTGGTTGGCCAAAAAGGGCGTATGCGATTTTTCCTGAATATATTCAGGAAAAAACGCATACGCCCTTTTTGGCCAAGGGCATCATTGTCGAGGTTTTGCCGCTTTTCCTGTGCTTTAAAGGCGATTCGAATCTACCTCCTGAAATCTGTTTCCTGCAATTCTGCCTTGCTTTCAAATCCTCTTCGTTGCCTTCCCTCAATATATTTGTGGACGAGAGTTATCATTTCTAAGTCTGCAGGTTTGTGAATTGCAGTGCCCCTGAGCTCCATTATTCAACTCGCTTTCTTGGGAGCTGGCAGCAAAAGCGCAGGATTGCTTCAGGCCGTATTCTGGTTCCTGGCGGCAGGCTGAGCCTGTGGTTAATTCTTCTTCCTGATGGGAAAATAGAGTGACCTGTGCCTGTCCCAACACCTAGAGCTAGTCTCTCATTGGTTCCCCCTCTTCCCATTCATCCTCAGGACAATTAGCAACCTGTACGGAACAGGAGGATAAAGGTGCTGATTCTCCAAGGAGGGAGATTGCTAGTAAAGCGGCTGGAATGGCGAACCGGAGCACAAGGAGATGAGAAATGAGGTGCGTTTTAGAAACCTTTCCCGATCACACGGTGTACCATCTTCTGGGTTTCTCATGCCTGTTTTCGATGTAGGCAGATGCCCTTGAACCTGGAGATTTGGGACCCATGGGATGGGTACCACGCTGTATTACTTTAAAGGGTCTGCGTTAGCTCAGCCAACCTCACCAAACCTCTCAGCCCCACGAGTGTCCACCCTTATGTCTCAATCAGCTGTGGGTCTAGATATGGTCAATCCAGGTGGCATCACAGCCCCTGAACGAATTTTGTAAGAATTTCTCTCTCTTTCACTGTCTTTGTTTCACGGGTTTTTTAAAGTAATTGATTTTTATAACGGGTTTTACCTGCTTTTCACTGCTGTGTTTATGCCGCTTTACACCCACTTGAATCACTTACAGAGAGATATCAATACATAGGTTTTAAGATTCTTACTAGTCAGATATATTCTTGGGCGGTGAATAGGGGGTGTTGAGTCCAGTTCACTGAGCAAGGAGTAGGTCTTGTCTATTACATATTGGGTTTCTGGAACGGTATCTGAGCTAATTTGAAACCCTTGTTTTATGCATCACCCCACCTCACCTTTCCCGTTAAGCAGCCATAGTGTGTTTTCTAAACGTGTGACTCTGTTCTGTTTTGTAATTCAGTTCAAGGGTAGCGGTTTTTACATTCCCTCTATAAGTGATATCTTATGATAAGTGTCTTTTTCTGTGTGACTTATTTCACTTAGAATCCTCATACCTAAATCCACTCATCATGCTGCTACTAGCCTTATGACATTGATTTCATGGCTGAGTGATATTCCATTGTACATAAGGACCGCAACTTCTTGATCCATTCTTCTCTTTCCTGGGATATTTAAGGTGTAACGAAGTGGAGGTTCTTGTCAACAGAGTAGCCCAAAACTTTGGGGTGCCTGTGTCTTGCTGATTTTTAGTTTTCCCAATTTATACGCCCATGAGAGGAAGTGCCCTATGGTCTCTAAGCTGAGTTTTTTAGATGTTTCAGGACACACCGTACACTTCTCCAGAGTGGCTGTTGGCAATTTACATCCCGCCCATCAGCGTAGCAAGGCTCCCATTTCTCCATGGCCTGTCCTGCATTTCTGGTTTTGACACTTTATTCAGCATGGCCCTTTTGACCGATGGGAAGCGAGACTTCTTTGTAGCGCTGATTTGCCTTTCCAGGTTGCTTGGTTGGCCAAAAAGGGCGTATGCGATTTTTCCTGAATATATTCAGGAAAAAACGCATACGCCCTTTTTGGCCAAGGGCATCATTGTCGAGGTTTTGCCGCTTTTCCTGTGCTTTAAAGCCGATTCGAATCTACCTCCTGAAATCTGTTTCCTGCAATTCTGCCTTGCTTTCAAATCCTCTTCGTTGCCTTCCCTCAATATATTTGTGGACGAGAGTTATCATTTCTAAGTCTGCAGGTTGTGAATTGCAGTGCCCCTGAGCTCCATTTTTCAACTCGCTTTCTTGGGAGCTGGCCGCAAAAGCGCAGGATTGCTTCAGGCCCAATTCTGGCTCCGGGCGGCAGGCTGAGCCTGTGGTTAATTCTTCTTCCTGATGGGAAAATAGAGTGACCTGTGCCTGTCCCAACACCTAGAGCTAGTCTCTCATTGGTTCCCCCTCTTCCCGTTCATCCTCAGGACAATTAGCAACCTGTACGGAACAGGAGGATAAAGGTGCTGATTCTCCAAGGAGGGAGATTGCTAGTAAAGCGGCTGGAATGGCGAAACGCAGCACAAGGAGATGAGAAATGAGGTGCGTTTTAGAAACCTTTTCCGATCACACGGTGTACCATCTTCGGGGTTTCTCATGCATGTTTTCAATGTAGGACGATGCCCTTGAACCTGGTGATTTGGGACCCATGGGATGGGTACCACGCCGTATTACTTTAAACGGTCTGCGTTAGCTCAGCCAACCTCACCAAACCTCAGCCCCAAGAGTGTCCACCCTTATGTCTCAATCAGCTATGGGTCAAGATATGGTCAATCCAGGTGGCATCACAGCCCCTGAACGAATTTTGTAAGAATTTCTCTCTCTTTCACTGTCTTTGTTTCACGGGTTTTTTAAAGTAATTGATTTTTATAATGGGGTTTAGCTGCTTTTCACTGCTGTGTTTATGCCGCTTTACACCCACTTGAATCACTTACAGAGAGATATCAATACATAGGTTTTAAGATTCTTACTAGTCAGATATATTCTTGGGCGGTGAATAGGCGGTGTTGAGTCCAGTTCACTGAGCAAGGAGTAGGTCTTGTCTATTACATATTGGGTTTCTGGAACGATATCTGAGCTAATTTGAAACCCTTGTTTTATGCATCACCCCACCTCACCTTTCCCGTTAAGCAGCCATAGTGTGTTTTCTAAACGTGTGTCTCTGTTCTGTTTTGTAATTCAGTTCAAGGGTAGCGGTTTTTACATTCCCTCTATAAGTGATATCTCATGATAAGTGTCTTTTTCTGTGTGACTTATTTCACTTAGAATCGTCGTACCTAAATCCACTCATCATGCTGCTACTAGCCTTATGACGTTGATTTCATGGCTGAGTGATATTCCATTGTACATAAGGACCGCAACTTCTTTATCCATTCTTCTCTTTCCTGGGATATTTAAGGTGTAACGAAGTGGAGGTTCTTGTCAACAGAGCAGCCCAAAACTTTGGGGTGCCTGTGTCTTGCTGATTTTTAGTTTTCCCAATTTATACGCCCATGAGAGGAAGTGCCCTATGGTCTCTAAGCTGAGTTTTTTAGATGTTTCAGGACACACCGTACACTTCTCCAGTGTGGCTGTTGGCAATTTACATCCCGCCCATCAGCGTAGCAAGGCTCCCATTTCTCCATGGCCTGTCCTGCATTTCTGGTTTTGACACTTTATTCAGCATGGCCCTTTTGACCGATGGGAAGCGAGACTTCTTTGTAGCGCTGATTTGCCTTTCCAGGTTGCTTGGTTGGCCAAAAAGGGCGTATGCGATTTTTCCTGAATATATTCAGGAAAAAACGCATACGCCCTTTTTGGCCAAGGGCATCATTGTCGAGGTTTTGCCGCTTTTCCTGTGCTTTAAAGGCGATTCGAATCTACCTCCTGAAATCTGTTTCCTGCAATTCTGCCTTGCTTTCAAATCCTCTTCGTTGCCTTCCCTCAATATATTTGTGGACGAGAGTTATCATTTCTAAGTCTGCAGGTTTGTGAATTGCAGTGCCCCTGAGCTCCATTATTCAACTCGCTTTCTTGGGAGCTGGCAGCAAAAGCGCAGGATTGCTTCAGGCCGTATTCTGGTTCCTGGCGGCAGGCTGAGCCTGTGGTTAATTCTTCTTCCTGATGGGAAAATAGAGTGACCTGTGCCTGTCCCAACACCTAGAGCTAGTCTCTCATTGGTTCCCCCTCTTCCCATTCATCCTCAGGACAATTAGCAACCTGTACGGAACAGGAGGATAAAGGTGCTGATTCTCCAAGGAGGGAGATTGCTAGTAAAGCGGCTGGAATGGCGAACCGGAGCACAAGGAGATGAGAAATGAGGTGCGTTTTAGAAACCTTTCCCGATCACACGGTGTACCATCTTCTGGGTTTCTCATGCCTGTTTTCGATGTAGGCAGATGCCCTTGAACCTGGAGATTTGGGACCCATGGGATGGGTACCACGCTGTATTACTTTAAAGGGTCTGCGTTAGCTCAGCCAACCTCACCAAACCTCTCAGCCCCACGAGTGTCCACCCTTATGTCTCAATCAGCTGTGGGTCTAGATATGGTCAATCCAGGTGGCATCACAGCCCCTGAACGAATTTTGTAAGAATTTCTCTCTCTTTCACTGTCTTTGTTTCACGGGTTTTTTAAAGTAATTGATTTTTATAACGGGTTTTACCTGCTTTTCACTGCTGTGTTTATGCCGCTTTACACCCACTTGAATCACTTACAGAGAGATATCAATACATAGGTTTTAAGATTCTTACTAGTCAGATATATTCTTGGGCGGTGAATAGGGGGTGTTGAGTCCAGTTCACTGAGCAAGGAGTAGGTCTTGTCTATTACATATTGGGTTTCTGGAACGGTATCTGAGCTAATTTGAAAGCCTTGTTTTATGCATCACCCCACCTCACCTTTCCCGTTAAGCAGCCATAGTGTGTTTTCTAAACGTGTGACTCTGTTCTGTTTTGTAATTCAGTTCAAGGGTAGCGGTTTTTACATTCCCTCTATAAGTGATATCTTATGATAAGTGTCTTTTTCTGTGTGACTTATTTCACTTAGAATCCTCATACCTAAATCCACTCATCATGCTGCTACTAGCCTTATGACATTGATTTCATGGCTGAGTGATATTCCATTGTACATAAGGACCGCAACTTCTTGATCCATTCTTCTCTTTCCTGGGATATTTAAGGTGTAACGAAGTGGAGGTTCTTGTCAACAGAGTAGCCCAAAACTTTGGGGTGCCTGTGTCTTGCTGATTTTTAGTTTTCCCAATTTATACGCCCATGAGAGGAAGTGCCCTATGGTCTCTAAGCTGAGTTTTTTAGATGTTTCAGGACACACCGTACACTTCTCCAGAGTGGCTGTTGGCAATTTACATCCCGCCCATCAGCGTAGCAAGGCTCCCATTTCTCCATGGCCTGTCCTGCATTTCTGGTTTTGACACTTTATTCAGCATGGCCCTTTTGACCGATGGGAAGCGAGACTTCTTTGTAGCGCTGATTTGCCTTTCCAGGTTGCTTGGTTGGCCAAAAAGGGCGTATGCGATTTTTCCTGAATATATTCAGGAAAAAACGCATACGCCCTTTTTGGCCAAGGGCATCATTGTCGAGGTTTTGCCGCTTTTCCTGTGCTTTAAAGCCGATTCGAATCTACCTCCTGAAATCTGTTTCCTGCAATTCTGCCTTGCTTTCAAATCCTCTTCGTTGCCTTCCCTCAATATATTTGTGGACGAGAGTTATCATTTCTAAGTCTGCAGGTTGTGAATTGCAGTGCCCCTGAGCTCCATTTTTCAACTCGCTTTCTTGGGAGCTGGCCGCAAAAGCGCAGGATTGCTTCAGGCCCAATTCTGGCTCCGGGCGGCAGGCTGAGCCTGTGGTTAATTCTTCTTCCTGATGGGAAAATAGAGTGACCTGTGCCTGTCCCAACACCTAGAGCTAGTCTCTCATTGGTTCCCCCTCTTCCCGTTCATCCTCAGGACAATTAGCAACCTGTACGGAACAGGAGGATAAAGGTGCTGATTCTCCAAGGAGGGAGATTGCTAGTAAAGCGGCTGGAATGGCGAAACGCAGCACAAGGAGATGAGAAATGAGGTGCGTTTTAGAAACCTTTTCCGATCACACGGTGTACCATCTTCGGGGTTTCTCATGCATGTTTTCAATGTAGGACGATGCCCTTGAACCTGGTGATTTGGGACCCATGGGATGGGTACCACGCCGTATTACTTTAAACGGTCTGCGTTAGCTCAGCCAACCTCACCAAACCTCAGCCCCAAGAGTGTCCACCCTTATGTCTCAATCAGCTATGGGTCAAGATATGGTCAATCCAGGTGGCATCACAGCCCCTGAACGAATTTTGTAAGAATTTCTCTCTCTTTCACTGTCTTTGTTTCACGGGTTTTTTAAAGTAATTGATTTTTATAATGGGGTTTAGCTGCTTTTCACTGCTGTGTTTATGCCGCTTTACACCCACTTGAATCACTTACAGAGAGATATCAATACATAGGTTTTAAGATTCTTACTAGTCAGATATATTCTTGGGCGGTGAATAGGCGGTGTTGAGTCCAGTTCACTGAGCAAGGAGTAGGTCTTGTCTATTACATATTGGGTTTCTGGAACGATATCTGAGCTAATTTGAAACCCTTGTTTTATGCATCACCCCACCTCACCTTTCCCGTTAAGCAGCCATAGTGTGTTTTCTAAACGTGTGTCTCTGTTCTGTTTTGTAATTCAGTTCAAGGGTAGCGGTTTTTACATTCCCTCTATAAGTGATATCTCATGATAAGTGTCTTTTTCTGTGTGACTTATTTCACTTAGAATCGTCGTACCTAAATCCACTCATCATGCTGCTACTAGCCTTATGACGTTGATTTCATGGCTGAGTGATATTCCATTGTACATAAGGACCGCAACTTCTTTATCCATTCTTCTCTTTCCTGGGATATTTAAGGTGTAACGAAGTGGAGGTTCTTGTCAACAGAGCAGCCCAAAACTTTGGGGTGCCTGTGTCTTGCTGATTTTTAGTTTTCCCAATTTATACGCCCATGAGAGGAAGTGCCCTATGGTCTCTAAGCTGAGTTTTTTAGATGTTTCAGGACACACCGTACACTTCTCCAGTGTGGCTGTTGGCAATTTACATCCCGCCCATCAGCGTAGCAAGGCTCCCATTTCTCCATGGCCTGTCCTGCATTTCTGGTTTTGACACTTTATTCAGCATGGCCCTTTTGACCGATGGGAAGCGAGACTTCTTTGTAGCGCTGATTTGCCTTTCCAGGTTGCTTGGTTGGCCAAAAAGGGCGTATGCGATTTTTCCTGAATATATTCAGGAAAAAACGCATACGCCCTTTTTGGCCAAGGGCATCATTGTCGAGGTTTTGCCGCTTTTCCTGTGCTTTAAAGGCGATTCGAATCTACCTCCTGAAATCTGTTTCCTGCAATTCTGCCTTGCTTTCAAATCCTCTTCGTTGCCTTCCCTCAATATATTTGTGGACGAGAGTTATCATTTCTAAGTCTGCAGGTTTGTGAATTGCAGTGCCCCTGAGCTCCATTATTCAACTCGCTTTCTTGGGAGCTGGCAGCAAAAGCGCAGGATTGCTTCAGGCCGTATTCTGGTTCCTGGCGGCAGGCTGAGCCTGTGGTTAATTCTTCTTCCTGATGGGAAAATAGAGTGACCTGTGCCTGTCCCAACACCTAGAGCTAGTCTCTCATTGGTTCCCCCTCTTCCCATTCATCCTCAGGACAATTAGCAACCTGTACGGAACAGGAGGATAAAGGTGCTGATTCTCCAAGGAGGGAGATTGCTAGTAAAGCGGCTGGAATGGCGAACCGGAGCACAAGGAGATGAGAAATGAGGTGCGTTTTAGAAACCTTTCCCGATCACACGGTGTACCATCTTCTGGGTTTCTCATGCCTGTTTTCGATGTAGGCAGATGCCCTTGAACCTGGAGATTTGGGACCCATGGGATGGGTACCACGCTGTATTACTTTAAAGGGTCTGCGTTAGCTCAGCCAACCTCACCAAACCTCTCAGCCCCACGAGTGTCCACCCTTATGTCTCAATCAGCTGTGGGTCTAGATATGGTCAATCCAGGTGGCATCACAGCCCCTGAACGAATTTTGTAAGAATTTCTCTCTCTTTCACTGTCTTTGTTTCACGGGTTTTTTAAAGTAATTGATTTTTATAACGGGTTTTACCTGCTTTTCACTGCTGTGTTTATGCCGCTTTACACCCACTTGAATCACTTACAGAGAGATATCAATACATAGGTTTTAAGATTCTTACTAGTCAGATATATTCTTGGGCGGTGAATAGGGGGTGTTGAGTCCAGTTCACTGAGCAAGGAGTAGGTCTTGTCTATTACATATTGGGTTTCTGGAACGGTATCTGAGCTAATTTGAAACCCTTGTTTTATGCATCACCCCACCTCACCTTTCCCGTTAAGCAGCCATAGTGTGTTTTCTAAACGTGTGACTCTGTTCTGTTTTGTAATTCAGTTCAAGGGTAGCGGTTTTTACATTCCCTCTATAAGTGATATCTCATGATAAGTGTCTTTTTCTGTGTGACTTATTTCACTTAGAATCGTCGTACCTAAATCCACTCATCATGCTGCTACTAGCCTTATGACGTTGATTTCATGGCTGAGTGATATTCCATTGTACATAAGGACCGCAACTTCTTTATCCATTCTTCTCTTTCCTGGGATATTTAAGGTGTAACGAAGTGGAGGTTCTTGTCAACAGAGCAGCCCAAAACTTTGGGGTGCCTGTGTCTTGCTGATTTTTAGTTTTCCCAATTTATACGCCCATGAGAGGAAGTGCCCTATGGTCTCTAAGCTGAGTTTTTTAGATGTTTCAGGACACACCGTACACTTCTCCAGTGTGGCTGTTGGCAATTTACATCCCGCCCATCAGCGTAGCAAGGCTCCCATTTCTCCATGGCCTGTCCTGCATTTCTGGTTTTGACACTTTATTCAGCATGGCCCTTTTGACCGATGGGAAGCGAGACTTCTTTGTAGCGCTGATTTGCCTTTCCAGGTTGCTTGGTTGGCCAAAAAGGGCGTATGCGATTTTTCCTGAATATATTCAGGAAAAAACGCATACGCCCTTTTTGGCCAAGGGCATCATTGTCGAGGTTTTGCCGCTTTTCCTGTGCTTTAAAGGCAATTCGAATCTACCTCCTGAAATCTGTTTCCTGCAATTCTGCCTTGCTTTCAAATCCTCTTCGTTGCCTTCCCTCAATATATTTGTGGACGAGAGTTATCATTTCTAAGTCTGCAGGTTTGTGAATTGCAGTGCCCCTGAGCTCCATTATTCAACTCGCTTTCTTGGGAGCTGGCCGCAAAAGCGCAGGATTGCTTCAGGCCGTATTCTGCTTCCTGGCGGCAGGCTGAGCCTGTGGTTAATTCTTCTTCCTGATGGGAAAATAGAGTGACCTGTGCCTGTCCCAACACCTAGAGCTAGTCTCTCATTGGTTCCCCCTCTTCCCATTCATCCTCAGGACAATTAGCAACCTGTACGGAACAGGAGGATAAAGGTGCTGATTCTCCAAGGAGGGAGATTGCTAGTAAAGCGGCTGGAATGGCGAACCGGAGCACAAGGAGATGAGAAATGAGGTGCGTTTTAGAAACCTTTCCCGATCACACGGTGTACCATCTTCGGGGTTTCTCATGCCTGTTTTCGATGTAGGCAGATGCCCTTGAACCTGGAGATTTGGGACCCATGGGATGGGTACCACGCCGTATTACTTTAAAGGGTCTGCGTTAGCTCAGCCAACCTCACCAAACCTCTCAGCCCCACGAGTGTCCACCCTTATGTCTCAATCAGCTGTGGGTCTAGATATGGTCAATCCAGGTGGCATCACAGCCCCTGAACGAATTTTGTAAGAATTTCTCTCTCTTTCACTGTCTTTGTTTCACGGGTTTTTTAAAGTAATTGATTTTTATAACGGGGTTTACCTGCTTTTCACTGCTGTGTTTATGCCGCTTTACACCCACTTGACTCACTTACAGAGAGATATCAATACATAGGTTTGAAGATTCTTACTAGTCAGATATATTCTTGGGCGGTGAATAGGGGGTGTTGAGTCCAGTTCACTGAGCAAGGAGTAGTTCTTGTCTATTACATATTGGGTTTATGGAACGGTATCTGAGCTAATTTGAAACCCTTGTTTTATGCATCACCCCACCTCACCTTTCCCGTTAAGCAGCCATAGTGTGTTTTCTAAACGTGTGACTCTGTTCTGTTTTGTAATTCAGTTCAAGGGTAGCGGTTTTTACATTCCCTCTATAAGTGATATCTCATGATAAGTGTCTTTTTCTGTGTGACTTATTTCACTTAGAATCGTCGTACCTAAATCCACTCATCATGCTGCTACTAGCCTTATGACGTTGATTTCATGGCTGAGTGATATTCCATTGTACATAAGGACCGAAACTTCTTTATCCATTCTTCTCTTTCCTGGGATATTTAAGGTGTAACGAAGTGGAGGTTCTTGTGAACAGAGCAGCCCAAAACTTTGGGGTGCCTGTGTCTTGCTGATTTTTAGTTTTCCCAATTTATACGCCCATGAGAGGAAGTGCCCTATGGTCTCTAAGCTGAGTTTTTTAGATGTTTCAGGACACACCGTACACTTCTCCAGTGTGGCTGTTGGCAATTTACATCCCGCCCATCAGCGTAGCAAGGCTCCCATTTCTCCATGGCCTGTCCTGCATTTCTGGTTTTGACACTTTATTCAGCATGGCCCTTTTGACCGATGGGAAGCGAGACTTCTTTGTAGCGCTGATTTGCCTTTCCAGGTTGCTTGGTTGGCCAAAAAGGGCGTATGCGATTTTTCCTGAATATATTCAGGAAAAAACGCATACGCCCTTTTTGGCCAAGGGCATCATTGTCGAGGTTTTGCCGCTTTTCCTGTGCTTTAAAGGCGATTCGAATCTACCTCCTGAAATCTGTTTCCTGCAATTCTGCCTTGCTTTCAAATCCTCTTCGTTGCCTTCCCTCAATATATTTGTGGACGAGAGTTATCATTTCTAAGTCTGCAGGTTTGTGAATTGCAGTGCCCCTGAGCTCCATTATTCAACTCGCTTTCTTGGGAGCTGGCCGCAAAAGCGCAGGATTGCTTCAGGCCGTATTCTGCTTCCTGGCGGCAGGCTGAGCCTGTGGTTAATTCTTCTTCCTGATGGGAAAATAGAGTGACCTGTGCCTGTCCCAACACCTAGAGCTAGTCTCTCATTGGTTCCCCCTCTTCCCGTTCATCCTCAGGACAATTAGCAACCTGTACGGAACAGGAGGATAAAGGTGCTGATTCTCCAAGGAGGGAGATTGCTAGTAAAGCGGCTGGAATGGCGAACCGGAGCACAAGGAGATGAGAAATGAGGTGCGTTTTAGAAACCTTTCCCGATCACACGGTGTACCATCTTCTGGGTTTCTCATGCCTGTTTTCGATGTAGGCAGATGCCCTTGAACCTGGAGATTTGGGACCCATGGGATGGGTACCACGCCGTATTACTTTAAAGGGTCTGCGTTAGCTCAGCCAACCTCACCAAACCTCTCAGCCCCACGAGTGTCCACCCTTATGTCTCAATCAGCTGTGGGTCTAGATATGGTCAATCCAGGTGGCATCACAGCCCCTGAACGAATTTTGTAAGAATTTCTCTCTCTTTCACTGTCTTTGTTTCACGGGTTTTTTAAAGTAATTGATTTTTATAACGGGTTTTACCTGCTTTTCACTGCTGTGTTTATGCCGCTTTACACCCACTTGAATCACTTACAGAGAGATATCAATACATAGGTTTTAAGATTCTTACTAGTCAGATATATTCTTGGGCGGTGAATAGGGGGTGTTGAGTCCAGTTCACTGAGCAAGGAGTAGGTCTTGTCTATTACATATTGGGTTTCTGGAACGGTATCTGAGCTAATTTGAAACCCTTGTTTTATGCATCACCCCACCTCACCTTTCCCGTTAAGCAGCCATAGTGTGTTTTCTAAACGTGTGACTCTGTTCTGTTTTGTAATTCAGTTCAAGGGTAGCGGTTTTTACATTCCCTCTATAAGTGATATCTCATGATAAGTGTCTTTTTCTGTGTGACTTATTTCACTTAGAATCGTCGTACCTAAATCCACTCATCATGCTGCTACTAGCCTTATGACGTTGATTTCATGGCTGAGTGATATTCCATTGTACATAAGGACCGCAACTTCTTTATCCATTCTTCTCTTTCCTGGGATATTTAAGGTGTAACGAAGTGGAGGTTCTTGTGAACAGAGCAGCCCAAAACTTTGGGGTGCCTGTGTCTTGCTGATTTTTAGTTTTCCCAATTTATACGCCCATGAGAGGAAGTGCCCTATGGTCTCTAAGCTGAGTTTTTTAGATGTTTCAGGACACACCGTACACTTCTCCAGTGTGGCTGTTGGCAATTTACATCCCGCCCATCAGCGTAGCAAGGCTCCCATTTCTCCATGGCCTGTCCTGCATTTCTGGTTTTGACACTTTATTCAGCATGGCCCTTTTGACCGATGGGAAGCGAGACTTCTTTGTAGCGCTGATTTGCCTTTCCAGGTTGCTTGGTTGGCCAAAAAGGGCGTATGCGTTTTTTCCTGAATATATTCAGGAAAAAACGCATACGCCCTTTTTGGCCAAGGGCATCATTGTCGAGGTTTTGCCGCTTTTCCTGTGCTTTAAAGGCGATTCGAATCTACCTCCTGAAATCTGTTTCCTGCAATTCTGCCTTGCTTTCAAATCCTCTTCGTTGCCTTCCCTCAATATATTTGTGGACGAGAGTTATCATTTCTAAGTCTGCAGGTTGTGAATTGCAGTGCCCCTGAGCTCCATTTTTCAACTCGCTTTCTTGGGAGCTGGCCGCAAAAGCGCAGGATTGCTTCAGGCCCAATTCTGGTTCCTGGCGGCAGGCTGAGCCTGTGGTTAATTCTTCTTCCTGATGGGAAAATAGAGTGACCTGTGCCTGTCCCAACACCTAGAGCTAGTCTCTCATTGGTTCCCCCTCTTCCCGTTCATCCTCAGGACAAATTGCAACCTGTACGGAACAGGAGGATAAAGGTGCTGATTCTCCAAGGAGGGAGATTGCTAGGAAAGCGGCTGGAATGGCGAACCGGAGCACAAGGAGATGAGAAATGAGGTGCGTTTTAGAAACCTTTCCCGATCACACGGTGTACCACCTTCGGGGTTTCTCATGCATGTTTTCAATGTAGGAAGATGCCCTTGAACCTGGAGATTTGGGACCCATGGGATGGGTACCACGCCGTATTACTTTAAAGGGTCTGCGTTTGCTCACCCAACCTCACCAAACCTCTCAGCCCCAAGAGTGTCCACCCTTATGTCTCAATCAGCTGTGGGTCTAGATATGGTCAATCCAGGTGGCATCACAGCCCCTGAACGAATTTTGTAAGAATTTCTCTCTCTTTCACTGTCTTTGTTTCACGGATTTTGAAAAGTAATTGATTTTTACAATGGGGTTTAGCTGCTTTTCACTGCTGTGTTTATGCCGCTTTACACCCACTTGACTCACTTACAGAGAGATATCAATACATAGGTTTTAAGATTCTTACTAGTCAGATATATTCTTGGGCGGTGAATAGGGGGTGTTGAGTCCAGTTCACTGAGCAAGGAGTAGGTCTTGTCTATTACATATTGGGTTTCTGGAACGGTATCTGAGCTAATTTGAAAGCCTTGTTTTATGCATCACCCCACCTCACCTTTCCCGTTAAGCAGCCATAGTGTGTTTTCTAAACGTGTGACTCTGTTCTGTTTTGTAATTCAGTTCAAGGGTAGCGGTTTTTACATTCCCTCTATAAGTGATATCTCATGATAAGTGTCTTTTTCTGTGTGACTTATTTCACTTAGAATCGTCGTACCTAAATCCACTCATCATGCTGCTACTAGCCTTATGACGTTGATTTCATGGCTGAGTGATATTCCATTGTACATAAGGACCGCAACTTCTTTATCCATTCTTCTCTTTCCTGGGATATTTAAGGTGTAACGAAGTGGAGGTTCTTGTCAACAGAACAGCCCAAAACTTTGGGGTGCCTGTGTCTTGCTGATTTTTAGTTTTCCCAATTTATACGCCCATGAGAGGAAGTGCCCTATGGTCTCTAAGCTGAGTTTTTTAGATGTTTCAGGACACACCGTACACTTCTCCAGTGTGGCTGTTGGCAATTTACATCCCGCCCATCAGCGTAGCAAGGCTCCCATTTCTCCATGGCCTGTCCTGCATTTCTGGTTTTGACACTTTATTCAGCATGGCCCTTTTGACCGATGGGAAGCGAGACTTCTTTGTAGCCCTGATTTGCCTTTCCAGGTTGCTTGGTTGGCCAAAAAGGGCGTATGCGATTTTTCCTGAATATATTCAGGAAAAAACGCATACGCCCTTTTTGGCCAAGGGCATCATTGTCGAGGTTTTGCCGCTTTTCCTGTGCTTTAAAGGCGATTCGAATCTACCTCCTGAAATCTGTTTCCTGCAATTCTGCCTTGCTTTCAAATCCTCTTCGTTGCCTTCCCTCAATATATTTGTGGACGAGAGTTATCATTTCTAAGTCTGCAGGTTTGTGAATTGCAGTGCCCCTGAGCTCCATTATTCAACTCGCTTTCTTGGGAGCTGGCAGCAAAAGCGCAGGATTGCTTCAGGCCGTATTCTGGTTCCTGGCGGCAGGCTGAGCCTGTGGTTAATTCTTCTTCCTGATGGGAAAATAGAGTGACCTGTGCCTGTCCCAACACCTAGAGCTAGTCTCTCATTGGTTCCCCCTCTTCCCATTCATCCTCAGGACAATTAGCAACCTGTACGGAACAGGAGGATAAAGGTGCTGATTCTCCAAGGAGGGAGATTGCTAGTAAAGCGGCTGGAATGGCGAACCGGAGCACAAGGAGATGAGAAATGAGGTGCGTTTTAGAAACCTTTCCCGATCACACGGTGTACCATCTTCTGGGTTTCTCATGCCTGTTTTCGATGTAGGCAGATGCCCTTGAACCTGGAGATTTGGGACCCATGGGATGGGTACCACGCTGTATTACTTTAAAGGGTCTGCGTTAGCTCAGCCAACCTCACCAAACCTCTCAGCCCCACGAGTGTCCACCCTTATGTCTCAATCAGCTGTGGGTCTAGATATGGTCAATCCAGGTGGCATCACAGCCCCTGAACGAATTTTGTAAGAATTTCTCTCTCTTTCACTGTCTTTGTTTCACGGGTTTTTTAAAGTAATTGATTTTTATAACGGGTTTTACCTGCTTTTCACTGCTGTGTTTATGCCGCTTTACACCCACTTGAATCACTTACAGAGAGATATCAATACATAGGTTTTAAGATTCTTACTAGTCAGATATATTCTTGGGCGGTGAATAGGGGGTGTTGAGTCCAGTTCACTGAGCAAGGAGTAGGTCTTGTCTATTACATATTGGGTTTCTGGAACGGTATCTGAGCTAATTTGAAACCCTTGTTTTATGCATCACCCCACCTCACCTTTCCCGTTAAGCAGCCATAGTGTGTTTTCTAAACGTGTGACTCTGTTCTGTTTTGTAATTCAGTTCAAGGGTAGCGGTTTTTACATTCCCTCTATAAGTGATATCTCATGATAAGTGTCTTTTTCTGTGTGACTTATTTCACTTAGAATCGTCGTACCTAAATCCACTCATCATGCTGCTACTAGCCTTATGACGTTGATTTCATGGCTGAGTGATATTCCATTGTACATAAGGACCGCAACTTCTTTATCCATTCTTCTCTTTCCTGGGATATTTAAGGTGTAACGAAGTGGAGGTTCTTGTCAACAGAGCAGCCCAAAACTTTGGGGTGCCTGTGTCTTGCTGATTTTTAGTTTTCCCAATTTATACGCCCATGAGAGGAAGTGCCCTATGGTCTCTAAGCTGAGTTTTTTAGATGTTTCAGGACACACCGTACACTTCTCCAGTGTGGCTGTTGGCAATTTACATCCCGCCCATCAGCGTAGCAAGGCTCCCATTTCTCCATGGCCTGTCCTGCATTTCTGGTTTTGACACTTTATTCAGCATGGCCCTTTTGACCGATGGGAAGCGAGACTTCTTTGTAGCGCTGATTTGCCTTTCCAGGTTGCTTGGTTGGCCAAAAAGGGCGTATGCGATTTTTCCTGAATATATTCAGGAAAAAACGCATACGCCCTTTTTGGCCAAGGGCATCATTGTCGAGGTTTTGCCGCTTTTCCTGTGCTTTAAAGGCAATTCGAATCTACCTCCTGAAATCTGTTTCCTGCAATTCTGCCTTGCTTTCAAATCCTCTTCGTTGCCTTCCCTCAATATATTTGTGGACGAGAGTTATCATTTCTAAGTCTGCAGGTTTGTGAATTGCAGTGCCCCTGAGCTCCATTATTCAACTCGCTTTCTTGGGAGCTGGCCGCAAAAGCGCAGGATTGCTTCAGGCCGTATTCTGCTTCCTGGCGGCAGGCTGAGCCTGTGGTTAATTCTTCTTCCTGATGGGAAAATAGAGTGACCTGTGCCTGTCCCAACACCTAGAGCTAGTCTCTCATTGGTTCCCCCTCTTCCCATTCATCCTCAGGACAATTAGCAACCTGTACGGAACAGGAGGATAAAGGTGCTGATTCTCCAAGGAGGGAGATTGCTAGTAAAGCGGCTGGAATGGCGAACCGGAGCACAAGGAGATGAGAAATGAGGTGCGTTTTAGAAACCTTTCCCGATCACACGGTGTACCATCTTCGGGGTTTCTCATGCCTGTTTTCGATGTAGGCAGATGCCCTTGAACCTGGAGATTTGGGACCCATGGGATGGGTACCACGCCGTATTACTTTAAAGGGTCTGCGTTAGCTCAGCCAACCTCACCAAACCTCTCAGCCCCACGAGTGTCCACCCTTATGTCTCAATCAGCTGTGGGTCTAGATATGGTCAATCCAGGTGGCATCACAGCCCCTGAACGAATTTTGTAAGAATTTCTCTCTCTTTCACTGTCTTTGTTTCACGGGTTTTTTAAAGTAATTGATTTTTATAACGGGGTTTACCTGCTTTTCACTGCTGTGTTTATGCCGCTTTACACCCACTTGACTCACTTACAGAGAGATATCAATACATAGGTTTGAAGATTCTTACTAGTCAGATATATTCTTGGGCGGTGAATAGGGGGTGTTGAGTCCAGTTCACTGAGCAAGGAGTAGTTCTTGTCTATTACATATTGGGTTTATGGAACGGTATCTGAGCTAATTTGAAACCCTTGTTTTATGCATCACCCCACCTCACCTTTCCCGTTAAGCAGCCATAGTGTGTTTTCTAAACGTGTGACTCTGTTCTGTTTTGTAATTCAGTTCAAGGGTAGCGGTTTTTACATTCCCTCTATAAGTGATATCTCATGATAAGTGTCTTTTTCTGTGTGACTTATTTCACTTAGAATCGTCGTACCTAAATCCACTCATCATGCTGCTACTAGCCTTATGACGTTGATTTCATGGCTGAGTGATATTCCATTGTACATAAGGACCGAAACTTCTTTATCCATTCTTCTCTTTCCTGGGATATTTAAGGTGTAACGAAGTGGAGGTTCTTGTGAACAGAGCAGCCCAAAACTTTGGGGTGCCTGTGTCTTGCTGATTTTTAGTTTTCCCAATTTATACGCCCATGAGAGGAAGTGCCCTATGGTCTCTAAGCTGAGTTTTTTAGATGTTTCAGGACACACCGTACACTTCTCCAGTGTGGCTGTTGGCAATTTACATCCCGCCCATCAGCGTAGCAAGGCTCCCATTTCTCCATGGCCTGTCCTGCATTTCTGGTTTTGACACTTTATTCAGCATGGCCCTTTTGACCGATGGGAAGCGAGACTTCTTTGTAGCGCTGATTTGCCTTTCCAGGTTGCTTGGTTGGCCAAAAAGGGCGTATGCGATTTTTCCTGAATATATTCAGGAAAAAACGCATACGCCCTTTTTGGCCAAGGGCATCATTGTCGAGGTTTTGCCGCTTTTCCTGTGCTTTAAAGGCGATTCGAATCTACCTCCTGAAATCTGTTTCCTGCAATTCTGCCTTGCTTTCAAATCCTCTTCGTTGCCTTCCCTCAATATATTTGTGGACGAGAGTTATCATTTCTAAGTCTGCAGGTTTGTGAATTGCAGTGCCCCTGAGCTCCATTATTCAACTCGCTTTCTTGGGAGCTGGCCGCAAAAGCGCAGGATTGCTTCAGGCCGTATTCTGCTTCCTGGCGGCAGGCTGAGCCTGTGGTTAATTCTTCTTCCTGATGGGAAAATAGAGTGACCTGTGCCTGTCCCAACACCTAGAGCTAGTCTCTCATTGGTTCCCCCTCTTCCCGTTCATCCTCAGGACAATTAGCAACCTGTACGGAACAGGAGGATAAAGGTGCTGATTCTCCAAGGAGGGAGATTGCTAGTAAAGCGGCTGGAATGGCGAACCGGAGCACAAGGAGATGAGAAATGAGGTGCGTTTTAGAAACCTTTCCCGATCACACGGTGTACCATCTTCTGGGTTTCTCATGCCTGTTTTCGATGTAGGCAGATGCCCTTGAACCTGGAGATTTGGGACCCATGGGATGGGTACCACGCCGTATTACTTTAAAGGGTCTGCGTTAGCTCAGCCAACCTCACCAAACCTCTCAGCCCCACGAGTGTCCACCCTTATGTCTCAATCAGCTGTGGGTCTAGATATGGTCAATCCAGGTGGCATCACAGCCCCTGAACGAATTTTGTAAGAATTTCTCTCTCTTTCACTGTCTTTGTTTCACGGGTTTTTTAAAGTAATTGATTTTTATAACGGGTTTTACCTGCTTTTCACTGCTGTGTTTATGCCGCTTTACACCCACTTGAATCACTTACAGAGAGATATCAATACATAGGTTTTAAGATTCTTACTAGTCAGATATATTCTTGGGCGGTGAATAGGGGGTGTTGAGTCCAGTTCACTGAGCAAGGAGTAGGTCTTGTCTATTACATATTGGGTTTCTGGAACGGTATCTGAGCTAATTTGAAACCCTTGTTTTATGCATCACCCCACCTCACCTTTCCCGTTAAGCAGCCATAGTGTGTTTTCTAAACGTGTGACTCTGTTCTGTTTTGTAATTCAGTTCAAGGGTAGCGGTTTTTACATTCCCTCTATAAGTGATATCTCATGATAAGTGTCTTTTTCTGTGTGACTTATTTCACTTAGAATCGTCGTACCTAAATCCACTCATCATGCTGCTACTAGCCTTATGACGTTGATTTCATGGCTGAGTGATATTCCATTGTACATAAGGACCGCAACTTCTTTATCCATTCTTCTCTTTCCTGGGATATTTAAGGTGTAACGAAGTGGAGGTTCTTGTGAACAGAGCAGCCCAAAACTTTGGGGTGCCTGTGTCTTGCTGATTTTTAGTTTTCCCAATTTATACGCCCATGAGAGGAAGTGCCCTATGGTCTCTAAGCTGAGTTTTTTAGATGTTTCAGGACACACCGTACACTTCTCCAGTGTGGCTGTTGGCAATTTACATCCCGCCCATCAGCGTAGCAAGGCTCCCATTTCTCCATGGCCTGTCCTGCATTTCTGGTTTTGACACTTTATTCAGCATGGCCCTTTTGACCGATGGGAAGCGAGACTTCTTTGTAGCGCTGATTTGCCTTTCCAGGTTGCTTGGTTGGCCAAAAAGGGCGTATGCGTTTTTTCCTGAATATATTCAGGAAAAAACGCATACGCCCTTTTTGGCCAAGGGCATCATTGTCGAGGTTTTGCCGCTTTTCCTGTGCTTTAAAGGCGATTCGAATCTACCTCCTGAAATCTGTTTCCTGCAATTCTGCCTTGCTTTCAAATCCTCTTCGTTGCCTTCCCTCAATATATTTGTGGACGAGAGTTATCATTTCTAAGTCTGCAGGTTGTGAATTGCAGTGCCCCTGAGCTCCATTTTTCAACTCGCTTTCTTGGGAGCTGGCCGCAAAAGCGCAGGATTGCTTCAGGCCCAATTCTGGTTCCTGGCGGCAGGCTGAGCCTGTGGTTAATTCTTCTTCCTGATGGGAAAATAGAGTGACCTGTGCCTGTCCCAACACCTAGAGCTAGTCTCTCATTGGTTCCCCCTCTTCCCGTTCATCCTCAGGACAAATTGCAACCTGTACGGAACAGGAGGATAAAGGTGCTGATTCTCCAAGGAGGGAGATTGCTAGGAAAGCGGCTGGAATGGCGAACCGGAGCACAAGGAGATGAGAAATGAGGTGCGTTTTAGAAACCTTTCCCGATCACACGGTGTACCACCTTCGGGGTTTCTCATGCATGTTTTCAATGTAGGAAGATGCCCTTGAACCTGGAGATTTGGGACCCATGGGATGGGTACCACGCCGTATTACTTTAAAGGGTCTGCGTTTGCTCACCCAACCTCACCAAACCTCTCAGCCCCAAGAGTGTCCACCCTTATGTCTCAATCAGCTGTGGGTCTAGATATGGTCAATCCAGGTGGCATCACAGCCCCTGAACGAATTTTGTAAGAATTTCTCTCTCTTTCACTGTCTTTGTTTCACGGATTTTGAAAAGTAATTGATTTTTACAATGGGGTTTAGCTGCTTTTCACTGCTGTGTTTATGCCGCTTTACACCCACTTGACTCACTTACAGAGAGATATCAATACATAGGTTTTAAGATTCTTACTAGTCAGATATATTCTTGGGCGGTGAATAGGGGGTGTTGAGTCCAGTTCACTGAGCAAGGAGTAGGTCTTGTCTATTACATATTGGGTTTCTGGAACGGTATCTGAGCTAATTTGAAAGCCTTGTTTTATGCATCACCCCACCTCACCTTTCCCGTTAAGCAGCCATAGTGTGTTTTCTAAACGTGTGACTCTGTTCTGTTTTGTAATTCAGTTCAAGGGTAGCGGTTTTTACATTCCCTCTATAAGTGATATCTCATGATAAGTGTCTTTTTCTGTGTGACTTATTTCACTTAGAATCGTCGTACCTAAATCCACTCATCATGCTGCTACTAGCCTTATGACGTTGATTTCATGGCTGAGTGATATTCCATTGTACATAAGGACCGCAACTTCTTTATCCATTCTTCTCTTTCCTGGGATATTTAAGGTGTAACGAAGTGGAGGTTCTTGTCAACAGAACAGCCCAAAACTTTGGGGTGCCTGTGTCTTGCTGATTTTTAGTTTTCCCAATTTATACGCCCATGAGAGGAAGTGCCCTATGGTCTCTAAGCTGAGTTTTTTAGATGTTTCAGGACACACTGTACACTTCTCCAGTGTGGCTGTTGGCAATTTACATCCCGCCCATCAGCGTAGCAAGGCTCCCATTTCTCCATGGCCTGTCCTGCATTTCTGGTTTTGACACTTTATTCAGCATGGCCCTTTTGACCGATGGGAAGCGAGACTTCTTTGTAGCGCTGATTTGCCTTTCCAGGTTGCTTGGTTGGCCAAAAAGGGCGTATGCGATTTTTCCTGAATATATTCAGGAAAAAACGCATACGCCCTTTTTGGCCGAGGGCATCATTGTCGAGGTTTTGCCGCTTTTCCTGTGCTTTAAAGGCGATTCGAATCTACCTCCTGAAATCTGTTTCCTGCAATTCTGCCTTGCTTTCAAATCCTCTTCGTTGCCTTCCCTCAATATATTTGTGGACGAGAGTTATCATTTCTAAGTCTGCAGGTTTGTGAATTGCAGTGCCCCTGAGCTCCATTCTTCAACTCGCTTTCTTGGGAGCTGGCCGCAAAAGCGCAGGATTGCTTCAGGCCGTATTCTGGTTCCTGGCGGCAGGCTGAGCCTGTGGTTAATTCTTCTTCCTGATGGGAAAATAGAGTGACCTGTGCCTGTCCCAACACCTAGAGCTAGTCTCTCATTGGTTCCCCCTCTTCCCGTTCATCCTCAGGACAATTAGCAACCTGTACGGAACAGGAGGATAAAGGTGCTGATTCTCCAAGGAGGGAGATTGCTAGTAAAGCGGCTGGAATGGCGAAACTCAGCACAAGGAGATGAGAAATGAGGTGCGTTTTAGAAACCTTTCCCGATCACACGGTGTACCATCTTCGGGGTTTCTCATGCATGTTTTCGATGTAGGCAGATGCCCTTGAACCTGGAGATTTGGGACCCATGGGATGGGTACCACGCCGTATTACTTTAAAGGGTCTGCGTTAGCTCAGCCAACCTCACCAAACCTCTCAGCCCCACGAGTGTCCACCCTTATGTCTCAATCAGCTGTGGGTCAAGATATGGTCAATCCAGGTGGCATCACAGCCCCTGAACGAATTTTGTAAGAATTTCTCTCTCTTTCACTGTCTTTGTTTCACGGGTTTTTTAAAGTAATTGATTTTTATAATGGGGTTTAGCTGCTTTTCACTGCTTTGTTTATGCCGCTTTACACCCACTTGAATCACTTACAGAGAGATATCAATACATAGGTTTTAAGATTCTTACTAGTCAGATATATTCTTGGGCGGTGAATAGGGGGTGTTGAGTCCAGTTCACTGAGCAAGGAGTAGGTCTTGTCTATTACATATTGGGTTTCTGGAACGGTATCTGAGCTAATTTGAAACCCTTGTTTTATGCATCACCCCACCTCACCTTTCCCGTTAAGCAGCCATAGTGTGTTTTCTAAACGTGTGACTCTGTTCTGTTTTGTAATTCAGTTCAAGGGTAGCGGTTTTTACATTCCCTCTATAAGTGATATCTCATGATAAGTGTCTTTTTCTGTGTGACTTATTTCACTTAGAATCGTCGTACCTAAATCCACTCATCATGCTGCTACTAGCCTTATGACGTTGATTTCATGGCTGAGTGATATTCCATTGTACATAAGGACCGAAACTTCTTTATCCATTCTTCTCTTTCCTGGGATATTTAAGGTGTAACAAAGTGGAGGTTCTTGTCAACAGAGCAGCCCAAAACTTTGGGGTGCCTGTGTCTTGCTGATTTTTAGTTTTCCCAATTTATACGCCCATGAGAGGAAGTGCCCTATGGTCTCTAAGCTGAGTTTTTTAGATGTTTCAGGACACACCGTACACTTCTCCAGTGTGGCTGTTGGCAATTTACATCCCGCCCATCAGCGTAGCAAGGCTCCCATTTCTCCATGGCCTGTCCTGCATTTCTGGTTTTGACACTTTATTCAGCATGGCCCTTTTGACCGATGGGAAGCGAGACTTCTTTGTAGCGCTGATTTGCCTTTCCAGGTTGCTTGGTTGGCCAAAAAGGGCGTATGCGATTTTTCCTGAATATATTCAGGAAAAAACGCATACGCCCTTTTTGGCCAAGGGCATCATTGTCGAGGTTTTGCCGCTTTTCCTGTGCTTTAAAGGCAATTCGAATCTACCTCCTGAAATCTGTTTCCTGCAATTCTGCCTTGCTTTCAAATCCTCTTCGTTGCCTTCCCTCAATATATTTGTGGACGAGAGTTATCATTTCTAAGTCTGCAGGTTTGTGAATTGCAGTGCCCCTGAGCTCCATTATTCAACTCGCTTTCTTGGGAGCTGGCCGCAAAAGCGCAGGATTGCTTCAGGCCGTATTCTGCTTCCTGGCGGCAGGCTGAGCCTGTGGTTAATTCTTCTTCCTGATGGGAAAATAGAGTGACCTGTGCCTGTCCCAACACCTAGAGCTAGTCTCTCATTGGTTCCCCCTCTTCCCATTCATCCTCAGGACAATTAGCAACCTGTACGGAACAGGAGGATAAAGGTGCTGATTCTCCAAGGAGGGAGATTGCTAGTAAAGCGGCTGGAATGGCGAACCGGAGCACAAGGAGATGAGAAATGAGGTGCGTTTTAGAAACCTTTCCCGATCACACGGTGTACCATCTTCTGGGTTTCTCATGCCTGTTTTCGATGTAGGCAGATGCCCTTGAACCTGGAGATTTGGGACCCATGGGATGGGTACCACGCCGTATTACTTTAAAGGGTCTGCGTTAGCTCAGCCAACCTCACCAAACCTCTCAGCCCCACGAGTGTCCACCCTTATGTCTCAATCAGCTGTGGGTCTAGATATGGTCAATCCAGGTGGCATCACAGCCCCTGAACGAATTTTGTAAGAATTTCTCTCTCTTTCACTGTCTTTGTTTCACGGGTTTTTTAAAGTAATTGATTTTTATAACGGGGTTTACCTGCTTTTCACTGCTGTGTTTATGCCGCTTTACACCCACTTGACTCACTTACAGAGAGATATCAATACATAGGTTTGAAGATTCTTACTAGTCAGATATATTCTTGGGCGGTGAATAGGGGGTGTTGAGTCCAGTTCACTGAGCAAGGAGTAGTTCTTGTCTATTACATATTGGGTTTATGGAACGGTATCTGAGCTAATTTGAAACCCTTGTTTTATGCATCACCCCACCTCACCTTTCCCGTTAAGCAGCCATAGTGTGTTTTCTAAACGTGTGACTCTGTTCTGTTTTGTAATTCAGTTCAAGGGTAGCGGTTTTTACATTCCCTCTATAAGTGATATCTCATGATAAGTGTCTTTTTCTGTGTGACTTATTTCACTTAGAATCGTCGTACCTAAATCCACTCATCATGCTGCTACTAGCCTTATGACGTTGATTTCATGGCTGAGTGATATTCCATTGTACATAAGGACCGAAACTTCTTTATCCATTCTTCTCTTTCCTGGGATATTTAAGGTGTAACGAAGTGGAGGTTCTTGTCAACAGAGCAGCCCAAAACTTTGGGGTGCCTGTGTCTTGCTGATTTTTAGTTTTCCCAATTTATACGCCCATGAGAGGAAGTGCCCTATGGTCTCTAAGCTGAGTTTTTTAGATGTTTCAGGACACACCGTACACTTCTCCAGTGTGGCTGTTGGCAATTTACATCCCGCCCATCAGCGTAGCAAGGCTCCCATTTCTCCATGGCCTGTCCTGCATTTCTGGTTTTGACACTTTATTCAGCATGGCCCTTTTGACCGATGGGAAGCGAGACTTCTTTGTAGCGCTGATTTGCCTTTCCAGGTTGCTTGGTTGGCCAAAAAGGGCGTATGCGATTTTTCCTGAATATATTCAGGAAAAAACGCATACGCCCTTTTTGGCCAAGGGCATCATTGTCGAGGTTTTGCCGCTTTTCCTGTGCTTTAAAGGCGATTCGAATCTACCTCCTGAAATCTGTTTCCTGCAATTCTGCCTTGCTTTCAAATCCTCTTCGTTGCCTTCCCTCAATATATTTGTGGACGAGAGTTATCATTTCTAAGTCTGCAGGTTTGTGAATTGCAGTGCCCCTGAGCTCCATTATTCAACTCGCTTTCTTGGGAGCTGGCCGCAAAAGCGCAGGATTGCTTCAGGCCGTATTCTGGTTCCTGGCGGCAGGCTGAGCCTGTGGTTAATTCTTCTTCCTGATGGGAAAATAGAGTGACCTGTGCCTGTCCCAACACCTAGAGCTAGTCTCTCATTGGTTCCCCCTCTTCCCGTTCATCCTCAGGACAATTAGCAACCTGTACGGAACAGGAGGATAAAGGTGCTGATTCTCCAAGGAGGGAGATTGCTAGTAAAGCGGCTGGAATGGCGAACCGGAGCACAAGGAGATGAGAAATGAGGTGCGTTTTAGAAACCTTTCCCGATCACACGGTGTACCATCTTCTGGGTTTCTCATGCCTGTTTTCGATGTAGGCAGATGCCCTTGAACCTGGAGATTTGGGACCCATGGGATGGGTACCACGCCGTATTACTTTAAAGGGTCTGCGTTAGCTCAGCCAACCTCACCAAACCTCTCAGCCCCACGAGTGTCCACCCTTATGTCTCAATCAGCTGTGGGTCTAGATATGGTCAATCCAGGTGGCATCACAGCCCCTGAACGAATTTTGTAAGAATTTCTCTCTCTTTCACTGTCTTTGTTTCACGGGTTTTTTAAAGTAATTGATTTTTATAACGGGTTTTACCTGCTTTTCACTGCTGTGTTTATGCCGCTTTACACCCACTTGAATCACTTACAGAGAGATATCAATACATAGGTTTTAAGATTCTTACTAGTCAGATATATTCTTGGGCGGTGAATAGGGGGTGTTGAGTCCAGTTCACTGAGCAAGGAGTAGGTCTTGTCTATTACATATTGGGTTTCTGGAACGGTATCTGAGCTAATTTGAAACCCTTGTTTTATGCATCACCCCACCTCACCTTTCCCGTTAAGCAGCCATAGTGTGTTTTCTAAACGTGTGACTCTGTTCTGTTTTGTAATTCAGTTCAAGGGTAGCGGTTTTTACATTCCCTCTATAAGTGATATCTCATGATAAGTGTCTTTTTCTGTGTGACTTATTTCACTTAGAATCGTCGTACCTAAATCCACTCATCATGCTGCTACTAGCCTTATGACGTTGATTTCATGGCTGAGTGATATTCCATTGTACATAAGGACCGCAACTTCTTTATCCATTCTTCTCTTTCCTGGGATATTTAAGGTGTAACGAAGTGGAGGTTCTTGTGAACAGAGCAGCCCAAAACTTTGGGGTGCCTGTGTCTTGCTGATTTTTAGTTTTCCCAATTTATACGCCCATGAGAGGAAGTGCCCTATGGTCTCTAAGCTGAGTTTTTTAGATGTTTCAGGACACACCGTACACTTCTCCAGTGTGGCTGTTGGCAATTTACATCCCGCCCATCAGCGTAGCAAGGCTCCCATTTCTCCATGGCCTGTCCTGCATTTCTGGTTTTGACACTTTATTCAGCATGGCCCTTTTGACCGATGGGAAGCGAGACTTCTTTGTAGCGCTGATTTGCCTTTCCAGGTTGCTTGGTTGGCCAAAAAGGGCGTATGCGTTTTTTCCTGAATATATTCAGGAAAAAACGCATACGCCCTTTTTGGCCAAGGGCATCATTGTCGAGGTTTTGCCGCTTTTCCTGTGCTTTAAAGGCGATTCGAATCTACCTCCTGAAATCTGTTTCCTGCAATTCTGCCTTGCTTTCAAATCCTCTTCGTTGCCTTCCCTCAATATATTTGTGGACGAGAGTTATCATTTCTAAGTCTGCAGGTTGTGAATTGCAGTGCCCCTGAGCTCCATTTTTCAACTCGCTTTCTTGGGAGCTGGCCGCAAAAGCGCAGGATTGCTTCAGGCCCAATTCTGGTTCCTGGCGGCAGGCTGAGCCTGTGGTTAATTCTTCTTCCTGATGGGAAAATAGAGTGACCTGTGCCTGTCCCAACACCTAGAGCTAGTCTCTCATTGGTTCCCCCTCTTCCCGTGCATCCTCAGGACAAATTGCAACCTGTACGGAACAGGAGGATAAAGGTGCTGATTCTCCAAGGAGGGAGATTGCTAGGAAAGCGGCTGGAATGGCGAACCGGAGCACAAGGAGATGAGAAATGAGGTGCGTTTTAGAAACCTTTCCCGATCACACGGTGTACCACCTTCGGGGTTTCTCATGCATGTTTTCAATGTAGGAAGATGCCCTTGAACCTGGAGATTTGGGACCCATGGGATGGGTACCACGCCGTATTACTTTAAAGGGTCTGCGTTTGCTCACCCAACCTCACCAAACCTCTCAGCCCCAAGAGTGTCCACCCTTATGTCTCAATCAGCTGTGGGTCTAGATATGGTCAATCCAGGTGGCATCACAGCCCCTGAACGAATTTTGTAAGAATTTCTCTCTCTTTCACTGTCTTTGTTTCACGGATTTTGAAAAGTAATTGATTTTTACAATGGGGTTTAGCTGCTTTTCACTGCTGTGTTTATGCCGCTTT
Organism: Balaenoptera borealis; assembly: GCF_965194805.1. Taxonomy (NCBI): domain Eukaryota; kingdom Metazoa; phylum Chordata; class Mammalia; order Artiodactyla; family Balaenopteridae; genus Balaenoptera; species Balaenoptera borealis. The sequence goes on along the minus strand of NW_028123698.1, from coordinate 441,983 downwards.
ACACCCACTTGACTCACTTACAGAGAGATATCAATACATAGGTTTGAAGATTCTTACTAGTCAGATATATTCTTGGGCGGTGAATAGGGGGTGTTGAGTCCAGTTCACTGAGCAAGGAGTAGGTCTTGTCTATTACATATTGGGTTTATGGAACGGTATCTGAGCTAATTTGAAAGCCTTGTTTTATGCATCACCCCACCTCACCTTTCCCGTTAAGCAGCCATAGTGTGTTTTCTAAACGTGTGACTCTGTTCTGTTTTGTAATTCAGTTCAAGGGTAGCGGTTTTTACATTCCCTCTATAAGTGATATCTCATGATAAGTGTCTTTTTCTGTGTGACTTATTTCACTTAGAATCGTCGTACCTAAATCCACTCATCATGCTGCTACTAGCCTTATGACGTTGATTTCATGGCTGAGTGATATTCCATTGTACATAAGGACCGCAACTTCTTTATCCATTCTTCTCTTTCCTGGGATATTTAAGGTGTAACGAAGTGGAGGTTCTTGTCAACAGAACAGCCCAAAACTTTGGGGTGCCTGTGTCTTGCTGATTTTTAGTTTTCCCAATTTATACGCCCATGAGAGGAAGTGCCCTATGGTCTCTAAGCTGAGTTTTTTAGATGTTTCAGGACACACTGTACACTTCTCCAGTGTGGCTGTTGGCAATTTACATCCCGCCCATCAGCGTAGCAAGGCTCCCATTTCTCCATGGCCTGTCCTGCATTTCTGGTTTTGACACTTTATTCAGCATGGCCCTTTTGACCGATGGGAAGCGAGACTTCTTTGTAGCGCTGATTTGCCTTTCCAGGTTGCTTGGTTGGCCAAAAAGGGCGTATGCGATTTTTCCTGAATATATTCAGGAAAAAACGCATACGCCCTTTTTGGCCAAGGGCATCATTGTCGAGGTTTTGCCGCTTTTCCTGTGCTTTAAAGGCGATTCGAATCTACCTCCTGAAATCTGTTTCCTGCAATTCTGCCTTGCTTTCAAATCCTCTTCGTTGCCTTCCCTCAATATATTTGTGGACGAGAGTTATCATTTCTAAGTCTGCAGGTTTGTGAATTGCAGTGCCCCTGAGCTCCATTCTTCAACTCGCTTTCTTGGGAGCTGGCCGCAAAAGCGCAGGATTGCTTCAGGCCGTATTCTGGTTCCTGGCGGCAGGCTGAGCCTGTGGTTAATTCTTCTTCCTGATGGGAAAATAGAGTGACCTGTGCCTGTCCCAACACCTAGAGCTAGTCTCTCATTGGTTCCCCCTCTTCCCGTTCATCCTCAGGACAATTAGCAACCTGTACGGAACAGGAGGATAAAGGTGCTGATTCTCCAAGGAGGGAGATTGCTAGTAAAGCGGCTGGAATGGCGAAACGCAGCACAAGGAGATGAGAAATGAGGTGCGTTTTAGAAACCTTTCCCGATCACACGGTGTACCATCTTCGGGGTTTCTCATGCATGTTTTCGATGTAGGCAGATGCCCTTGAACCTGGAGATTTGGGACCCATGGGATGGGTACCACGCCGTATTACTTTAAAGGGTCTGCGTTAGCTCAGCCAACCTCACCAAACCTCTCAGCCCCACGAGTGTCCACCCTTATGTCTCAATCAGCTGTGGGTCAAGATATGGTCAATCCAGGTGGCATCACAGCCCCTGAACGAATTTTGTAAGAATTTCTCTCTCTTTCACTGTCTTTGTTTCACGGGTTTTTTAAAGTAATTGATTTTTATAATGGGGTTTAGCTGCTTTTCACTGCTTTGTTTATGCCGCTTTACACCCACTTGAATCACTTACAGAGAGATATCAATACATAGGTTTTAAGATTCTTACTAGTCAGATATATTCTTGGGCGGTGAATAGGGGGTGTTGAGTCCAGTTCACTGAGCAAGGAGTAGGTCTTGTCTATTACATATTGGGTTTCTGGAACGGTATCTGAGCTAATTTGAAACCCTTGTTTTATGCATCACCCCACCTCACCTTTCCCGTTAAGCAGCCATAGTGTGTTTTCTAAACGTGTGACTCTGTTCTGTTTTGTAATTCAGTTCAAGGGTAGCGGTTTTTACATTCCCTCTATAAGTGATATCTCATGATAAGTGTCTTTTTCTGTGTGACTTATTTCACTTAGAATCGTCGTACCTAAATCCACTCATCATGCTGCTACTAGCCTTATGACGTTGATTTCATGGCTGAGTGATATTCCATTGTACATAAGGACCGAAACTTCTTTATCCATTCTTCTCTTTCCTGGGATATTTAAGGTGTAACGAAGTGGAGGTTCTTGTCAACAGAGCAGCCCAAAACTTTGGGGTGCCTGTGTCTTGCTGATTTTTAGTTTTCCCAATTTATACGCCCATGAGAGGAAGTGCCCTATGGTCTCTAAGCTGAGTTTTTTAGATGTTTCAGGACACACCGTACACTTCTCCAGTGTGGCTGTTGGCAATTTACATCCCGCCCATCAGCGTAGCAAGGCTCCCATTTCTCCATGGCCTGTCCTGCATTTCTGGTTTTGACACTTTATTCAGCATGGCCCTTTTGACCGATGGGAAGCGAGACTTCTTTGTAGCGCTGATTTGCCTTTCCAGGTTGCTTGGTTGGCCAAAAAGGGCGTATGCGATTTTTCCTGAATATATTCAGGAAAAAACGCATACGCCTTTTTTGGCCAAGGGCATCATTGTCGAGGTTTTGCCGCTTTTCCTGTGCTTTAAAGGCGATTCGAATCTACCTCCTGAAATCTGTTTCCTGCAATTCTGCCTTGCTTTCAAATCCTCTTCGTTGCCTTCCCTCAATATATTTGTGGACGAGAGTTATCATTTCTAAGTCTGCAGGTTTGTGAATTGCCGTGCCCCTGAGCTCCATTATTCAACTCGCTTTCTTGGGAGCTGGCCGCAAAAGCGCAGGATTGCTTCAGGCCGTATTCTGCTTCCTGGCGGCAGGCTGAGCCTGTGGTTAATTCTTCTTCCTGATGGGAAAATAGAGTGACCTGTGCCTGTCCCAACACCTAGAGCTAGTCTCTCATTGGTTCCCCCTCTTCCCGTTCATCCTCAGGACAATTAGCAACCTGTACGGAACAGGAGGATAAAGGTGCTGATTCTCCAAGGAGGGAGATTGCTAGTAAAGCGGCTGGAATGGCGAAACGCAGCACAAGGAGATGAGAAATGAGGTGCGTTTTAGAAACCTTTCCCGATCACACGGTGTACCATCTTCAGGGTTTATCATGCATGTTTTCAGTGTAGGACGATGCCCTTGAACCTGGAGATTTGGGACCCATGGGATGGGTACCACGCTATAGTACTTTAAAGGGTCTGCGTTTGCTCACCCAACCTCACCAAACCTCTCAGCCCCAAGAGTGTCCACCCTTATGTCTCAATCAGCTGTGGGTCTAGATATGGTCAATCCAGGTGGCATCACAGCCCCTGAACGAATTTTGTAAGAATTTCTCTCTCTTTCACTGTCTTTGTTTCACGGGTTTTGAAAAGTAATTGATTTTTATAATGGGGTTTAGCTGCTTTTCACTGCTGTGTTTATGCCGCTTTACACCCACTTGAATCAGTTACAGAGAGATATCAATACATAGGTTTGAAGATTCTTACTAGTCAGATATATTCTTGGGCGGTGAATAGGGGGTGTTGAGTCCAGTTCACTGAGCAAGGAGTAGGTCTTGTCTATTACATATTGGGTTTCTGGAACGGTATCTGAGCTAATTTGAAACCCTTGTTTTATGCATCACCCCACCTCACCTTTCCCGTTAAGCAGCCATAGTGTGTTTTCTAAACGTGTGACTCTGTTCTGTTTTGTAATTCAGTTCAAGGGTAGCGGTTTTTACATTCCCTCTATAAGTGATATCTTATGATAAGTGTCTTTTTCTGTGTGACTTATTTCACTTAGAATCGTCATACCTAAATCCACTCATCATGCTGCTACTAGCCTTATGACATTGATTTCATGGCTGAGTGATATTCCATTGTACATAAGGACCGCAACTTCTTTATCCATTCTTCTCTTTCCTGGGATATTTAAGGTGTAACGAAGGGGAGGTTCTTGTCAACAGAGTAGCCCAAAACTTTGGGGTGCCTGTGTCTTGCTGATTTTTAGTTTTCCCAATGTATACGCCCATGAGTGGAAGTGCCCTATGCTCTCTAAGCTGAGTTTTTTAGATGTTCCAGGAAACACCATACCCGAGTGAACATTGGCAGTTTTCATCCCGCCCATCAGCCTAACAAGGCTCCCTTTTCTCCCTGGCCTTTCCTGCCTGCATGTCTGGTCTTACACTTTTTTAGGATGGCCCTCTTGACCTATGGCAAGTGAGACTTCTTTGTAGTGCTGATTTTCCTTTCCGGGTTGCTTGGTTTGCCAAAAAGGGCGGATGCGTTTTTTCTTGAATATATTCAGGAAAAAACGCATACGCCCTTTTTGGCCAAGTGCATCATTGTCGCCGTTTTCGTGCTTTTCATTTGCTTTAAAGACGATTCGTATCTTCCTCCTGAAATCTGTTTCCTGCAATTCTGCCTTGCTTTTAAATAGTGTTCGTTGCCTTCCCTCAATATATTTGTGGACGAGAGTTATCATTTGTAACTCTGCAAGTTTGTGAATTACAGTGCCCCTGATCTACATTTTTCAAGTCGCTTTTTTGGGAGCTGGCCGCAAAACCGCAGGATTGCTTCAGGCACTATTCTGGTTCCATGGGGCAGGCTGAGCCTGTGGTTAATTCTTCTTCCTGATGGGAAATTAGAGTGACGTGTGCCTGTCCCAACACCTAGAGCTAGTCTCTCATGGTTTCCCCCTCATCCCGTTCATCCTCAGGACAAATTGCAACCTGTATGAAACAATAGGTTAAAGGTGCTGATTCTCCAAGTGGTTAGATTTTTAGTAAAGCAGCTGGATGGGGGGAACCCAAGCACTAGGAGATGTGAAATGAGGTGCATTTTAGAAACCTTTCCAGATCACACGGTGTATCATCATTTGGGTTTCCCATGCATGTTTTCGCTGTAGGATGATTCCCTTGAACCTGGAGATTTGGAACAAATGGAATGGGTACCACGCAGTATTACTTTAAAGTGTCTTCGTTTGCTCACCCAATCTCACCAATCCTCTCAGCCCCAACAGTTTCCAGACTTATGTCTAATCCAGCTGTGGGTCTATATATGGTCAATCCAGGTTGCTTCAAAGCCCCTGAACGATCTCTGTAAGAATTTCTCTCTCTTTCAATGTCTTTGTTTTTTTTTTTTTTTTTTGAAATTTATTTTTATACTGGGGTTTAGCTGATTTTCACTGCTGTGTTTATACCATTTTACAACCACTTGATTCACTTACAGAGAGATATCAATACATAGGTTTTAAGATTCTTACTAGTCAGATATATTTTTTGTGCGTTGAATAAGAGGTTTGGAGTCCAGTTCACTGAGCAAGGAACAGGGCTTGTCTGTTACATATGTGGTTTATGGAGTGCTATCTGTGCTAATTTCAAACCCTTGTTTTATGCCTCACCCCACCTCACCTTTCCGTTAAGCAGCCATGGTGTGTTCTCTAAATGTGTGCCTCTATTCTGTTTTGTAGTACATGTCCCGTGTAGCGATTTTTACATTCCCTCTATAAGTGATATCTTATGATAAGTGTCTTTTTCTGTGTGACTTATTTCACTTCTAAACGTCGTACGTAAATCCAGTCAGCATGGTGCTACTAGCCTTATAACATTTATTACATGGCTGAGTGATATTTCATTGTACCTAATTAGCACAACTTCTTTATCCATTTTTCTTTTTCCTGGGATATTTAAGGTGTACCGAATTGGAGTTTCTTGTCAACAGAGCAGCGCTAATCTTTGGGGTGCCCGTGTCTTGTTGATTTTTAGATTTCCCAATTTATATGCCCATGAGTGTAAGTGCCCTATGCTCTCTAGCTGTGTTTTTTAGATGTTTTAGGAAACACCATACACTTCTACAGAGTGGCCATTGGCAGTTTACATCCCCCCCATCAGCCTAACAAGGCTCCCTTTTCTCCATGGCCTGTCCTGCATTTCTGGTTTTTACACTTTTTTCAGCATGGTCCCCTTTGACCGATGGGAAGTGAGACTTCTTTGTATTGCTGATTTGCATTTCCGGCTTGCTTGGAGAGTCATAATTTATAATTCTGCATATTTGTGAATTGAAGTTTCCTGAGCTTCATTTGTCAACTCGGTTTTTTGGGAGCTGGCCGCAAAACCGGTGGTGTGCTTCTGCCCCTACTGTGGTTTCGGGTGGCAGGCTAAGCCTTTGCTTAATTCTTCTTCCTGATTGGAAATTAGAGTGACTTTTGCCTGTCCGAACATCTAGGGCTTGTCTCTCATTGTTTCTCCTCCTTCCCCTTCATCCTGTGGACATATTCCCAACTCTGTGCAACAGGACATAGGAGGTGCTGACATCCTCAAGTGGGGAGATTGTTAGGAAAGAGGCTGGTGGGGTGAACTCGACCACCATGAGATTAAGAGATGAGGTGCCTTTTCCAAAATCTTCCTGATCCAACCGTGTACCATCTTCTGGGTGTCACAGGCATATTTTAGCTGTAGGAAAGTTCCCATGTATGTAAGGAGAACACCAGGGATTTTTCCAAATCAGTGTCTCCCCGAACCCCAATCTGACGAATTTTTTTTTTAATTTTATTTATTTATTTATTCATGTATTTATTTATTGGCTGTGTTGGGTCCTCTCCTCTGTGGGAGGGCTTCCTCCAGCAGCGGCAAGCGGGGGCCACTCCTCATCGCGGTGCGCGGGCCTCTCACCATCGCGGCCTCTCCTGTTGCGGAGCACAGGCTCCAGATGCGCAGGCTCAGTAGTTGTGGCTCACAGGCCCAGCCGCTCTGCGGCACGTGGGATCTTCCCAGACCAGGGCTCCAACCCGTGTCCCCTGCATCGGCAGGCAGACTCTCAACCACTGCGCCACCAGGGAAGCCCCAATCTGGCGAATTTTTAAGCCACTGGTACATGTATGTTCATTAAGGGACTTTGGCCGTAAGCAGAGTCCGAAATTTAGGTGAGTGAAGTCTTCAGGGTCAGAAACGCTCGCCATCGGCCTCCTTTATGTTCCTTTTTATCTGTAGTTGATACATGATGTCGATATAGATATCTATTGTTTTTCAGATTATTTCCCCTTAGGGGTTATTACAAAATATTGAGTATTGTTCCCTGTGCTATACAGTAGTTCCTTGTTGATGATATATTTTATACATAGAAGTGTGTATATGTTAATCCGAAACTGTTAATTTATCTCTCCTCCCACCTTTACCCTTTAGTAATAAAATATATAAGATTTTATACTTCGTAGAAATCCAGGAGCTGAAAAAGAGGTATCATTTTCAATGGAAATCATTCAAAACAAGATTGAACCTTCAGCCAAGATTAGTAGATCCACATCCTTGGAAAGAAATCACTGCATTTCTCTAATGTTGACCTGACAAATACGACAAACCCCTCCACTGAACTTGCTTATAATAAAGTGATGGAAATATCAAATGGAAGTGTTAGAAACATCTTATTTTACACGAGCCTTATACACTGCTCTATGTTAATAACAGTTTGGCTCACGCATCTATTCTTTGAAGTTACAATGTTCTCAAATTCTGTTACTGATCCTGCAGAGTGGGCCCCAACAAGGGTCCCCCTGCCCAGTGTCATTGGAGCCAACAGATCGAGACTGAGTTTGGTTCAGAAGCAAAGGAAAACTTTATATTTTGATCAGAGAATGGAGAGGTGAGGGTGTGCGCTCCCCCGCGGGCTGTGGGCCGGGCTGCTGTGTAGGGATCCCGTCAGCATCAGCGGGAGGGACGGGGCGGAGCTCTCGAGGGCCGGGTTGGCTGGAGCTCAGGCTCTATGTGGCGGAGTCTGCACGGGGCCCGGAGAGCTGAGGTGTCGGCCCAGCCATCTTGCACTAGGAAATCGGGTCTGAAGTGCCGGGTGTGGGACCTCTGCCTGTGGAAACCTAGGAACAAGTGAAATTAGAAAAAGCACAAAGGAAAAAAAGGTTAGACTTTATTTTATTGCCCAGATTCTATTTTTATCTCCCAGGAATTTTTAATGGGCTTTGCCGGTGACAAACCCCTCCTCTGCCTCTTGTCCCATTCCACATTCTTGGGGCCCTGAGGGTGCAGACACCTCTTCTGTAAATGCTTCGTGCTGAGTTGGGTGTCCTCATACCCGGGGGGAGGGGCAGGACTTCTCCCCAGCAGCCTCCAGGTGAGGTTTTTTTTTTTTTTAAATGTAAATGGATTTAATTTGCCTATTAAAAGCAAAATTTATCAGATTGGACTTTTTTCATCCAGTGAATATAAAGAGAAATGGAAAAACTTAACAATTCTAGTATGAGGTTTTTATAGAACTCTATCAGAAACAGACATAGATCAAGCTTTGAATAAATCACCACATTTGACCTAATGCAGTTAGAGCTAATATATAAAATCCTGCTCTACACAAATAGTAAACATGCATCTTTCAAAGACACCTGGACCATATACCAAAAATTTAAAGAAAAAGACCAAATTCTAAATCACAAAGGACTCTGAAAGAATCATTATCATAAAGAACGTATTTTCTGACAACAATGCATTTAGATTAAAAACAAGCAATAAAAATATAGCCAAACAAGCCTAACATGACTGGATACTTCAAAAAGCACATCTAAATATGCAATTCATGAGGTCAAGAGTAAATCATGATGGAAATTATACTTATTGCTGCTGAACAACTATAAAAATATTATATATGCAAACTTGTGGGATGCACCTAAAGCTTTTACTATGAAAAAGAAAAAGATGAAAAAGAGGTAAGTTAAAAAATTCAACTCGAGGAACTTAAAAAAGTTATCATGTAAACCTAAAGAAAAAGATAAGAGAAAAAACAAGGAAACAATAGGAAAGATCAGTAAGACCAAAACTGAGCTCTTCAAAACCCTAATGAAAACACATCTCTGACAAAACTGATCCAGGGGAAGACACAGGAAGAGAAGACCACAAAAATACTACTAGGAATGAAAAAGACTGCAATTATGAATATACAGTCATCTCTTAGTACCTGCGGGGGACTGGTTCTAGGACCTCCATGGATACCAAAACCCATGGATACTCAAGTCCTTTAGATAAAATGGCATAGAACATTCAGCCCTCCGTATCTACAGCTGCGAAACTTGCATACACAAAGGTCCATGTAATCAATTTTTTAAATATTTTTCTGAAAATTTAAAGCAAGTCAATAATTTCTTTAAATGGGGACTTCCCTTGTGGTGCAGTGGTTAAGAATCCGCCCACCAATGCAGGGGACACAGGTTCAAGTCCGGGAAGACCCCACATGCCGCGGAGCAACCAAGCCCGTGCTCTGCAACAAGAGAAGCCACCGCAGTGAGAAGCCCACCCACAGCAACGAAGACCCAACGCAGCCAAATAAAAATAAATAAAGACTTAGCTTTTTTAATTAATTTATTTATTTTTGGCTGCATTGAGTCTTCTGCTGCGTGTGGGCTTTCTCTAGTTGCAGCGAGCAGGGGCCACTCCTCACCACGGTGCACGGGCCTCTCATTGCGGTGGCCTCTCCCGCCGCAGAGCACAGGCTCTAGGTGTGCGGGCTTCAGTAGTTGTGGCACTTGGGCTCAGCAGCCGTGGCTCATGGGCTTAGTTGCTCCGCGGCATGCGGTGTCCCCCCAGACCAGGGCTCGAACCCGTGCCCACCTCATTGGCAGGCAGACTCCCAACCACTGCGTCACCAGGGAAGTCCCAAGACTTGACAATGCTGTGAGTGGGCAATTTGGGCTGGATGGCTGGGATCTCCTTCCACGTGGCCTCACATCCTCAATGGCATCAGCCGGGCTTGTCACATGGCAGCAATGTCCAGATTGCCAGTTTATTATGAAAGGCTATAACTCAGGAACGACCAGAAGGAAGAGATTCATAGGACAAGATGTGGGGAAAGAGCACGGACCTTCCGTGCCCTCTCTAGGTGCAACACTCTCCCAGCAACTCCATGTTCCCCAACCCGGAACCAGGTGAGGTTGATTGTCCCCAGGCCTCCTCCCTCACTGCTCGTCTGCCTGAGCACCAGCGTTGGAAGTTTTATAGATTCTAATGACCTTTAAGGGTCCAGGAAAGAGATGCGCAGGGACGCTGGGGGGGCCGGTTTTACCCTGCTCCACATTGGTTCGCCCCCTTAGGCTGACGGTTTCTGCCAGCCTAGATGCTCTGACCAGTAGTCTGTGCTTTCTTCAGTTAGGCCACTGAATTAACGTACAAACAGCACCAGGTGTCAGAGCCCTGCCTGCTCAACTCCCAGACAGTCCAGGGCCGGTGGTGATCCAGGACCATGACGGCCACTCAGTCAACTGCCTTTTGAAGTAGCCGGGAGTCCAGCTGGTCTCATTGGTCACCGTCACAGTGGTGTCTGTAGGCTTTTCTATGGTGGCAGCGTTATTTACGGTTCCTCTGCCAAGTTTATTAGCTCCGCTCTGGGTGCAGTAAGTCCTGCAAGCAATAGTCTGTTCTTTTGGGGCACACTCTTGTGGTTTTCTGAGAGAAGCTCCAGGTCAAGTGATGGTCACATGAGTCGTCATGGGGGCCTGTTGCCCCAGGTTGTCTCTCTGGAGGTTGGAGTTGGAGGGCCTCCTCACTCGAGGTCATTGTGCCCACGGAGCGATCCCTGCAACTTCAGGGCATGGTGGGTGGTTAGGAACACCAAGTGGCGTCCTTTTCCCTTAGGAGGGAGCTGGCCTTGCGGGCTGCTCATTTCCAGGTTTTTAGATACCCCCAGTATCCTGGTCGGATGGGGTGGCTGGCCAATGCCTGGAGGGCATTCTTGCGTTGTTCCATTTCAAGTGGTCCCAGTTTTTGCACTAATACTCCAAGGGCGATTCGCCTTCGACCAGGAATGTAAAGGTCAAAGGGTTTAGCTAAATTAGGGAGGTCCATGGCAAGGGTCTGAATTGACTGCTCTTTCCTTTCTTGAAAGGCCGCTTCTGGATTCTATTCAAAAGGATCATCATCTTTTCCTTTCAGTGTTTCATATAGAGGCCCAGGTATTAGACTGTAGTTAGGGATCCAGATGCAGCAAATCCCGGTCTCCCCAGGAACCCCTAAGCTGTCTTCTAGTTTTAGGAAGGGTGAGGCTGCAAATGGCTTCTTCCCTTTCCTGGGATGGGCTTCTCTGATCTTCTGTGAGAATGAAGCCCAGGCAGGTCACCTTAGTCTGTGATATTTGAGCCTTTTTCTTGGACACCTTCTATCTTTTATTGGCTAGGTAGTCCAGAGGCCTCCTTAGTAGGGCTGGCGATCAGACTGTCGTCTGCATATTGAAGGAGGGTTCCCTTCTCCCGAGGTAGATCTTTTAGGGCTTTAGCTAACGTTTCCCCAAAGATGGTGTGGGAATTTTTGAACCCCTGGGGCAGGACGGCCCAGCAGTATTGTTTTTTTTGTACGTTGAGTCCTGCCACTCATAGCCAAAATTTCTTGTGACTCTGGGACTAATGGAATACAGAAGAAGGCATCATTGAAGTCTAATACAGAATACCATATCCTGGGGGATGGTAGAATGACCAGCAGGGTATAGGAATTAGGAACTACTGGATGTATATCCTCTGTGGCTTCACTGACTGTCCTGGCGTCCTTTACCATGTCCCCAGCAGCCCACGGGGCTCTCATGGTCAGGCACCTCCCAGGATATGGAACTCACCTGGGCAGGTACGCAGCAGCCCATGGGGCTCTCATGGTCAGGCCCCTCCCAAGATATGGTGTTCACCTGTGCAGGTACCCAGCAGCCCACGGGGCTCTCATGGTCAGGCCCCTCCCAGGATATGGAGCTCACCTGGGCAGGTACCCAGCAGCCCACGGGGCTCTCATGTGCAGGCCCCTCCCAGGATATGGAGCTCACCTGGGTAGGTACCCAGCAGCCCATGGGGCTCTCGTGGGCAGGCCCCTCCCTGGATATGGAGCTCACCTGGGCAGGTACCCAGCAGCCCACGGGGTTCTCGTGGGCAGGCCCCTCCCAGGATATGGAGCTCACCTGGGCAGGTACCCAGCAGCCCACGGGGCTCTCGTGGGCAGGCCCCTCCCAGGATATGGAGCTCACCTGTGCAGGTACCCAGCAGCTCACGGGGCTCTCATGGGCAGGGCCCTCCCAAGATATGGTGTTCACCTGTGCAGGTACCCAGCAGCCCACAGGGCTCTCATGGTCAGGCCCCTCCCAGGATATGGAGCTCACCTGGGCAGGTACCCAGCAGCCCACGGGGCTCTCGTGGGCAGGTCCCTCCCTGGATATGGAGCTCCCCTGGACAGGTACCCCGGCAGGGCTGGGCACACAGGAACCGTGCACATAGCCCTCATTGCAGAGCACCCCCAGCACACCTGTCGCTCAGAGCTGACACAGAGCACCTCAGAGCAGGGCTTGAACTAACAAACAGCAGCTCCGACAGGTCTGTGACCCTAGGCTTCTCTCTGTGCGGCCTCCCTCCACCTGGTCTTCCAGGGGCTTCCACTGCAGCCGGGGCACCAGGCCTCTGTCTCCACCCACCAACCCTCCTCTCCCTGACTCCTGGGTTCCTCTCATTAGGAGAGGGTCTTCTTGAAGTTGTCTCCCACTCATGGACCAGATAAAATGATTAGAAAACAAGCCAGGGCTGCCGCCCCTTGTCTATCTGGACTCTCGGGACCCTACATCTGTTCCTTGGACCTGGCCGGTGCAGCAAAGCCCATTTTCTGCAACTCTGAGCCCCTGAGGGGCGAGGATTGGCTGACCTGGGCAGCCTGACCCTGCCGGCCAGCCCTTCCCAGGTGTGCCTGGGTTGAGGTCAATATAAACACCCCTCCAGGCAGCAAAAGCCTCTGCAGCTGTGCCTGACGCCATAGTCTCTGCCTCGTCAGCAGTCTCGGGGTTGTGCTGGTGGGAGGGAGTAGGGCCCAAGGCTCTATGAGTGGCCCCGTGTGAGTGGGGCTCTGCTGGACTTTCTGCAGGAGTTGCCGGGCTGCCACCTGCTAAAGAAGAGGATGTGTCACCCACACCTGCTGCTGGAATTTCTACCCGGGCAGAGGTGAGGAAGGAAAAAAGCAGTGGGGGCCGGGACAGGAGGGGTACCTCAGGCAGGGAAATGGAAAGGTTCCAGAAGAGCGCCTGGGGCTAGGACCATCCTGGCTGACCTGCAGGCACCAAGTTGTCCTGCGTGCTGTCGCTGGTGTGACTCCAAGCCCCTTCCTCTAGGCTTTAAAGTCTTTGCACACATTCAGGTGTTTTACCTGGGAAGGGTGGGAAAAGTTCAGCAGCAGCTGGCCTGGGGCTCAGCTCACGTTTACTCAGAGACGCCTCCTCACGGTCCCCCAGCTTTGCAATGAGGACGCTCCTTGCGGGGGGGCTGCTGGCTGCATGGGAGACGATTCCCCACCTCTGACCAACTTCAGAATTGTTTACCACTGGAGCAAGTGCCCTGATAGGGTTTTCCTCTGTATGACCAGTGGGTTCTGTATTTTTTTTTCTTTTTTGGTTCAAGGTAGGTTTTATTCCTCTTTTTGTATTTATAGATATAAGCATGGAAATAATTCATTCATATAAATACGTCTATGGGAAGGAAAGAACTTTTTTTCTGTTTTATTTTTTTAAAATATTATTTATGTTTTAATTTTTTAATTTTATTCATTTTTTTATACAGCAGGTTCTTATTGGTTATCTGTTTTATACATATAAGTGTATATATGTCAATACCAGGCTCGCAATTCATCCCACCACCACCACCCTGCCACTTTTCCCCCTTGGTGTCCATACATTTGTTCTCTACATCTGTGTCTCTATTTCTGCCTTGCAAACCGGTTCATCTGTACCACTTTTCTAGGTTCCACATGTATGCGCTTAAATATGGTATTTGTTTTTCCCTTTCTGACTTACTTCACTCTGTATGACAGTCTCTAGATCTATCCATGTCTCTACAAATGACCCAATTTCGTTCCTTTTTATGGCTGAGTAATATTCCATTTTATATATGTACCACATCTTTTCCATTCGTCTGTCTATGGGCATTTAGGTTGCTTCCATGACCTGGCTATTGTAAATAGTGCTGCAATGAACATTGTGTGAATATCTTTTTGAATTATAGTTTTCTCTGGGTATATGCCCAGTAGTGGGATTGCTGGGTCATATGGTAATTCTATTTTTAGTTTTTTAAGGAACCTCCATACTGTTCTCCATAGTGACTGTATCAATTTATATCCCCACAAATAGTGTAAGAGGGTTCCCTTTTCTCCACACCCTCTCCAGCATTTGTTGTTTGTAGATTTTCTGATGATGCCCATTCTAACTTGTGTGAAGTGATACCTCATTGTAGTTTTGGTTTATATTTCTCTAATAATTAGTGATGTTGAGCAGCTTTTCATGTGCTTCTTGGCCATCTGTATGTCTACTCGGGACAAATGTCTATTTACGTCATCTGCCCATTTTTGGATTGGGTTGTTTGTTTTTTTACTGTTGAGCTGCATGTGCTGTTTATATATATTGGAGATTAATCCTTTGTCCATTGATTCGTTTGCAAATATTTTCTCCCATTCTGAGGTTGTCTTTTCGTCTTGTTTGTAGTTTCCTTTGTTTTGCAAAAGCTTTTAGGTTTCATTTGCTCCCATTTGTTTATTTTTGTTTTTTATTCCATTACTCTAGTAGGTGGATCAAAAAAGATCTTGTTGTGATTTTTGTCAAAGAGTATTCTTCCTATGTTTTCCTCTAAGAGTTTTATAGTGTCCGGTCTTACATTTCGGTCTCTAATCCATTTTGAGTTTATTTTTTGTGTATGGTGTTAGGGAGTGTTCTAATTTCATTCTTTTACATGTAGCTGTCCATGTTTCCCAGCACCACTTATTGAAGAGACTGTCTTTTCTCCATTGTATATCCTTGCCTCCTTTGTCATAGATTAGTGGACCATAGGTGTGTAGGTTTATCTCTGGGCTTTCTTTTTTTTTTCCTTTTACATCTTTATTGGAGTATAATTGCTTTACAATTGTGTGTTAGTTTCTGCTGTATAAAAAAGTGAATCAGCTATACGTATACATATAACACCATATCCCCTCCCTCTTGCACCTCCCTCTCACTCCCTTATCCCACCCCTTTAGGTCGTCACAAAGCACCGAGCTGATCTCCCTGTGCTATGTGGCTGCTTCCCAGTAGCTATCAATTTTACATTTGGTAGTGTATATATGTCCATACCACTCTCTCACTTTGTCCCAGCTTACCTTTCCCCCTCCCCATGTCCTCAAGTCCTTTCTCTACGTCTGTGTCCTTAATCCTTTCCTGCCCCTAGGTTCTTCATAAACTTTTTTTCTTTTAGATTCCATATATATGTGTTAGCATACGGTATTTGTTTTTCTCTTTCTGACTTACTTCACTCTGTAGGACAGATTCTAGATCCATCCACCTCATTACAAATAACTCAATTTCGTTTCCTTTTATGGCTGAATAATGTTCCATTGTATATGTGTGCCACATCTTCTTTATCCAGTTATCTGTTGATGGACACTTAGGTTGCTTCCATGTCCTGGCTATTGTAAATAGAGCTACAATGAACATTGTGGTACATGACTCTTTTTGAATTATGGTTTTCTCAGGGTAAATGTCCAGTAGTGGGATTGCTGGGTTGTACGGTTGTTCTATTTTTAGTTTTTAAGGAACCCCCATACCGTTCTCCCTAGTGGCTATATCAATTTACATTCCCACCAACAGTGCAAGAGGGTTCCCTTTTCTCCAATAAATGCCTCTCCAACATTTATTGTTGGTAGATTTTTTGATGATGGCCATTCTGACTGGTGTGAGGTGATACCTCATTGTAGTTTTGATTTGCATTTCTCTAATAATTAGTGATGTTCAACATCCTTTCATGTGTTTGTTGGCAACCTGTATATCTTCTTTGGAGAAATGTCTATTTAGGTCTTCTGCCCATTTTTGGATTGGGTTGTTTGGTTTTGTGATATTGAGCTACAGGAGCTGCTTTTTGGAGGTTAATCCTTTGCCATTTGCTTCATTTGAAAATATTTTCTCCCATGCTGATGGTTGTCTTTTCATCTTGCTTATGTTTTCCTTTGCTGTGCAAAAGATTTTAAATTTCATTAAGTCCCATTTTTTTATTTTTGTTTTTATTTCCATTTCCCTAGGAGGTGGGTCAAAAAGGATCTTGCTGTGATTTATGTCATAGACTGTTCTGCTTATGTTTTCCTCTAAGAGTTTTATAGTGGCTGGTCTTACATTTAGGTCTCTAATCCATTTTGAGTTTATTTTTGTGTATGGTGTTAGGGAGTGTTCTAATTTCATTCTTTTACATGTAGCTGTCCAGTTTTCCCAGCACCACTTACTGAAGACACTGTCTTTTCTACATTGTATACCCTTGCCTCCTTTGTCATAGATTAGTGGACCATAGGTACGTGGGTTTATCTCTGTGCTTTCTATCCTGTTCTATTGATCTATATTTCTGTTTTTGTGCCAGTACCATATTATCTTGATTACTGTAGCTTTGTAATATAGTCTGAAGTCTGGAAGTCTGATTCCTCCAGCTCTTTTTTTTTCCCCTCAAGACTGCTTTGGCTATCCGGGGTCTTTTGTGTCTCCCTACAAATTTTAAGATTTGTTTTTTCTAGTTCTGTAGAAAATGCCAATGGTATTTTGATAGGGATTGCATTGAATCTGTAGATTGCTTTGGGTAGTATAGTCATTTTCACAATATTGATTCTTCTAATCCAAGAACATGGTATATGTCTCCATCTGTTTATGTCATCTTTGATTTCTTTCATCAGTGTCTTATAGTTTTCTGAGTACAGGTCTTTTACTTCCTTAGGTAGGTTTATTCCTAGGTATTTTATTTTTGTTGCAGTGGTAATGGGATTGTTTCCTTAATTTCTCTTTCTGTTCTTTCATTGTTAGTGTATAGGAATGCAAGCAATTTCTGTGCATTAATTTTGTATCCTGCAACTTTACCAAATTCATTGATTAGCTCCAGTGGTTTTCTGGTGACATCTTTAGGATTCTCTATCTATGATATGATGTCATTTGCAAACGGTGACAATTTTACTTCTTCTTTTCCTTTTTGTATTCCTTTTATTTCTTTTTCTTCTCTGATTGCCATGGCTAGGACTTCCAAAACTATGTTGAATAGTAGTGGTGAGAGTGGACATCCTCGTCTTGTTCCTGATCTTAGAGGAAACGTTTTCAGTTTTTCACTGTTGAGAATGATGTTTGTTGTGGGTTTGTCATATATGGCCTTTATTATGTTGAGGTAGTTTCCCTCTATGCCCACACTCTGCAGAGTTTTTATCATAAATGGGTGTTGAATTTTCTCAAAATCTTTTCCTGCATCTATTGAGATGATCATATGGTTTTATTCTACAATTTGTTAATATGGTGTATCACATTGATTTGTGTATATTGAAGAATCCTTGCATCCCTGGGATAAACCCCACTTGATCATGGTGTACGATCCTTTTAATGTGTTGTTCGATTCTGTTTGCTAGTATTTTGTTGAGGATTTTTACATCTATATTCATCAGTGATATTGGTCTATAATTTTCTTTCCTTGTAGTATCTTTGTCTGGTTTTGGTATCAGGGTGACGGTGGTCTCATAGAATGAGTTTGGGAGTGTTCCTTCCCCTGCAATTGTTTTGAAGAATTTGAGAAGGTTGGGTGTTAGCTCTTCTCTAAATGTTTGACAGAATTCACCTGTGATGCCATCTGGTTCTGGACTTTTGTTTGTTGGAAGATTTTTAATCACAGGTTCAATTTCAGTGCTTGTGGTTGGTCTGTTCATATTTTCTATTTCTTCCTGGTTCAGTCTCGGCAGGTTGTGCATTTCTAAGAATTTGTCCATTTCTTCCAGGTTGTCCATTTTATTGGCATAGAGTTGCTTGTAGTAGTCTCTTAGGATGCTTTGTATTCCTGTGGTGTCTGTTGTAACTTCTCCTTTTTCACTTCTAATTTTGTTGATTTGATTCCTCTCCCTCTTTTTCTTGAGTCTGGCTAAAGGTTTATCATTTTTGTTTATCTTCTCAAAGAACCGGCTTTTAGTTTTATTGATCTTTGCTTTCGTTTTCTTTGCTTCTATTTCATTTATTTCTGCTTTGATCTTTATGATTTCCTTCATTCTACTAACTTTGGGTTTTGTTCTTCTTTCTCTAGTTCCTCTAGGTGTAAGGTTAGATTGTTTATTTGAGATTTTTCTTGTTTCTTGAGGTAGGCTTGTATTGCTATAAACTTCCCTCTTAGAACTGCTTTTGCTGCATCCCATAGGTTTTGGATCATCGTGTTTTTCTTGTCATTTGTCTCTAGGTAGTTTTTGATTTTCTCTTTTATTTCTTCAGTGATCTCTTGGTTATTTAGTAACGTATTGTTTAGCCTCCATGTGTTTGTGTTTTTTACGGTTTTGTCCCTGTTATTGATTTCTAATCTCATAGCATTGTGGTCGGAACAGCTGCTTGATATGATTTCAGTTTTCTTAAATTTACTGAGGCTTTATTTGTGACCCAAGATGTGATCTATCCTGGAGAATGTTCCGTGTGCAGTTGAGAAGAATGTGTAATCTGCTGTTTTTGGATCGAATGTCCTATAAATATCAATTAACTATATCTGGTCTATTGTGTCATTTAAAGCTTGTGTTTCCTTATTAATTTTCTGTCTGGATGATCTCCACTGGTGTAAGTGAGCTGTTAAAGTCCCCTGCTCTTATTGTGTTACTGTTGATTTCCTCTTTTATAGCTGTTAGCAGTTGCCTTATGTATTGAGGTGCTCCTATGTTGGGCACATATACATTTGTAATTGTTATATCTTCTTCTTGGATTGATCCCTTGACCATTATGTAGTGTATTTCCTTGTCTCTTGTAACATTCTTTATTTTAAAGTCTATTTTATCTGATATGAGTATTGCTACTCCAGCTTTCTTTTGATTTTCATTTGCATAGAAAATATTTTTCCATCGCCTCACTTTCAGTCTGTATGTGTCCCTAGGTCTGAAATGGGTCTCTTGGAGACAGCATATATATGGGTCTTGTTTTTGTATCCATTCAGAGAGCCTGTGTCTTTTGGTTGGAACATTTAGTCCATTCACGTTTAAGGTAATTATTGATATGTATGTTCCTATTACTATTTTCTTAATTGTTATGGGTTTGTCTTGGTGGGTCCTTTTCTTCTCTTGTGTTTCCCACTTAGAGAAGTTCCTTTAGCATTTGGTGTAGAGCTGGTTTCATGGTGCTGAATTCTCTTAGCTTTTGCTTGTCTGTAGGGCTTATGATTTCTCTGTCAAATCTGAATGAGATCCTTGCTGGGTGGAGTACTCTTGGTTGTAGGTTCTTCCCTTTCATCACTTTAAATTTATGCCACTCCCTTCTGGCTTGTAGATTTTCTGCTGAGAAATCAGCTGTTATCCTTATGGGAGTTCCCTTGTATGTTATTTGTCATTTTTCCCTTGTTGCTTTCAATAATTTTTCTTTGTCTTCAATTTTTGTCAATTTGGTTACTATGTGTCTTGGCATTTTTCTCCGTTGATTTATCCTGACTGGGACTCTCTGCACTTCCTGGACTTGGGTGGCTATTTCTTTTCCCATGCTAGGGAAGTTTTCGACTATAATCTCTTCAAATGTATTCTCGGGTCCTTTCTCTCTCTCTTCTCCTTCTGGGACCCCTATGATGTGAATGTTGTTGCGTTTAATGTTGTCCCAGAGGACTCTTAGGGTGTCTTCATTTATTTTCATTCTTTTTCTTTATTCTGTTACATGGCAGTGATTTCCACCTTTCTGTCTTCCAGGTCACTTATCCGTTCTTCTGCCACAGTTATTCTGCTACTGATTCCTTCTAGTGTATTTTTCATTTCAGTTATTATATTGTTCACCTCTGTTTGTTTGTTCTTTAATTCTTCTAGGTGTTTGCTCCTTAATTCTTCTAGATCTTTGTTAAGCATTTCTTGCATCTTCTCAATCTTTGCCTCCATTCTTTTGTCAAGGTCTTGGATCATGTTCACTATCATTATTCTGAATTCTTTTTCTGGAAGGTTCCCTATCTCCACCTCATTTCGTTTTTTTCCCTAGTGTTTTATCTTGTTCCTTAATCTGGTATAAAGTCCTCTGCCTTTTCATTTTGTCTATCTTTCTGTGAATGTGGTTTTCCTTCCACAGGCTGCAGAATTGTAGTTCTTCTTGCTTCTGCTGTCTGCTCTCCAGTGGATGAGTCTATCTTAGAGGCTTGTGCAAGCTTCCTGATGGGAGGGACTGGTGGTGGGTAGAGCTGGGTGTTGCTTTGGTGGGCAAAGCTTTAATCCGCTTGTCTGCAGATTAAATAAAACTTTAATAAAAAGTTTAATCCACTTATCTGCTGATGCATGGGGCTGGGTTCCCTCCCTGTTGGTAGTTTCGCCTGAGGTGACCCAGCACTGGAGCCTACCTTGCTCTTGGTGGGGTTAATGGCAGACTCTAGGAGGGCTCACACCAAGGAGTATTTCCCAGAACTTCTGCTGCCAGTGTCATTGTCCTCATGGTGAGCCACAGCCACAGCTACCACCTGCCTCTGCAGGAGACCCTCTAAAACTATCAGGTAGTTCTGGTCATTCTCCTACGGGGTCACTGCTCCTTCCCCTGGGTTCTGATGTGCTCACTACTTTGTGTGTGCCCTCCAAGAGTGGAGTATCTGAGTGGAGTTGAGACTCTGAGACTCTGCATGGAGTCGCACAGACTCTGGGTCCTATGAAGCTTCGATGCTTTGTGGTTCTAGAAATCCTATAGGAGACGGTCCACAGCAGGTGAAGCTAATGCTGTCAGTAGAGGTGGTGAAGCCAAAGATCTGCAGTTCCGACTAGAGGTGCCGATGTACATACAGGACAAAATCATCTCGTGTGAATGTAGTTCAGGCATGTTTAAGATGAATGGAGCCATGTTAATGCCTACCATATTCTATCTTGAGCCTCTCCTCAGGGACCCCCTCCTCAGTTCCCGAGGCTCCTGTAAGTCATGTACAGGGGACTGGAGAGTGGGCTCTGTCCAATCTGAGCCCTGAGTTACCCTGTGTGTATCTTAGGATACTTTGTATTTCTGTGGGGTCTGTTGTAACATCAGCTCTTTCATTTCAGATTTATTTGGGCCCTCTCTTTTTAAAAAAAAACATACTATTGTTGTCTTTTATTCTTTACAGAAGTTTAATAAGTGTTTGAGCTACCTTGACTTACTCTATGTATACTTTTTGCAGTGAGATTTTTACTTTTCTTTGTTTTCTTGTTACTATCAATAATTAGTGAGACTTCTTTTAAGCTACCTTCAACATTGATTATAAAGCTGCTTTATTAGTGATGCCAGAGCCTTAATGGAAGTCATGTTCTGGTTGTAAATTAGAATGCAATGTGCCAGCAAAAAGCCCCTTAAGTTTATTTCTCATTACTTCTTGTTCTTTTTTTAATTTAATTTTTATTTTTTATCAGAGCAAATTTGATTAAAATGTTTTGTTTCTTCTAGGTGTGCAAGATGTGCTTCTTTTAAACATATATATATATCTATTCTTCTTTGGATCATTTTCCCATGTAGGTTATGATACAATGTTGAGTAATCTTCTTTTGGTATTACGTAGGTCTCTGGTGATTACACATTTCACATTTGTTTCTATATCTATGTTAACCCCAATATCCTAATGTATCCAATCCTCACACCTTTCCAATTGGTGAACCATAAGTTAGTTTAGTGAATCTGTGATTGCATTTCTCTGTGGAAATATCTTCATTGGTATCAATTTTTAGCTAAGACCTATAAGTGATATTATAGGATATGTGTCTTTTGCTTTCTGACTTAGTACAATTTGCCTGATTACCTCAAGAATCATACATGGTGCTGCAAATGGCATTGTTTTATTTTTTTCCCTGGCTAATATTCCATCTGTACGTGTACCAGTTCTTCTTTGGCCACGCACCTCTTGATGGACTTTTTGGTTGTCTCCATGTCTTGGCTATTGTAATACTGCTGCAATACACATTTGCTTGCCTGTGTCTTTCCAGTTCTATCTTCTTATGTTATAGTCCAAGGAGTGGGCTTGCTGTATCCTATGGTAACTCAGTGTGTACGTTTTAAAGGCACCACCATTCAGTTCTCATTAGTGGCTCTTTCCAGGTTACGTCCAACTTAAAGTTGAGGGTATGCATTTCTCCAAAACACCTTCAGTATTTATTGTTTGTAGTTTTCTTGCTGAGGGTTATTCTGACAGGTGTGAGCTGATACCCCTTTGTGGTTGAATTTGCATGTGTCCCATAATCTGTTGAAATTGAGCTTTAAAGCATGTCCTTTTTATTTATCAAACAGTGATTACAGCTTAGTTCTTCTAGGTGTTTTCTTAAAGTATGTGTCACATTTTGAAAATTTTTGGCCATTACTTCCCTCGAGACATTTTGAGGGCAGTTTTCATTTACAGCCCTGCATTACTTGTTCATATGAAGTGACCATTAGCACAGGCTTTAAAGCTGCTTTTGCAGGTAACGGCCAGAGGGCGGCAACCTTTCTACGTTCCCCACTCTGGTAACTAGGAAAACAGACCTTCCGGCCTGTGGTGTTCCTCGGTTATAAATTAGAGTGCAATGTGCCCGGATAAACCCACAAATGCTGATGTCTCCTTACTTTTGTTTGTTTTTTTTTAATTTAATTTATATTTAGTATTGCAGTAATATTCCATTGTGTACATGGACCACTTCTTCTTGGTGCATTCCTCGGTTGATGGACATTTTCATTGCTTCCAAGTGTTGGCTATGGTAAATATTGCTGGAGTGAAGGATTGCCAGCCTGTGACTTTTTGATTCTCATTTTCTCAGGTGATAGGTCCAGCAGTGGTTTTGATTGATTGACTGGTAGCTCAATGTTTCCCTTTTCAAAGCACCTACATTGTGCTTTCATTAATGACTCTTAACATGCCCCCCCTTACAACCGAGGGTACGCATTTCTCCACAATCCCTTCAGCATTTATTTTTTGCAGCATTTTTGCTAATGGCCATTCTGACTGCTGTGAGCTGATAGGTTTTTGTAATATGGGTATGCATGTCGTTAAATATTCTAAAATTCATCATTTTTCCACGCCTTTTTCTTTTCTGTTAAAAGAAAAAAAAATTGTGAGTACAATATCCGTCTTGAAAGTGTCTTCCTGGAACGTTGCTCTCTTTTGAATTTTTTGGTCAATTTTCAACCCCAGGATTGTTTTGAAATGTAGGTGTCATTTACAGGCCTGCAATGAGTGTGAATATTTAGGGACCATTAGCACTAGGTTTAAGCTGCTGTTGTTTGAAATGGCCACAAGGCGGCAGCATTTCTCCATTACCAAATCTGGTTACTAGGGCAGCAGAGCCGTTCTGGAAGTCGTTTTCCTAGATTGTAAATTTGAATGGAATGGGCTGGAAAACGCCCCATAAGTTTATGTCTGATTAATTCTTTTTCGTTGTTTTAATTTTTTAAATCAGGGTAATGGTTAGAATGTTGTTTGTCCAAGGTGTACACACTCTGGTTCATTTACACATTATTTATATCTATTTATGTAGAGATCCTCTTCCCATGTAAATTATTACAGAGTGTTCTGTAGACCTCCCTTGTTATATGGTCGGTCTTTTTGTAATATGTATATAATATGTATTTGGATCATATCCATATCATATAGTAACACTAATCTTCATTTATCCATTCCCCCCACCTTTCCCTTTAGATGAGCAAAGTTGGTTTTCTAAGTTTGTGAGTGTATTTCTCTGTGAATTGTGTTCATTTGTGTCAGTTATTAGATAACGCCTATAAGTGATATCATAGGATATAAGTCTTTTGCTTTCCGACTTACCTCATGATTTGTGATTATCTCCAGGCTCATTTGTGGTGCCTCAAAGAGCAGGGTTTCATTGACTTCCATGGCTAATATTCCGTTGTGTACCTGGGCCACTTATTCTATATCCATTCACTTGTTGATGGACATTTTTATCGCTTCACTGCCTTGGCTATTGTGAATAATGCTGCACTGCAGCTTTTGCAACCTGTGTCTTCTCGATACTTGTCTTCTCAGGTGAGAGGTCCAATGGTGCACCTGCTGGATTGAATGGTACCTAAATTTTTAGTTTTAAACGCAGCTCTTTTCTGTTCTCATTACTGGCTGTTAACCACTTTGCATCTCACCAGCAGCTAGAGGATACACAATTCTCTACAACCGCATCAGCATTTATGGTTTGTAGACTTTTTGCTGATGGTCAGTCGACTGGTGTGATTGGAAACCTTTTTGTTGATTAGATTGCATGAGTCTAATAATTCCTGAGGTTGAACCTTAATCCATTCTCCTTTTTTTAAAAAACAGTGAGTAATATTTACCTCTTCATAGGATTTTATTGAAAAATTTGCCTGTATTAAATTTTTTTGTCCGTTCCCTACCTCAGCACAATTTTTGACGGCAGGTGTCCTTTACAGCCCTGAGTCCTTGTGAATTTTAAGTGACCATTAGCTGTGGATTTAAAGCCGCTCTTGTGGGAAACGGCGACAAGGCGGCAACATTTCTCCTTTACCAAATCTGGTTACTATGGCAACAGAGCCTTACTGGAAGTGGTGGTCTAGGTTGCAAATTAGAATGGAATGTGCCAGGAAAAAGCCCTTTAAGTTTATGTCTCATTACTACTTGTTCGTATTTTTAAGTTAATTTTTATTTTTTATCACAGCAAACTTGATTACAATGTTTTGTTTGTTCTAGGTGTGCAAGATGTGGTTCTTTCACACATATGCATATATCTATTCTTCTTCGGATCCTTTTCCCATGTAGGTTATGACACAATGTAGAGTAGTCTTCTCTTGGTATTCTGTAGGTCTTTGGTGATTATATATTCCACATGTGTTTGTATGTCTCTGTTAACCTCAATATGGTAATGTATCCAATCCTCACACCTTTCCATCTGGTGAACCATAAGTTTCTTTAATGAATCTGTGATGGCCTTTCTCTGTGGAAATATCTTCGTTTGTATCAAGTTTTAGGTAACACCTATATCTGATGTGATAGGATATGTGTCTTTCACTTTCTCACTTACTACAAGTTGTGTGATTACCTCTAGACTAATCTATGGTGCTGCAAATGGCATTGTTTCATTTTTTCACTAGCTCATATTCCATCTGTACATGTAGCAGTTCTTCTTTGTCCACCCATTTGTCAGTGGACTTTTTGATTACTTCCATATATTGGCTATTGTAATAGTATGCATTGCAGATTTGCCTGCCTGTGTCCTTCCAATTCTGTCTTCGTCGGTTATAGGTCCAGGAATAGGTCTGCTAGGTCATATGGTAGCTCAGTGTTTACCTTTTAAAGGTACCTCCATTCTGTTTTCATTAGTGGCTCTTTCCAGGTTACGTCCCACTTAAAGTTGAGGGTATGCATTTCTCCACAGCACCTTCAGCATTTATTCTTTGTAGTTTTTGCTGATGGTTATTCTGACGGGTGTGAGCTGACACCTCTTTATGGTTGAATTTGCATGTGTCTCATATTCCGTTGCAACTGAGCTTTAAGGCAAGTCATTTTTATTTTTCAAGCTGTAATTACAGCTTAGTTCTTCAAAGTGGTTTCTTAAAGTATGTGTCACATTTTGAAATGTTTTGGCCATTACCTCCCTCAAGACATTTTGAGGGCAGGTTTCATTTTCAGCCCTACAGTACTTGTTCATATGAAGTGACCATTAGCACAGGCTTTAAACTGCTTTTGCAGGTAACGGCCACAGGGCTGCTACCTTTCTACATTCCCCACGCTGATACTAGGGAAACAGACTTTACGGCCAGTGGTGTTCCTCGGTTGTAAATTAGAGTAGAATGTGCCCAGATAAACCCACACAAGCTGATGTCTCCTTACTTTTGTTGGATTTTTAAATTTAATTTATATTTATTATTGGAGTTAATATTCTATTTTGTACATGGACCACTTCTTGGTGCATTCCTCTGTTGATGGACATTTTCGTTGCTTCCAAGTGTTGCCTATGGTAAATATTGCTGGAGTGCAGGATTGCCAGCCTGTGACTTTTTGATTCTCATTTTCTCTGGCGATAGGCCCAGCAGTGGGTGTGATTGATGGACTGGTCACTCAGTGTTTACTTTTTCAAAGCACCTCCAATGTGTTTTTATTAGTCGCTTTTACAACGTCCCCCTTAGAACCGAGGATACGCATTTCTCCACAATCGCTTCAGCATTTATTGTTTGCACCATTTTTACTGATGGCCATTCTGACTGCTGTGATCTGATCGGTATTTGTAATTTGGGTTTGCATATCTTTCAAAATTCCTAAAATTCATCATTTTTCCACATCTTTTTCTTTTATCAAAAGAAAAATCTGTGAGCACAATATACCTCTTGAAATTATCTTCTTCGAAGGTTGCCCTCTTTTGAATTTTTTGTTCGATTTTTGACCCCAGAATTTTTTTGGAGGGCAGGTGTCATTTACAGAACTGCAAGTTGGTGAATATTTAGTGACCGTTTGCAGTGGGTTTAAAGCTGCTGTTGTGGGCAACGGCCAAAAGGAGGCAGCATTTCGCCATTCCCCAATCTAGGTATTAGAGCAGCAGAGCCTTTCTGGAAGTCGTTGTCTTAGGTTGTAAATTAGAATGGAGTTTGCCAGGAGAAATCCCCATAAGTTTATGTCTCATTAGTTCTTATTCGTTTTTTTTTTCCAAACACACACACTGTATTTTATTTTTATAAGAGATAAATAGACTGACATCAAGCATTGTACATGGATGATCACAACAAAAGCAACAATGATTGCAATTACCAAACATGAAACACACTCATACTATGTCATAATATTGACATTCAGTCCAGTAATCCTTCACTGTAGCAGCTGCTTTACTTTGCAGTGAAAATTGATTTGTATATTCTTTGCCTCTGAGTCCTTGTGGGATTTTTTTTTAATTCAAACAGAAAGTAACAAAAATTATACTTATCGTCATCAGTTCACTCAATCCCATGTAATTAATTTTTTTTTCATCTTGATCTTTTGTTAGCACTTTTATGAGTTCATTAGTTTTATCATTAGAGTTCTGAAAATGCTTATTCATTCAGTTCAACAGTACAGTAGAGTTACCAGAAACCTGTACTTGTCAGAGTCTTTTCCATGAATTTCATGAAGATAAAACCCTTTTATAGGAACATATTTGCAAAAGCATCAGAGTACACCCAGAACTGTCTGTAAATGACAAAAGACTTAAAAATGACCATGGTTAAAGATTTGATGAAAGTTTATAATAATGCAGTTGACAAGAAAATTAGTTATTTCTGAGATATACATTTTAAAGTAATAACTAGGATTATGAATTATAACATTATACCAGAACATATAAGATTTTTAGAAATTTCATGTAATGTCTGAAACATTTATATTAACATATTTCCATGCAAATAACCGAATGAAAGTTTAGTATTAGTTGTTTTGTTTGTTTTTTTTTTTACTGCAGGTTCTTATCAGTCATCAATTTTATACACATCAGTGTATACATGTCAATCCCAATCTCCCAATTCAGCACAACACCATCCCCACCCCACCGCATTTTCCCTCCCTTGGTGTCCATATGTCTGCACTCTACATCTGTGTCTCAACTTCTGCCCTGCAAACTGGCTCATCTGTACCAGTTTTCTAGGTTCCACATACCTGTGTTAATATACGATATTTGTTTTTCTCTTTCTGACTTACTTCACTCTGTATGACAGTCTCTAGATCCATCCACGTCTCAACAAATGACTCAATTTGGCTCCTTTTTGTGGCTGAGTAATATTCCATTCTATATATGTACCACAACTTCTTTATCCATTCGTCTGTTGATGGGCATTTAGGTTGATTCCATGACCTGGCTATTGTAAATAGTGCTGTAATAAACATTAGGGTGCATGTGTATTTTTGAATTATGATTTTCTCTGGGTGTATACCCAGTAGTGGGATTGCTGGGTCATATGGTAGCTCAATGTTTACATTTTTAAGGCACCTCCATTCTGTTCGCTTTAGTGGCTCTTTCCAAGTTACATCCCACTTAAAGTTGAGGGTATGCATTCCTCCACAACACGTTCACCATTTATTGTTTGTAGTTTTCTTGCTGATGGTTATTTTGACAAGTGTGAGCTGATACTTCTTTGTGGTTGAATTCGCATGTGCCACATAATCCGTTGAAATTGACCTTTAGGGCATGTCCTTTTTACTTTTCAAGCTGTGAATACCCCTTAGTTCTTCAAAGTGTTCTCTTAAAGTATGTGTCACATTTTGACATGTTTTGGCAATTACCTCCTTCAAGATATTTTGAGGGCAGGTTTCATTTACAGTTCTGCAGTACTTGTTCCTAGGAAATGACCATTAGCACAGGCTTTAAAGCTGCTTTTGCAGGTAACTGCCACAGGGTGGCAGCCTTTCTATGTTCCCCACCCTGGTACCTACGGAAAAGCCCTTGTGCCCTGTGGTGTTTCTCGGTTATAAATTAGAGTGGAGTGTGCCAGGACAAACCCACACAAGCTGATGTCTCCTTATTTTGTTGGTTTTTTAAATTTAATTTTTATTTTTTATTGGAGTAATTTTCCACTGTGTACGTGGACCACTTCTACTTTGTGCATTCCTCTGTTGATGGACATTTTCATTGCTTCCAAGTGTTGGCTATGGTAAATATTGTTGGAGTGCAGGATTGCCAGCCTGTGACATTTTGATTCTCATTTTCTCACGTGATAGGCCCAGCAGTGGGTGTGATTGATTGACTTGTAGCACCGTGTTTCCCTTTTCAAAGCACCTTTGTGTTTTCACTAGTGGCTCTTACCATGTCCCCCTTAGAATCGAGGGTACGCATTTCTTCACAATCGCTTCAGCATTTATTGTTTGCAGCATTTATGCTAATGGCCCTTCTGGCTGCTGTGAGCTGATAGGTTTTTGTAATTTGGGTTTGCATGTTTTTGAAAATTCGTAAAACTCATCATTCTTTTCCACCGTTTTCTTTTCTGTTAAAAAAAGGAAACAATTAGGAGTACAATATAACTCTTGAAATTGTTTTCTTGGAAGGTTGCCCACTTTTGAATTTTTTGCTCGATTTTCCAACGCAAATTTTTTTTAGAGAGCAGGTGTCTTTTACCGTATTGTAAGTTCGGTAAATATTTAGTGAACTTTAGCAATGGTTTTAAAGCTGCTGTTGTGGGAAGTGGCCTCAAGGAGGCAGCATTTCCCCATTCCCAAATCTGGGTACTAGGGCAGCAGAGCCTTTCTGGAAGTCATGTTCCTAGGGTGTAAATTACATGGGAATGTGCATGGAGAAAGCCCCATAAGTTTATGTCTCATTATTTCTTCTTGGTTTTAAAAATTTTTTTAATTGAGGTAAAGCTTAGAATATTGTTTTTCCTAGGTGTACACAATCTGGTTCATTTGTACATTATATATGTCTATTCAAGTACAGATCCTCTTCCCATATAAAATGTTACAGAGGGTTCCGCAGACCTCCCTTGCTATATGGTCGGTCTTTTTGAGATATGTATGTAATATGTGTTTGTATACATATAGTAACACTAATCTTAATTTATCCATTCCCCCCACCTTTCCTTTTAGATGAGCATAGTTTGTTTTCTAAATCTGTGAGTGTCTTTCTCTGTGGAAATATGTTCATTTGTGTCAGTTATTAGATAACGCCTATAAGTGCTATCATAGAATACAGGTCTTTTGCTTTCCAACTTACCTCATCTTTCGTGATTATCTCCAGACTCATTTGTGGTGCCTCAAAGAGCAATGGTTCATTGTCTTCCATGGCTAATATTCCATTGTGTACATGGACCACTTCTTCTTTATCCATTTACCTGTTGTTGGACATTTTGATTGCTTCACTGTCTTGGCTATTGTGAATAAGGCTGCACTGCAGCTTTTGCGGCCTGTGTCTTCTCGATTCTTGTCTTCTCAGGTAAGAGGTCCAATGGTGCGCCTGCTGGATTGAATAGTACCTCCATTTTTACTTTTAAACACAGCTCCTTTCTGTTCTCATTATTGGCTGTTACCCCTTTACGTCTCACCAGCAGGTAGAGGGTACACAGTTCTCTAAAACCCCTTCAACATTTATTGTTTGTAGACTTTTTGCTGATGGTCAGTCGACTGGTGTAAGTTGAAACTTTTCGTAGATTAGATTGCATGCGTCTAACACTCCCTGAGGTTGAGCTTTTATCCATTTTCCTTTTTTTTAAAAAGAGTGTGAGTAAAACTTAACTCTTCATAATCTCTTCTTGAAACATTTGCCTGTTTTGAATTTTTTCTCCATTCCCTACTTCAGCACAAATATTTAGGGCAAGTGTCCTTTACAGCCCTGAGTCCTTGTGAATGTTAAGTGACCATTAGCTGTGACTTTAAAGCTGCTCTTGCAGGAAACGGCCACAAGGTGGCAGCATTTCTCCTTTACCAAATTTGGTTACTAGGGAAACAGAGCCTTAATGGAAGTGGTGTTCTAGGTTGTATATTAGAATGGAATGTGCCAGGAAAAAGCCCTTTAACTTTATGTCTCATTACTTCTTGTTCATATTTGTAATTTACTTTTTATTTTTTATCCCAGCAAATTTGATTACAATGGTTTGTTTGTTCTAGGTGTGCAAGATGTGGTTCTTTCACACATATACATGTATCTATTCTTCCTCGCATCCTTTGCCAATGTAGGTTATGACACAATGTTGAGTAGTCTTCTCCTGGTCTTCCGTACGTCTTTGGTGGTTATATATTTCACATGCTTTGTATATCTCTGTTCACCCCAATATGGCAATGTATCCAATCCTCATCCCTTTCTATTTGGTGAACCATAAGTTTTTTAATGAATCTGTGATTGCCTTTCTCTGTGGAAATATCTTCATTGGTATCAATTTTTAAGTAACTCCTAAAAGTGATATGATAGGATATGTGCCTTTTGCTTTCTCACTTACTACACGTGGCGTGATTACGTCTAGACTCATCTATGGTGCTGCAAATGGCATTGTTTCATTTTTTTCACTAGCCAATATTCCATCTGTACATGGAGGAGTTCTTCTTTGCCCACCCATCTGTTGGTGGACTTTTTGGTTACTTCCATATCTTGGCTATTGTAATACTGGGCAATGCAGATTTGCCTGCCTGTGTCTTTCCAATTCTCTCTTCTTAGATTATAGGTGGAGGAGTGGGCCTGCTGGATCATATGGTAGCTCAATGTTGACCTTTTTAAGGCACCTCCATTCTGTTCTCATTCGTGGCCCTTTCCAACTTACGTCCCCGTTGAAGTTGAGGGTATGCATTTCTCCACAACACCTTCAGCATTTATTGTTTGTAGTTTTCTTGCTCATGGTTATTCTGACAAGTGTGAGCTGATACCTCTTTGTGGTTGAATTCGCATGCGCCTCATAATCCGTTGAAATTGAGCTTTAAGGCATGTCCTTTTTATTTTTCAAGCAGTGATTACCCCTTAGTTCTTCAAAGTGTTCTCTTAAAGTACGTGTCACCTTTTGAAATGTTTTGGCCGTTACCTCCCTGAAGACATTTTGAGGGCAGGTTTCATTTACAGTTCTGCAGTACTTGTTCCTATGAAATGGCCATTAGCACAGGCTTTACAACTGCTTTTGCAGGTAACTGCCAGAGGGCGGCAGCCTTTCTATGTTCCCCACCCTGGTACCTAGGGAAAAGCCCTTGCGGCCTGTGGTGTTTCTCGGTTATAAATTAGAGTGGAGTGTGCCCGGACAAACCCACACAAGCTGATGTCTCCTTACTTTTGTTGGATTTTTAAATTTAATTTTTATTTTTTATTGGAGTAATTTTCCACTGTGTACGTGGACCACTTCTTCTTTGTGCATTCCTCGGTTGATGGACATTTTCATTGCTTCCAAGTGTTGGCTATGGTAAATATTGTTGGAGTGCAGGATTGCCAGCCTGTGACTTTTTGATTCTCATTTTCTCAGGTGATAGGCCCAGCAGTGGGTGTGATTGATTGACTGGTAGCACCGTGTTTCCCTTTTCAAAGCACCTTCTTTGTGTTTTCATTAGTGGCTCTTACCACATCCCCCTTAGAATCGAGGGTACGCATTTCTCCACAATCGCTTCAGCATTTATTGTTTACAGCATTTATGCTAATGGCCCTTCTGGCTGCTGTGAGCTGATAGGTTTTTGTAATTTGGGTTTGCATGTCTTTGAAAATTCGTAAAACTCATCATTTTTCTCCGCCGTTTTCTTTTCCGTTAAAAAAAGGAAACAATTGGCAGTACGATATAACTCTTGAAATTGCCTTCTTTGAAGGTTGCCCTCTTTTGAGTTATTTGGTCGATTTTCCACCCCAGCGTTTTTTTAGAGAGCAGGTGTCATTTCCCGAACTGCAAGTTTGGTGAATATTTAGTGACCTTTAGCAATGGGTTTAAAGCTGCTGTTGTGGGAAGTGGCCTCAAGGAGGCAGCATTTCTCCATTCCCAAATCTGGGTAGTAGGGCAGCAGAGCCTTTCTGGAAGTCGTGTTCCTAGGTTGTAAATTACATTGGAATGTGCGTGGAGAAACCCCCACAAGTTTATGTGTCATTATTTCTTCTTGGTTTTTAAAAGTGTTTTAATTGGGGTAAAGCTTAGAATATTGTTTGTCCAAGGTGTACACAATCTGGTTCATTTGTACCTTATATATGTCTATTCAAGTACAGATCCTCTTCCCATGTAAAATGTTACAGAGGGTTCCGCAGACTTCCCTTGCTATATGGTTGGCCTTTTTGAGATATGTATATCATATGTGTTTTTATACATATAGAAACACTAACCTTAATTTATCCATTCCCCCCACCTGTCGTTTTAGATGAGCATAGTTTGTTTTCTAAATCTGTGAGTGTCTTTCTCTGTGGAAATGTGTTCATTTGTGTCAGTTATTAGATAACGCCTATAAGTGCTATCATAGAATACAGGTCTTTTGCTTTCCAACTTACCTCATCTTTCATGATTATCTCCAGACTCATTTGTGGTGCCTCAAAGAGCAATGGTTCATTGTCTTCCATGGCTAATATTCCATTGTGTACATGGACCACTTCTTTATCCATTTACCTGTTGTTGGACATTTTGATTGCTTCACTGTCTTGGCTATTGTGAATAAGGCTGCACTGCAGCTTTTGCGGCCTGTGTCTTCTCGATTCTTGTCTTCTCAGGTGAGAGGTCCAATGGCGCGCCTGCTGGATTGAATAGTACCTCCATTTTTACTTTTAAACACAGCTCCTTTCTGTTCTCATTATTGGCTGTTACCCCTTTACGTCTCACCAGCAGGCAGAGGGTACACAGTTCTCTAAAACCCCTTCAGCATTTATTGTTTGTAGAATTTTTGCTGATGGTCAGTCGACTGGTGTAAGTTGAAACTTTTTGTAGATTAGATTGCATGCGTCTAACACTCCCTGAGGTTGAGCTTTTATCCATTTTCCTTTTTCTTAAAAAGAGTGTGAGTAAAACTTAACTCTTCCTAATCTCTTCTTGAAACATTTGCCTGTTTTGAATTTTTTCTCCATTCCCTACTTCAGCACAAATATTTAGGGCAAGTGTCCTTTACAGCCCTGAGTCCTTGTGAATGTTAAGTGACCATTAGCTGTGACTTTAAAGCTGCTCTTGCAGGATACGGCCACAAGGTGGCAGCATTTCTCCTTTACCAAATTTGGTTACTAGGGAAACAGAGCCTTAATGGAAGTGGTGTTCTAAGTTGTATATTAGAATGGAATGTGCCAGGAAAAAGCCCTTTAACTTTATGTCTCATTACTTCTTGTTCATATTTGTAATTTACTTTTTATCTTTTATCTCAACAAATTTGATTACAATGGTTTGTTTGTTTTAGGTGTGCAAGATGTGGTTCTTTCACACATATACATGTATCTATTCTTCCTCGCATCCTTTGCCAATGTAGGTTATGACACAATGTTGAGTAGTCTTCTCCTGGTCTTCCGTACGTCTTTGGTGGTTATATATTTCACATGGTTTGTATATCTCTGTTCACCCCAATATGGCAATGTATCCAATCCTCATCCCTTTCTATTTGGTGAACCATAAGTTTTTTAATGAATCTGTGATTGCCTTTCTCTGTGGAAATATCTTCATTGGTATCAATTTTTAAGTAACTCCTAAAAGTGATATGATAGGATATGTGCCTTGTGCTTTCTCACTTACTACACATGGCGTGATTACGTCTAGACTCATCTATGGTGCTGCAAATGGCATTGTTTCATTTTTCTCACTAGCCAATATTCCATCTGTACATGGAGGAGTTCTTCTTTGCCCACCCATCTGTTGGTGGACTTTTTGGTTACTTCCATATCTTGGCTATTGTAATACTGGGCAATGCAGATTTGCCTGCCTGTGTCTTTCCAATTCTCTCTTCTTAGATTATAGGTGGAGGAGTGGGCCTGCTGGATCATATGGTAGCTCAATGTTGACCTTTTTAAGGCACCTCCATTCTGTTCTCATTCGTGGCCCTTTCCAACTTACGTCCCCGTTGAAGTTGAGGGTATGCATTTCTCCACAACACCTTCAGCATTTATTGTTTGTAGTTTTCTTGCTCATGGTTATTCTGACAAGTGTGAGCTGATACCTCTTTGTGGTTGAATTCGCATGCGCCTCATAATCCGTTGAAATTGAGCTTTAAGGCATGTCCTTTTTATTTTTCAAGCAGTGATTACCCCTTAGTTCTTCAAAGTGTTCTCTTAAAGTACGTGTCACCTTTTGAAATGTTTTGGCCGTTACCTCCCTGAAGACATTTTGAGGGCAGGTTTCATTTACAGTTCTGCAGTACTTGTTCCTATGAAATGGCCATTAGCACAGGCTTTACAACTGCTTTTGCAGGTAACTGCCAGAGGGCGGCAGCCTTTCTATGTTCCCCACCCTGGTACCTAGGGAAAAGCCCTTGCGGCCTGTGGTGTTTCTCGGTTATAAATTAGAGTGGAGTGTGCCCGGACAAACCCACACAAGCTGATGTCTCCTTACTTTTGTTGGATTTTTAAATTTAATTTTTATTTTTTATTGGAGTAATTTTCCACTGTGTACGTGGACCACTTCTTCTTTGTGCATTCCTCGGTTGACGGACATTTTCATTGCTTCCAAGTGTTGGCTATGGTAAATATTGTTGGAGTGCAGGATTGCCAGCCTGTGACTTTTTGATTCTCATTTTCTCAGGTGATAGGCCCAGCAGTGGGTGTGATTGATTGACTGGTAGCACCGTGTTTCCCTTTTCAAAGCACCTTCTTTGTGTTTTCATTAGTGGCTCTTACCACATCCCCCTTAGAATCGAGGGTACGCATTTCTCCACAATCGCTTCAGCATTTATTGTTTACAGCATTTATGCTAATGGCCCTTCTGGCTGCTGTGAGCTGATAGGTTTTTGTAATTTGGGTTTGCATGTCTTTGAAAATTCGTAAAACTCCTCATTTTTCTCCGCCGTTTTCTTTTCCGTTAAAAAAAGGAAACAATTGGCAGTACGATATAACTCTTGAAATTGTCTTCTTTGAAGGTTGCCCTCTTTTGAGTTATTTGGTCGATTTTCCACCCCAGCGTTTTTTTAGAGAGCAGGTGTCATTTCCCGAACTGCAAGTTTGGTGAATATTTAGTGACCTTTAGCAATGGGTTTAAAGCTGCTGTTGTGGGAAGTGGCCTCAAGGAGGCAGCATTTCTCCATTCCCAAATCTGGGTAGTAGGGCAGCAGAGCCTTTCTGGAAGTCGTGTTCCTAGGTTGTAAATTACATTGGAATGTGCGTGGAGAAACCCCCACAAGTTTATGTGTCATTATTTCTTCTTGGTTTTTAAAAGTGTTTTAATTGGGGTAAAGCTTAGAATATTGTTTGTCCAAGGTGTACACAATCTGGTTCATTTGTACCTTATATATGTCTATTCAAGTACAGATCCTCTTCCCATGTAAAATGTTACAGAGGGTTCCGCAGACTTCCCTTGCTATATGGTTGGCCTTTTTGAGATATGTATATAATATGTGTTTTTATACATATAGAAACACTAACCTTAATTTATCCATTCCCCCCACCTGTCGTTTTAGATGAGCATAGTTTGTTTTCTAAATCTGTGAGTGTCTTTCTCTGTGGAAATGTGTTCATTTGTGTCAGTTATTAGATAACGCCTATAAGTGCTATCATAGAATACAGGTCTTTTGCTTTCCAACTTACCTCATCTTTCATGATTATCTCCAGACTCATTTGTGGTGCCTCAAAGAGCAATGGTTCATTGTCTTCCATGGCTAATATTCCATTGTGTACATGGACCACTTCTTTATCCATTTACCTGTTGTTGGACATTTTGATTGCTTCACTGTCTTGGCTATTGTGAATAAGGCTGCACTGCAGCTTTTGCGGCCTGTGTCTTCTCGATTCTTGTCTTCTCAGGTGAGAGGTCCAATGGCGCGCCTGCTGGATTGAATAGTACCTCCATTTTTACTTTTAAACACAGCTCCTTTCTGTTCTCATTATTGGCTGTTACCCCTTTACGTCTCACCAGCAGGCAGAGGGTACACAGTTCTCTAAAACCCCTTCAGCATTTATTGTTTGTAGAATTTTTGCTGATGGTCAGTCGACTGGTGTAAGTTGAAACTTTTTGTAGATTAGATTGCATGCGTCTAACACTCCCTGAGGTTGAGCTTTTATCCATTTTCCTTTTTTTTAAAAAGAGTGTGAGTAAAACTTAACTCTTCCTAATCTCTTCTTGAAACATTTGCCTGTTTTGAATTTTTTCTCCATTCCCTACTTCAGCACAAATATTTAGGGCAAGTGTCCTTTACAGCCCTGAGTCCTTGTGAATGTTAAGTGACCATTAGCTGTGACTTTAAAGCTGCTCTTGCAGGATACGGCCACAAGGTGGCAGCATTTCTCCTTTACCAAATTTGGTTACTAGGGAAACAGAGCCTTAATGGAAGTGGTGTTCTAGGTTGTATATTAGAATGGAATGTGCCAGGAAAAAGCCCTTTAACTTTATGTCTCATTACTTCTTGTTCATATTTGTAATTAACTTTTTATCTTTTATCCCAACAAATTTGATTACAATGGTTTGTTTGTTCTAGGTGTGCAAGATGTGGTTCTTTCACACATATACATGTATCTATTCTTCCTCGCATCCTTTGCCAATGTAGGTTATGACACAATGTTGAGTAGTCTTCTCCTGGTCTTCCGTACGTCTTTGGTGGTTATATATTTCACATGGTTTGTATATCTCTGTTCACCCCAATATGGCAATGTATCCAATCCTCATCCCTTTCTATTTGGTGAACCATAAGTTTTTTAATGAATCTGTGATTGCCTTTCTCTGTGGAAATATCTTCATTGGTATCAATTTTTAAGTAACTCCTAAAAGTGATATGATAGGATATGTGCCTTGTGCTTTCTCACTTACTACACACGGCGTGATTACGTCTAGACTCATCTATGGTGCTGCAAATGGCATTGTTTCATTTTTCTCACTAGCCAATATTCCATCTGTACATGGAGGAGTTCTTGTTTGCCCACCCATCTGTTGGTGGACTTTTTGGTTACTTCCATATCTTGGCTATTGTAATACTGGGCAATGCAGATTTGCCTGCCTGTGTCTTTCCAATTCTCTCTTCTTAGATTATAGGTGGAGGAGTGGGCCTGCTGGATCATATGGTAGCTCAATGTTGACCTTTTTAAGGCACCTCCATTCTGTTCTCATTCGTGGCCCTTTCCAACTTACGTCCCCGTTGAAGTTGAGGGTATGCATTTCTCCACAACACCTTCAGCATTTATTGTTTGTAGTTTTCTTGCTCATGGTTATTCTGACAAGTGTGAGCTGATACCTCTTTGTGGTTGAATTCGCATGCGCCTCATAATCCGTTGAAATTGAGCTTTAAGGCATGTCCTTTTTATTTTTCAAGCAGTGATTACCCCTTAGTTCTTCAAAGTGTTCTCTTAAAGTACGTGTCACCTTTTGAAATGTTTTGGCCGTTACCTCCCTGAAGACATTTTGAGGGCAGGTTTCATTTACAGTTCTGCAGTACTTGTTCCTATGAAATGGCCATTAGCACAGGCTTTACAACTGCTTTTGCAGGTAACTGCCAGAGGGCGGCAGCCTTTCTATGTTCCCCACCCTGGTACCTAGGGAAAAGCCCTTGCGGCCTGTGGTGTTTCTCGGTTATAAATTAGAGTGGAGTGTGCCCGGACAAACCCACACAAGCTGATGTCTCCTTACTTTTGTTGGATTTTTAAATTTAATTTTTATTTTTTATTGGAGTAATTTTCCACTGTGTACGTGGACCACTTCTTCTTTGTGCATTCCTCGGTTGATGGACATTTTCATTGCTTCCAAGTGTTGGCTATGGTAAATATTGTTGGAGTGCAGGATTGCCAGCCTGTGACTTTTTGATTCTCATTTTCTCAGGTGATAGGCCCAGCAGTGGGTGTGATTGATTGACTGGTAGCACCGTGTTTCCCTTTTCAAAGCACCTTCTTTGTGTTTTCATTAGTGGCTCTTACCACATCCCCCTTAGAATCGAGGGTACGCATTTCTCCACAATCGCTTCAGCATTTATTGTTTACAGCATTTATGCTAATGGCCCTTCTGGCTGCTGTGAGCTGATAGGTTTTTGTAATTTGGGTTTGCATGTCTTTGAAAATTCGTAAAACTCATCATTTTTCTCCGCCGTTTTCTTTTCCGTTAAAAAAAGGAAACAATTGGCAGTACGATATAACTCTTGAAATTGTCTTCTTTGAAGGTTGCCCTCTTTTGAGTTATTTGGTCGATTTTCCACCCCAGCGTTTTTTTAGAGAGCAGGTGTCATTTCCCGAACTGCAAGTTTGGTGAATATTTAGTGACCTTTAGCAATGGGTTTAAAGCTGCTGTTGTGGGAAGTGGCCTCAAGGAGGCAGCATTTCTCCATTCCCAAATCTGGGTAGTAGGGCAGCAGAGCCTTTCTGGAAGTCGTGTTCCTAGGTTGTAAATTACATTGGAATGTGCGTGGAGAAACCCCCACAAGTTTATGTGTCATTATTTCTTCTTGGTTTTTAAAAGTGTTTTAATTGGGGTAAAGCTTAGAATATTGTTTGTCCAAGGTGTACACAATCTGGTTCATTTGTACCTTATATATGTCTATTCAAGTACAGATCCTCTTCCCATGTAAAATGTTACAGAGGGTTCCGCAGACTTCCCTTGCTATATGGTTGGCCTTTTTGAGATATGTATATCATATGTGTTTTTATACATGTAGAAACACTAACCTTAATTTATCCATTCCCCCCACCTGTCGTTTTAGATGAGCATAGTTTGTTTTCTAAATCTGTGAGTGTCTTTCTCTGTGGAAATGTGTTCATTTGTGTCAGTTATTAGATAACGCCTATAAGTGCTATCATAGAATACAGGTCTTTTGCTTTCCAACTTACCTCATCTTTCATGATTATCTCCAGACTCATTTGTGGTGCCTCAAAGAGCAATGGTTCATTGTCTTCCATGGCTAATATTCCATTGTGTACATGGACCACTTCTTTATCCATTTACCTGTTGTTGGACATTTTGATTGCTTCACTGTCTTGGCTATTGTGAATAAGGCTGCACTGCAGCTTTTGCGGCCTGTGTCTTCTCGATTCTTGTCTTCTCAGGTGAGAGGTCCAATGGCGCGCCTGCTGGATTGAATAGTACCTCCATTTTTACTTTTAAACACAGCTCCTTTCTGTTCTCATTATTGGCTGTTACCCCTTTACGTCTCACCAGCAGGCAGAGGGTACACAGTTCTCTAAAACCCCTTCAGCATTTATTGTTTGTAGAATTTTTGCTGATGGTCAGTCGACTGGTGTAAGTTGAAACTTTTTGTAGATTAGATTGCATGCGTCTAACACTCCCTGAGGTTGAGCTTTTATCCATTTTCCTTTTTTTTAAAAAGAGTGTGAGTAAAACTTAACTCTTCCTAATCTCTTCTTGAAACATTTGCCTGTTTTGAATTTTTTCTCCATTCCCTACTTCAGCACA
The DNA here is from genome assembly GCF_965194805.1 of Balaenoptera borealis. Classification (NCBI taxonomy): domain Eukaryota; kingdom Metazoa; phylum Chordata; class Mammalia; order Artiodactyla; family Balaenopteridae; genus Balaenoptera; species Balaenoptera borealis. The sequence continues at coordinate 402,106 of NW_028123698.1, read as the reverse complement.
AATATTTAGGGCAAGTGTCCTTTACAGCCCTGAGTCCTTGTGAATGTTAAGTGACCATTAGCTGTGACTTTAAAGCTGCTCTTGCAGGATACGGCCACAAGGTGGCAGCATTTCTCCTTTACCAAATTTGGTTACTAGGGAAACAGAGCCTTAATGGAAGTGGTGTTCTAGGTTGTATATTAGAATGGAATGTGCCAGGAAAAAGCCCTTTAACTTTATGTCTCATTACTTCTTGTTCATATTTGTAATTAACTTTTTATCTTTTATCCCAACAAATTTGATTACAATGGTTTGTTTGTTCTAGGTGTGCAAGATGTGGTTCTTTCACACATATACATGTATCTATTCTTCCTCGCATCCTTTGCCAATGTAGGTTATGACACAATGTTGAGTAGTCTTCTCCTGGTCTTCCGTACGTCTTTGGTGGTTATATATTTCACATGGTTTGTATATCTCTGTTCACCCCAATATGGCAATGTATCCAATCCTCATCCCTTTCTATTTGGTGAACCATAAGTTTTTTAATGAATCTGTGATTGCCTTTCTCTGTGGAAATATCTTCATTGGTATCAATTTTTAAGTAACTCCTAAAAGTGATATGATAGGATATGTGCCTTGTGCTTTCTCACTTACTACACACGGCGTGATTACGTCTAGACTCATCTATGGTGCTGCAAATGGCATTGTTTCATTTTTCTCACTAGCCAATATTCCATCTGTACATGGAGGAGTTCTTGTTTGCCCACCCATCTGTTGGTGGACTTTTTGGTTACTTCCATATCTTGGCTATTGTAATACTGGGCAATGCAGATTTGCCTGCCTGTGTCTTTCCAATTCTCTCTTCTTAGATTATAGGTGGAGGAGTGGGCCTGCTGGATCATATGGTAGCTCAATGTTGACCTTTTTAAGGCACCTCCATTCTGTTCTCATTCGTGGCCCTTTCCAACTTACGTCCCCGTTGAAGTTGAGGGTATGCATTTCTCCACAACACCTTCAGCATTTATTGTTTGTAGTTTTCTTGCTCATGGTTATTCTGACAAGTGTGAGCTGATACCTCTTTGTGGTTGAATTCGCATGCGCCTCATAATCCGTTGAAATTGAGCTTTAAGGCATGTCCTTTTTATTTTTCAAGCAGTGATTACCCCTTAGTTCTTCAAAGTGTTCTCTTAAAGTACGTGTCACCTTTTGAAATGTTTTGGCCGTTACCTCCCTGAAGACATTTTGAGGGCAGGTTTCATTTACAGTTCTGCAGTACTTGTTCCTATGAAATGGCCATTAGCACAGGCTTTACAACTGCTTTTGCAGGTAACTGCCAGAGGGCGGCAGCCTTTCTATGTTCCCCACCCTGGTACCTAGGGAAAAGCCCTTGCGGCCTGTGGTGTTTCTCGGTTATAAATTAGAGTGGAGTGTGCCCGGACAAACCCACACAAGCTGATGTCTCCTTACTTTTGTTGGATTTTTAAATTTAATTTTTATTTTTTATTGGAGTAATTTTCCACTGTGTACGTGGACCACTTCTTCTTTGTGCATTCCTCGGTTGATGGACATTTTCATTGCTTCCAAGTGTTGGCTATGGTAAATATTGTTGGAGTGCAGGATTGCCAGCCTGTGACTTTTTGATTCTCATTTTCTCAGGTGATAGGCCCAGCAGTGGGTGTGATTGATTGACTGGTAGCACCGTGTTTCCCTTTTCAAAGCACCTTCTTTGTGTTTTCATTAGTGGCTCTTACCACATCCCCCTTAGAATCGAGGGTACGCATTTCTCCACAATCGCTTCAGCATTTATTGTTTACAGCATTTATGCTAATGGCCCTTCTGGCTGCTGTGAGCTGATAGGTTTTTGTAATTTGGGTTTGCATGTCTTTGAAAATTCGTAAAACTCATCATTTTTCTCCGCCGTTTTCTTTTCCGTTAAAAAAAGGAAACAATTGGCAGTACGATATAACTCTTGAAATTGTCTTCTTTGAAGGTTGCCCTCTTTTGAGTTATTTGGTCGATTTTCCACCCCAGCGTTTTTTTAGAGAGCAGGTGTCATTTCCCGAACTGCAAGTTTGGTGAATATTTAGTGACCTTTAGCAATGGGTTTAAAGCTGCTGTTGTGGGAAGTGGCCTCAAGGAGGCAGCATTTCTCCATTCCCAAATCTGGGTAGTAGGGCAGCAGAGCCTTTCTGGAAGTCGTGTTCCTAGGTTGTAAATTACATTGGAATGTGCGTGGAGAAACCCCCACAAGTTTATGTGTCATTATTTCTTCTTGGTTTTTAAAAGTGTTTTAATTGGGGTAAAGCTTAGAATATTGTTTGTCCAAGGTGTACACAATCTGGTTCATTTGTACCTTATATATGTCTATTCAAGTACAGATCCTCTTCCCATGTAAAATGTTACAGAGGGTTCCGCAGACTTCCCTTGCTATATGGTTGGCCTTTTTGAGATATGTATATCATATGTGTTTTTATACATGTAGAAACACTAACCTTAATTTATCCATTCCCCCCACCTGTCGTTTTAGATGAGCATAGTTTGTTTTCTAAATCTGTGAGTGTCTTTCTCTGTGGAAATGTGTTCATTTGTGTCAGTTATTAGATAACGCCTATAAGTGCTATCATAGAATACAGGTCTTTTGCTTTCCAACTTACCTCATCTTTCATGATTATCTCCAGACTCATTTGTGGTGCCTCAAAGAGCAATGGTTCATTGTCTTCCATGGCTAATATTCCATTGTGTACATGGACCACTTCTTTATCCATTTACCTGTTGTTGGACATTTTGATTGCTTCACTGTCTTGGCTATTGTGAATAAGGCTGCACTGCAGCTTTTGCGGCCTGTGTCTTCTCGATTCTTGTCTTCTCAGGTGAGAGGTCCAATGGCGCGCCTGCTGGATTGAATAGTACCTCCATTTTTACTTTTAAACACAGCTCCTTTCTGTTCTCATTATTGGCTGTTACCCCTTTACGTCTCACCAGCAGGCAGAGGGTACACAGTTCTCTAAAACCCCTTCAGCATTTATTGTTTGTAGAATTTTTGCTGATGGTCAGTCGACTGGTGTAAGTTGAAACTTTTTGTAGATTAGATTGCATGCGTCTAACACTCCCTGAGGTTGAGCTTTTATCCATTTTCCTTTTTTTTAAAAAGAGTGTGAGTAAAACTTAACTCTTCCTAATCTCTTCTTGAAACATTTGCCTGTTTTGAATTTTTTCTCCATTCCCTACTTCAGCACAAATATTTAGGGCAAGTGTCCTTTACAGCCCTGAGTCCTTGTGAATGTTAAGTGACCATTAGCTGTGACTTTAAAGCTGCTCTTGCAGGATACGGCCACAAGGTGGCAGCATTTCTCCTTTACCAAATTTGGTTACTAGGGAAACAGAGCCTTAATGGAAGTGGTGTTCTAGGTTGTATATTAGAATGGAATGTGCCAGGAAAAAGCCCTTTAACTTTATGTCTCATTACTTCTTGTTCATATTTGTAATTAACTTTTTATCTTTTATCCCAACAAATTTGATTACAATGGTTTGTTTGTTCTAGGTGTGCAAGATGTGGTTCTTTCACACATATACATGTATCTATTCTTCCTCGCATCCTTTGCCAATGTAGGTTATGACACAATGTTGAGTAGTCTTCTCCTGGTCTTCCGTACGTCTTTGGTGGTTATATATTTCACATGGTTTGTATATCTCTGTTCACCCCAATATGGCAATGTATCCAATCCTCATCCCTTTCTATTTGGTGAACCATAAGTTTTTTAATGAATCTGTGATTGCCTTTCTCTGTGGAAATATCTTCATTGGTATCAATTTTTAAGTAACTCCTAAAAGTGATATGATAGGATATGTGCCTTGTGCTTTCTCACTTACTACACATGGCGTGATTACGTCTAGACTCATCTATGGTGCTGCAAATGGCATTGTTTCATTTTTCTCACTAGCCAATATTCCATCTGTACATGGAGGAGTTCTTGTTTGCCCACCCATCTGTTGGTGGACTTTTTGGTTACTTCCATATCTTGGCTATTGTAATACTGGGCAATGCAGATTTGCCTGCCTGTGTCTTTCCAATTCTCTCTTCTTAGATTATAGGTGGAGGAGTGGGCCTGCTGGATCATATGGTAGCTCAATGTTGACCTTTTTAAGGCACCTCCATTCTGTTCTCATTCGTGGCCCTTTCCAACTTACGTCCCCGTTGAAGTTGAGGGTATGCATTTCTCCACAACACCTTCAGCATTTATTGTTTGTAGTTTTCTTGCTCATGGTTATTCTGACAAGTGTGAGCTGATACCTCTTTGTGGTTGAATTCGCATGCGCCTCATAATCCGTTGAAATTGAGCTTTAAGGCATGTCCTTTTTATTTTTCAAGCAGTGATTACCCCTTAGTTCTTCAAAGTGTTCTCTTAAAGTACGTGTCACCTTTTGAAATGTTTTGGCCGTTACCTCCCTGAAGACATTTTGAGGGCAGGTTTCATTTACAGTTCTGCAGTACTTGTTCCTATGAAATGGCCATTAGCACAGGCTTTACAACTGCTTTTGCAGGTAACTGCCAGAGGGCGGCAGCCTTTCTATGTTCCCCACCCTGGTACCTAGGGAAAAGCCCTTGCGGCCTGTGGTGTTTCTCGGTTATAAATTAGAGTGGAGTGTGCCCGGACAAACCCACACAAGCTGATGTCTCCTTACTTTTGTTGGATTTTTAAATTTAATTTTTATTTTTTATTGGAGTAATTTTCCACTGTGTACGTGGACCACTTCTTCTTTGTGCATTCCTCGGTTGATGGACATTTTCATTGCTTCCAAGTGTTGGCTATGGTAAATATTGTTGGAGTGCAGGATTGCCAGCCTGTGACTTTTTGATTCTCATTTTCTCAGGTGATAGGCCCAGCAGTGGGTGTGATTGATTGACTGGTAGCACCGTGTTTCCCTTTTCAAAGCACCTTCTTTGTGTTTTCATTAGTGGCTCTTACCACATCCCCCTTAGAATCGAGGGTACGCATTTCTCCACAATCGCTTCAGCATTTATTGTTTACAGCATTTATGCTAATGGCCCTTCTGGCTGCTGTGAGCTGATAGGTTTTTGTAATTTGGGTTTGCATGTCTTTGAAAATTCGTAAAACTCATCATTTTTCTCCGCCGTTTTCTTTTCCGTTTAAAAAAGGAAACAATTGGCAGTACGATATAACTCTTGAAATTGTCTTCTTTGAAGGTTGCCCTCTTTTGAGTTATTTGGTCGATTTTCCACCCCAGCGTTTTTTTAGAGAGCAGGTGTCATTTCCCGAACTGCAAGTTTGGTGAATATTTAGTGACCTTTAGCAATGGGTTTAAAGCTGCTGTTGTGTGAAGTGGCCTCAAGGAGGCAGCATTTCTCCATTCCCAAATCTGGGTAGTAGGGCAGCAGAGCCTTTCTGGAAGTCGTGTTCCTAGGTTGTAAATTACATTGGAATGTGCGTGGAGAAACCCCCACAAGTTTATGTGTCATTATTTCTTCTTGGTTTTTAAAAGTGTTTTAATTGGGGTAAAGCTTAGAATATTGTTTGTCCAAGGTGTACACAATCTGGTTCATTTGTACCTTATATATGTCTATTCAAGTACAGATCCTCTTCCCATGTAAAATGTTACAGAGGGTTCCGCAGACTTCCCTTGCTATATGGTTGGCCTTTTTGAGATATGTATATCATATGTGTTTTTATACATATAGAAACACTAACCTTAATTTATCCATTCCCCCCACCTGTCGTTTTAGATGAGCATAGTTTGTTTTCTAAATCTGTGAGTGTCTTTCTCTGTGGAAATGTGTTCATTTGTGTCAGTTATTAGATAACGCCTATAAGTGCTATCATAGAATACAGGTCTTTTGCTTTCCAACTTACCTCATCTTTCATGATTATCTCCAGACTCATTTGTGGTGCCTCAAAGAGCAATGGTTCATTGTCTTCCATGGCTAATATTCCATTGTGTACATGGACCACTTCTTTATCCATTTACCTGTTGTTGGACATTTTGATTGCTTCACTGTCTTGGCTATTGTGAATAAGGCTGCACTGCAGCTTTTGCGGCCTGTGTCTTCTCGATTCTTGTCTTCTCAGGTGAGAGGTCCAATGGCGCGCCTGCTGGATTGAATAGTACCTCCATTTTTACTTTTAAACACAGCTCCTTTCTGTTCTCATTATTGGCTGTTACCCCTTTACGTCTCACCAGCAGGCAGAGGGTACACAGTTCTCTAAAACCCCTTCAGCATTTATTGTTTGTAGAATTTTTGCTGATGGTCAGTCGACTGGTGTAAGTTGAAACTTTTTGTAGATTAGATTGCATGCGTCTAACACTCCCTGAGGTTGAGCTTTTATCCATTTTCCTTTTTCTTAAAAAGAGTGTGAGTAAAACTTAACTCTTCCTAATCTCTTCTTGAAACATTTGCCTGTTTTGAATTTTTTCTCCATTCCCTACTTCAGCACAAATATTTAGGGCAAGTGTCCTTTACAGCCCTGAGTCCTTGTGAATGTTAAGTGACCATTAGCTGTGACTTTAAAGCTGCTCTTGCAGGATACGGCCACAAGGTGGCAGCATTTCTCCTTTACCAAATTTGGTTACTAGGGAAACAGAGCCTTAATGGAAGTGGTGTTCTAGGTTGTATATTAGAATGGAATGTGCCAGGAAAAAGCCCTTTAACTTTATGTCTCATTACTTCTTGTTCATATTTGTAATTAACTTTTTATCTTTTATCCCAACAAATTTGATTACAATGGTTTGTTTGTTCTAGGTGTGCAAGATGTGGTTCTTTCACACATATACATGTATCTATTCTTCCTCGCATCCTTTGCCAATGTAGGTTATGACACAATGTTGAGTAGTCTTCTCCTGGTCTTCCGTACGTCTTTGGTGGTTATATATTTCACATGGTTTGTATATCTCTGTTCACCCCAATATGGCAATGTATCCAATCCTCATCCCTTTCTATTTGGTGAACCATAAGTTTTTTAATGAATCTGTGATTGCCTTTCTCTGTGGAAATATCTTCATTGGTATCAATTTTTAAGTAACTCCTAAAAGTGATATGATAGGATATGTGCCTTGTGCTTTCTCACTTACTACACATGGCGTGATTACGTCTAGACTCATCTATGGTGCTGCAAATGGCATTGTTTCATTTTTCTCACTAGCCAATATTCCATCTGTACATGGAGGAGTTCTTGTTTGCCCACCCATCTGTTGGTGGACTTTTTGGTTACTTCCATATCTTGGCTATTGTAATACTGGGCAATGCAGATTTGCCTGCCTGTGTCTTTCCAATTCTCTCTTCTTAGATTATAGGTGGAGGAGTGGGCCTGCTGGATCATATGGTAGCTCAATGTTGACCTTTTTAAGGCACCTCCATTCTGTTCTCATTCGTGGCCCTTTCCAACTTACGTCCCCGTTGAAGTTGAGGGTATGCATTTCTCCACAACACCTTCAGCATTTATTGTTTGTAGTTTTCTTGCTCATGGTTATTCTGACAAGTGTGAGCTGATACCTCTTTGTGGTTGAATTCGCATGCGCCTCATAATCCGTTGAAATTGAGCTTTAAGGCATGTCCTTTTTATTTTTCAAGCAGTGATTACCCCTTAGTTCTTCAAAGTGTTCTCTTAAAGTACGTGTCACCTTTTGAAATGTTTTGGCCGTTACCTCCCTGAAGACATTTTGAGGGCAGGTTTCATTTACAGTTCTGCAGTACTTGTTCCTATGAAATGGCCATTAGCACAGGCTTTACAACTGCTTTTGCAGGTAACTGCCAGAGGGCGGCAGCCTTTCTATGTTCCCCACCCTGGTACCTAGGGAAAAGCCCTTGCGGCCTGTGGTGTTTCTCGGTTATAAATTAGAGTGGAGTGTGCCCGGACAAACCCACACAAGCTGATGTCTCCTTACTTTTGTTGGATTTTTAAATTTAATTTTTATTTTTTATTGGAGTAATTTTCCACTGTGTACGTGGACCACTTCTTCTTTGTGCATTCCTCGGTTGACGGACATTTTCATTGCTTCCAAGTGTTGGCTATGGTAAATATTGTTGGAGTGCAGGATTGCCAGCCTGTGACTTTTTGATTCTCATTTTCTCAGGTGATAGGCCCAGCAGTGGGTGTGATTGATTGACTGGTAGCACCGTGTTTCCCTTTTCAAAGCACCTTCTTTGTGTTTTCATTAGTGGCTCTTACCACATCCCCCTTAGAATCGAGGGTACGCATTTCTCCACAATCGCTTCAGCATTTATTGTTTACAGCATTTATGCTAATGGCCCTTCTGGCTGCTGTGAGCTGATAGGTTTTTGTAATTTGGGTTTGCATGTCTTTGAAAATTCGTAAAACTCCTCATTTTTCTCCGCCGTTTTCTTTTCCGTTAAAAAAAGGAAACAATTGGCAGTACGATATAACTCTTGAAATTGTCTTCTTTGAAGGTTGCCCTCTTTTGAGTTATTTGGTCGATTTTCCACCCCAGCGTTTTTTTAGAGAGCAGGTGTCATTTCCCGAACTGCAAGTTTGGTGAATATTTAGTGACCTTTAGCAATGGGTTTAAAGCTGCTGTTGTGGGAAGTGGCCTCAAGGAGGCAGCATTTCTCCATTCCCAAATCTGGGTAGTAGGGCAGCAGAGCCTTTCTGGAAGTCGTGTTCCTAGGTTGTAAATTACATTGGAATGTGCGTGGAGAAACCCCCACAAGTTTATGTGTCATTATTTCTTCTTGGTTTTTAAAAGTGTTTTAATTGGGGTAAAGCTTAGAATATTGTTTGTCCAAGGTGTACACAATCTGGTTCATTTGTACCTTATATATGTCTATTCAAGTACAGATCCTCTTCCCATGTAAAATGTTACAGAGGGTTCCGCAGACTTCCCTTGCTATATGGTTGGCCTTTTTGAGATATGTATATAATATGTGTTTTTATACATATAGAAACACTAACCTTAATTTATCCATTCCCCCCACCTGTCGTTTTAGATGAGCATAGTTTGTTTTCTAAATCTGTGAGTGTCTTTCTCTGTGGAAATGTGTTCATTTGTGTCAGTTATTAGATAACGCCTATAAGTGCTATCATAGAATACAGGTCTTTTGCTTTCCAACTTACCTCATCTTTCATGATTATCTCCAGACTCATTTGTGGTGCCTCAAAGAGCAATGGTTCATTGTCTTCCATGGCTAATATTCCATTGTGTACATGGACCACTTCTTTATCCATTTACCTGTTGTTGGACATTTTGATTGCTTCACTGTCTTGGCTATTGTGAATAAGGCTGCACTGCAGCTTTTGCGGCCTGTGTCTTCTCGATTCTTGTCTTCTCAGGTGAGAGGTCCAATGGCGCGCCTGCTGGATTGAATAGTACCTCCATTTTTACTTTTAAACACAGCTCCTTTCTGTTCTCATTATTGGCTGTTACCCCTTTACGTCTCACCAGCAGGCAGAGGGTACACAGTTCTCTAAAACCCCTTCAGCATTTATTGTTTGTAGAATTTTTGCTGATGGTCAGTCGACTGGTGTAAGTTGAAACTTTTTGTAGATTAGATTGCATGCGTCTAACACTCCCTGAGGTTGAGCTTTTATCCATTTTCCTTTTTCTTAAAAAGAGTGTGAGTAAAACTTAACTCTTCCTAATCTCTTCTTGAAACATTTGCCTGTTTTGAATTTTTTCTCCATTCCCTACTTCAGCACAAATATTTAGGGCAAGTGTCCTTTACAGCCCTGAGTCCTTGTGAATGTTAAGTGACCATTAGCTGTGACTTTAAAGCTGCTCTTGCAGGATACGGCCACAAGGTGGCAGCATTTCTCCTTTACCAAATTTGGTTACTAGGGAAACAGAGCCTTAATGGAAGTGGTGTTCTAGGTTGTATATTAGAATGGAATGTGCCAGGAAAAAGCCCTTTAACTTTATGTCTCATTACTTCTTGTTCATATTTGTAATTAACTTTTTATCTTTTATCCCAACAAATTTGATTACAATGGTTTGTTTGTTCTAGGTGTGCAAGATGTGGTTCTTTCACACATATACATGTATCTATTCTTCCTCGCATCCTTTGCCAATGTAGGTTATGACACAATGTTGAGTAGTCTTCTCCTGGTCTTCCGTACGTCTTTGGTGGTTATATATTTCACATGGTTTGTATATCTCTGTTCACCCCAATATGGCAATGTATCCAATCCTCATCCCTTTCTATTTGGTGAACCATAAGTTTTTTAATGAATCTGTGATTGCCTTTCTCTGTGGAAATATCTTCATTGGTATCAATTTTTAAGTAACTCCTAAAAGTGATATGATAGGATATGTGCCTTGTGCTTTCTCACTTACTACACATGGCGTGATTACGTCTAGACTCATCTATGGTGCTGCAAATGGCATTGTTTCATTTTTCTCACTAGCCAATATTCCATCTGTACATGGAGGAGTTCTTGTTTGCCCACCCATCTGTTGGTGGACTTTTTGGTTACTTCCATATCTTGGCTATTGTAATACTGGGCAATGCAGATTTGCCTGCCTGTGTCTTTCCAATTCTCTCTTCTTAGATTATAGGTGGAGGAGTGGGCCTGCTGGATCATATGGTAGCTCAATGTTGACTTTTTTAAGGCACCTCCATTCTGTTCTCATTCGTGGCCCTTTCCAACTTACGTCCCCGTTGAAGTTGAGGGTATGCATTTCTCCACAACACCTTCAGCATTTATTGTTTGTAGTTTTCTTGCTCATGGTTATTCTGACAAGTGTGAGCTGATACCTCTTTGTGGTTGAATTCGCATGCGCCTCATAATCCGTTGAAATTGAGCTTTAAGGCATGTCCTTTTTATTTTTCAAGCAGTGATTACCCCTTAGTTCTTCAAAGTGTTCTCTTAAAGTACGTGTCACCTTTTGAAATGTTTTGGCCGTTACCTCCCTGAAGACATTTTGAGGGCAGGTTTCATTTACAGTTCTGCAGTACTTGTTCCTATGAAATGGCCATTAGCACAGGCTTTACAACTGCTTTTGCAGGTAACTGCCAGAGGGCGGCAGCCTTTCTATGTTCCCCACCCTGGTACCTAGGGAAAAGCCCTTGCGGCCTGTGGTGTTTCTCGGTTATAAATTAGAGTGGAGTGTGCCCGGACAAACCCACACAAGCTGATGTCTCCTTACTTTTGTTGGATTTTTAAATTTAATTTTTATTTTTTATTGGAGTAATTTTCCACTGTGTACGTGGACCACTTCTTCTTTGTGCATTCCTCGGTTGACGGACATTTTCATTGCTTCCAAGTGTTGGCTATGGTAAATATTGTTGGAGTGCAGGATTGCCAGCCTGTGACTTTTTGATTCTCATTTTCTCAGGTGATAGGCCCAGCAGTGGGTGTGATTGATTGACTGGTAGCACCGTGTTTCCCTTTTCAAAGCACCTTCTTTGTGTTTTCATTAGTGGCTCTTACCACATCCCCCTTAGAATCGAGGGTACGCATTTCTCCACAATCGCTTCAGCATTTATTGTTTACAGCATTTATGCTAATGGCCCTTCTGGCTGCTGTGAGCTGATAGGTTTTTGTAATTTGGGTTTGCATGTCTTTGAAAATTCGTAAAACTCATCATTTTTCTCCGCCGTTTTCTTTTCCGTTAAAAAAAGGAAACAATTGGCAGTACGATATAACTCTTGAAATTGTCTTCTTTGAAGGTTGCCCTCTTTTGAGTTATTTGGTCGATTTTCCACCCCAGCGTTTTTTTAGAGAGCAGGTGTCATTTCCCGAACTGCAAGTTTGGTGAATATTTAGTGACCTTTAGCAATGGGTTTAAAGCTGCTGTTGTGGGAAGTGGCCTCAAGGAGGCAGCATTTCTCCATTCCCAAATCTGGGTAGTAGGGCAGCAGAGCCTTTCTGGAAGTCGTGTTCCTAGGTTGTAAATTACATTGGAATGTGCGTGGAGAAACCCCCACAAGTTTATGTGTCATTATTTCTTCTTGGTTTTTAAAAGTGTTTTAATTGGGGTAAAGCTTAGAATATTGTTTGTCCAAGGTGTACACAATCTGGTTCATTTGTACCTTATATATGTCTATTCAAGTACAGATCCTCTTCCCATGTAAAATGTTACAGAGGGTTCCGCAGACTTCCCTTGCTATATGGTTGGCCTTTTTGAGATATGTATATAATATGTGTTTTTATACATATAGAAACACTAACCTTAATTTATCCATTCCCCCCACCTGTCGTTTTAGATGAGCATAGTTTGTTTTCTAAATCTGTGAGTGTCTTTCTCTGTGGAAATGTGTTCATTTGTGTCAGTTATTAGATAACGCCTATAAGTGCTATCATAGAATACAGGTCTTTTGCTTTCCAACTTACCTCATCTTTCATGATTATCTCCAGACTCATTTGTGGTGCCTCAAAGAGCAATGGTTCATTGTCTTCCATGGCTAATATTCCATTGTGTACATGGACCACTTCTTTATCCATTTACCTGTTGTTGGACATTTTGATTGCTTCACTGTCTTGGCTATTGTGAATAAGGCTGCACTGCAGCTTTTGCGGCCTGTGTCTTCTCGATTCTTGTCTTCTCAGGTGAGAGGTCCAATGGCGCGCCTGCTGGATTGAATAGTACCTCCATTTTTACTTTTAAACACAGCTCCTTTCTGTTCTCATTATTGGCTGTTACCCCTTTACGTCTCACCAGCAGGCAGAGGGTACACAGTTCTCTAAAACCCCTTCAGCATTTATTGTTTGTAGAATTTTTGCTGATGGTCAGTCGACTGGTGTAAGTTGAAACTTTTTGTAGATTAGATTGCATGCGTCTAACACTCCCTGAGGTTGAGCTTTTATCCATTTTCCTTTTTCTTAAAAAGAGTGTGAGTAAAACTTAACTCTTCCTAATCTCTTCTTGAAACATTTGCCTGTTTTGAATTTTTTCTCCATTCCCTACTTCAGCACAAATATTTAGGGCAAGTGTCCTTTACAGCCCTGAGTCCTTGTGAATGTTAAGTGACCATTAGCTGTGACTTTAAAGCTGCTCTTGCAGGATACGGCCACAAGGTGGCAGCATTTCTCCTTTACCAAATTTGGTTACTAGGGAAACAGAGCCTTAATGGAAGTGGTGTTCTAGGTTGTATATTAGAATGGAATGTGCCAGGAAAAAGCCCTTTAACTTTATGTCTCATTACTTCTTGTTCATATTTGTAATTAACTTTTTATCTTTTATCCCTACAAATTTGATTACAATGGTTTGTTTGTTCTAGGTGTGCAAGATGTGGTTCTTTCACACATATACATGTATCTATTCTTCCTCGCATCCTTTGCCAATGTAGGTTATGACACAATGTTGAGTAGTCTTCTCCTGGTCTTCCGTACGTCTTTGGTGGTTATATATTTCACATGGTTTGTATATCTCTGTTCACCCCAATATGGCAATGTATCCAATCCTCATCCCTTTCTATTTGGTGAACCATAAGTTTTTTAATGAATCTGTGATTGCCTTTCTCTGTGGAAATATCTTCATTGGTATCAATTTTTAAGTAACTCCTAAAAGTGATATGATAGGATATGTGCCTTGTGCTTTCTCACTTACTACACATGGCGTGATTACGTCTAGACTCATCTATGGTGCTGCAAATGGCATTGTTTCATTTTTCTCACTAGCCAATATTCCATCTGTACATGGAGGAGTTCTTGTTTGCCCACCCGTCTGTTGGTGGACTTTTTGGTTACTTCCATATCTTGGCTATTGTAATACTGGGCAATGCAGATTTGCCTGCCTGTGTCTTTCCAATTCTCTCTTCTTAGATTATAGGTGGAGGAGTGGGCCTGCTGGATCATATGGTAGCTCAATGTTGACCTTTTTAAGGCACCTCCATTCTGTTCTCATTCGTGGCCCTTTCCAACTTACGTCCCCGTTGAAGTTGAGGGTATGCATTTCTCCACAACACCTTCAGCATTTATTGTTTGTAGTTTTCTTGCTCATGGTTATTCTGACAAGTGTGAGCTGATACCTCTTTGTGGTTGAATTCGCATGCGCCTCATAATCCGTTGAAATTGAGCTTTAAGGCATGTCCTTTTTATTTTTCAAGCAGTGATTACCCCTTAGTTCTTCAAAGTGTTCTCTTAAAGTACGTGTCACCTTTTGAAATGTTTTGGCCGTTACCTCCCTGAAGACATTTTGAGGGCAGGTTTCATTTACAGTTCTGCAGTACTTGTTCCTATGAAATGGCCATTAGCACAGGCTTTACAACTGCTTTTGCAGGTAACTGCCAGAGGGCGGCAGCCTTTCTATGTTCCCCACCCTGGTACCTAGGGAAAAGCCCTTGCGGCCTGTGGTGTTTCTCGGTTATAAATTAGAGTGGAGTGTGCCCGGACAAACCCACACAAGCTGATGTCTCCTTACTTTTGTTGGATTTTTAAATTTAATTTTTATTTTTTATTGGAGTAATTTTCCACTGTGTACGTGGACCACTTCTTCTTTGTGCATTCCTCGGTTGATGGACATTTTCATTGCTTCCAAGTGTTGGCTATGGTAAATATTGTTGGAGTGCAGGATTGCCAGCCTGTGACTTTTTGATTCTCATTTTCTCAGGTGATAGGCCCAGCAGTGGGTGTGATTGATTGACTGGTAGCACCGTGTTTCCCTTTTCAAAGCACCTTCTTTGTGTTTTCATTAGTGGCTCTTACCACATCCCCCTTAGAATCGAGGGTACGCATTTCTCCACAATCGCTTCAGCATTTATTGTTTACAGCATTTATGCTAATGGCCCTTCTGGCTGCTGTGAGCTGATAGGTTTTTGTAATTTGGGTTTGCATGTCTTTGAAAATTCGTAAAACTCATCATTTTTCTCCGCCGTTTTCTTTTCCGTTAAAAAAAGGAAACAATTGGCAGTACGATATAACTCTTGAAATTGTCTTCTTTGAAGGTTGCCCTCTTTTGAGTTATTTGGTCGATTTTCCACCCCAGCGTTTTTTTAGAGAGCAGGTGTCATTTCCCGAACTGCAAGTTTGGTGAATATTTAGTGACCTTTAGCAATGGGTTTAAAGCTGCTGTTGTGGGAAGTGGCCTCAAGGAGGCAGCATTTCTCCATTCCCAAATCTGGGTAGTAGGGCAGCAGAGCCTTTCTGGAAGTCGTGTTCCTAGGTTGTAAATTACATTGGAATGTGCGTGGAGAAACCCCCACAAGTTTATGTGTCATTATTTCTTCTTGGTTTTTAAAAGTGTTTTAATTGGGGTAAAGCTTAGAATATTGTTTGTCCAAGGTGTACACAATCTGGTTCATTTGTACCTTATATATGTCTATTCAAGTACAGATCCTCTTCCCATGTAAAATGTTACAGAGGGTTCCGCAGACTTCCCTTGCTATATGGTTGGCCTTTTTGAGATATGTATATCATATGTGTTTTTATACATGTAGAAACACTAACCTTAATTTATCCATTCCCCCCACCTGTCGTTTTAGATGAGCATAGTTTGTTTTCTAAATCTGTGAGTGTCTTTCTCTGTGGAAATGTGTTCATTTGTGTCAGTTATTAGATAACGCCTATAAGTGCTATCATAGAATACAGGTCTTTTGCTTTCCAACTTACCTCATCTTTCATGATTATCTCCAGACTCATTTGTGGTGCCTCAAAGAGCAATGGTTCATTGTCTTCCATGGCTAATATTCCATTGTGTACATGGACCACTTCTTTATCCATTTACCTGTTGTTGGACATTTTGATTGCTTCACTGTCTTGGCTATTGTGAATAAGGCTGCACTGCAGCTTTTGCGGCCTGTGTCTTCTCGATTCTTGTCTTCTCAGGTGAGAGGTCCAATGGCGCGCCTGCTGGATTGAATAGTACCTCCATTTTTACTTTTAAACACAGCTCCTTTCTGTTCTCATTATTGGCTGTTACCCCTTTACGTCTCACCAGCAGGCAGAGGGTACACAGTTCTCTAAAACCCCTTCAGCATTTATTGTTTGTAGAATTTTTGCTGATGGTCAGTCGACTGGTGTAAGTTGAAACTTTTTGTAGATTAGATTGCATGCGTCTAACACTCCCTGAGGTTGAGCTTTTATCCATTTTCCTTTTTTTTAAAAAGAGTGTGAGTAAAACTTAACTCTTCCTAATCTCTTCTTGAAACATTTGCCTGTTTTGAATTTTTTCTCCATTCCCTACTTCAGCACAAATATTTAGGGCAAGTGTCCTTTACAGCCCTGAGTCCTTGTGAATGTTAAGTGACCATTAGCTGTGACTTTAAAGCTGCTCTTGCAGGATACGGCCACAAGGTGGCAGCATTTCTCCTTTACCAAATTTGGTTACTAGGGAAACAGAGCCTTAATGGAAGTGGTGTTCTAGGTTGTATATTAGAATGGAATGTGCCAGGAAAAAGCCCTTTAACTTTATGTCTCATTACTTCTTGTTCATATTTGTAATTAACTTTTTATCTTTTATCCCAACAAATTTGATTACAATGGTTTGTTTGTTCTAGGTGTGCAAGATGTGGTTCTTTCACACATATACATGTATCTATTCTTCCTCGCATCCTTTGCCAATGTAGGTTATGACACAATGTTGAGTAGTCTTCTCCTGGTCTTCCGTACGTCTTTGGTGGTTATATATTTCACATGGTTTGTATATCTCTGTTCACCCCAATATGGCAATGTATCCAATCCTCATCCCTTTCTATTTGGTGAACCATAAGTTTTTTAATGAATCTGTGATTGCCTTTCTCTGTGGAAATATCTTCATTGGTATCAATTTTTAAGTAACTCCTAAAAGTGATATGATAGGATATGTGCCTTGTGCTTTCTCACTTACTACACATGGCGTGATTACGTCTAGACTCATCTATGGTGCTGCAAATGGCATTGTTTCATTTTTCTCACTAGCCAATATTCCATCTGTACATGGAGGAGTTCTTGTTTGCCCACCCATCTGTTGGTGGACTTTTTGGTTACTTCCATATCTTGGCTATTGTAATACTGGGCAATGCAGATTTGCCTGCCTGTGTCTTTCCAATTCTCTCTTCTTAGATTATAGGTGGAGGAGTGGGCCTGCTGGATCATATGGTAGCTCAATGTTGACCTTTTTAAGGCACCTCCATTCTGTTCTCATTCGTGGCCCTTTCCAACTTACGTCCCCGTTGAAGTTGAGGGTATGCATTTCTCCACAACACCTTCAGCATTTATTGTTTGTAGTTTTCTTGCTCATGGTTATTCTGACAAGTGTGAGCTGATACCTCTTTGTGGTTGAATTCGCATGCGCCTCATAATCCGTTGAAATTGAGCTTTAAGGCATGTCCTTTTTATTTTTCAAGCAGTGATTACCCCTTAGTTCTTCAAAGTGTTCTCTTAAAGTACGTGTCACCTTTTGAAATGTTTTGGCCGTTACCTCCCTGAAGACATTTTGAGGGCAGGTTTCATTTACAGTTCTGCAGTACTTGTTCCTATGAAATGGCCATTAGCACAGGCTTTACAACTGCTTTTGCAGGTAACTGCCAGAGGGCGGCAGCCTTTCTATGTTCCCCACCCTGGTACCTAGGGAAAAGCCCTTGCGGCCTGTGGTGTTTCTCGGTTATAAATTAGAGTGGAGTGTGCCCGGACAAACCCACACAAGCTGATGTCTCCTTACTTTTGTTGGATTTTTAAATTTAATTTTTATTTTTTATTGGAGTAATTTTCCACTGTGTACGTGGACCACTTCTTCTTTGTGCATTCCTCGGTTGATGGACATTTTCATTGCTTCCAAGTGTTGGCTATGGTAAATATTGTTGGAGTGCAGGATTGCCAGCCTGTGACTTTTTGATTCTCATTTTCTCAGGTGATAGGCCCAGCAGTGGGTGTGATTGATTGACTGGTAGCACCGTGTTTCCCTTTTCAAAGCACCTTCTTTGTGTTTTCATTAGTGGCTCTTACCACATCCCCCTTAGAATCGAGGGTACGCATTTCTCCACAATCGCTTCAGCATTTATTGTTTACAGCATTTATGCTAATGGCCCTTCTGGCTGCTGTGAGCTGATAGGTTTTTGTAATTTGGGTTTGCATGTCTTTGAAAATTCGTAAAACTCCTCATTTTTCTCCGCCGTTTTCTTTTCCGTTAAAAAAAGGAAACAATTGGCAGTACGATATAACTCTTGAAATTGTCTTCTTTGAAGGTTGCCCTCTTTTGAGTTATTTGGTCGATTTTCCACCCCAGCGTTTTTTTAGAGAGCAGGTGTCATTTCCCGAACTGCAAGTTTGGTGAATATTTAGTGACCTTTAGCAATGGGTTTAAAGCTGCTGTTGTGGGAAGTGGCCTCAAGGAGGCAGCATTTCTCCATTCCCAAATCTGGGTAGTAGGGCAGCAGAGCCTTTCTGGAAGTCGTGTTCCTAGGTTGTAAATTACATTGGAATGTGCGTGGAGAAACCCCCACAAGTTTATGTGTCATTATTTCTTCTTGGTTTTTAAAAGTGTTTTAATTGGGGTAAAGCTTAGAATATTGTTTGTCCAAGGTGTACACAATCTGGTTCATTTGTACCTTATATATGTCTATTCAAGTACAGATCCTCTTCCCATGTAAAATGTTACAGAGGGTTCCGCAGACTTCCCTTGCTATATGGTTGGCCTTTTTGAGATATGTATATCATATGTGTTTTTATACATATAGAAACACTAACCTTAATTTATCCATTCCCCCCACCTGTCGTTTTAGATGAGCATAGTTTGTTTTCTAAATCTGTGAGTGTCTTTCTCTGTGGAAATGTGTTCATTTGTGTCAGTTATTAGATAACGCCTATAAGTGCTATCATAGAATACAGGTCTTTTGCTTTCCAACTTACCTCATCTTTCATGATTATCTCCAGACTCATTTGTGGTGCCTCAAAGAGCAATGGTTCATTGTCTTCCATGGCTAATATCCCATTGTGTACATGGACCACTTCTTTATCCATTTACCTGTTGTTGGACATTTTGATTGCTTCACTGTCTTGGCTATTGTGAATAAGGCTGCACTGCAGCTTTTGCGGCCTGTGTCTTCTCGATTCTTGTCTTCTCAGGTGAGAGGTCCAATGGCGCGCCTGCTGGATTGAATAGTACCTCCATTTTTACTTTTAAACACAGCTCCTTTCTGTTCTCATTATTGGCTGTTACCCCTTTACGTCTCACCAGCAGGCAGAGGGTACACAGTTCTCTAAAACCCCTTCAGCATTTATTGTTTGTAGAATTTTTGCTGATGGTCAGTCGACTGGTGTAAGTTGAAACTTTTTGTAGATTAGATTGCATGCGTCTAACACTCCCTGAGGTTGAGCTTTTATCCATTTTCCTTTTTCTTAAAAAGAGTGTGAGTAAAACTTAACTCTTCCTAATCTCTTCTTGAAACATTTGCCTGTTTTGAATTTTTTCTCCATTCCCTACTTCAGCACAAATATTTAGGGCAAGTGTCCTTTACAGCCCTGAGTCCTTGTGAATGTTAAGTGACCATTAGCTGTGACTTTAAAGCTGCTCTTGCAGGATACGGCCACAAGGTGGCAGCATTTCTCCTTTACCAAATTTGGTTACTAGGGAAACAGAGCCTTAATGGAAGTGGTGTTCTAGGTTGTATATTAGAATGGAATGTGCCAGGAAAAAGCCCTTTAACTTTATGTCTCATTACTTCTTGTTCATATTTGTAATTAACTTTTTATCTTTTATCCCAACAAATTTGATTACAATGGTTTGTTTGTTCTAGGTGTGCAAGATGTGGTTCTTTCACACATATACATGTATCTATTCTTCCTCGCATCCTTTGCCAATGTAGGTTATGACACAATGTTGAGTAGTCTTCTCCTGGTCTTCCGTACGTCTTTGGTGGTTATATATTTCACATGGTTTGTATATCTCTGTTCACCCCAATATGGCAATGTATCCAATCCTCATCCCTTTCTATTTGGTGAACCATAAGTTTTTTAATGAATCTGTGATTGCCTTTCTCTGTGGAAATATCTTCATTGGTATCAATTTTTAAGTAACTCCTAAAAGTGATATGATAGGATATGTGCCTTGTGCTTTCTCACTTACTACACATGGCGTGATTACGTCTAGACTCATCTATGGTGCTGCAAATGGCATTGTTTCATTTTTCTCACTAGCCAATATTCCATCTGTACATGGAGGAGTTCTTGTTTGCCCACCCATCTGTTGGTGGACTTTTTGGTTACTTCCATATCTTGGCTATTGTAATACTGGGCAATGCAGATTTGCCTGCCTGTGTCTTTCCAATTCTCTCTTCTTAGATTATAGGTGGAGGAGTGGGCCTGCTGGATCATATGGTAGCTCAATGTTGACCTTTTTAAGGCACCTCCATTCTGTTCTCATTCGTGGCCCTTTCCAACTTACGTCCCCGTTGAAGTTGAGGGTATGCATTTCTCCACAACACCTTCAGCATTTATTGTTTGTAGTTTTCTTGCTCATGGTTATTCTGACAAGTGTGAGCTGATACCTCTTTGTGGTTGAATTCGCATGCGCCTCATAATCCGTTGAAATTGAGCTTTAAGGCATGTCCTTTTTATTTTTCAAGCAGTGATTACCCCTTAGTTCTTCAAAGTGTTCTCTTAAAGTACGTGTCACCTTTTGAAATGTTTTGGCCGTTACCTCCCTGAAGACATTTTGAGGGCAGGTTTCATTTACAGTTCTGCAGTACTTGTTCCTATGAAATGGCCATTAGCACAGGCTTTACAACTGCTTTTGCAGGTAACTGCCAGAGGGCGGCAGCCTTTCTATGTTCCCCACCCTGGTACCTAGGGAAAAGCCCTTGCGGCCTGTGGTGTTTCTCGGTTATAAATTAGAGTGGAGTGTGCCCGGACAAACCCACACAAGCTGATGTCTCCTTACTTTTGTTGGATTTTTAAATTTAATTTTTATTTTTTATTGGAGTAATTTTCCACTGTGTACGTGGACCACTTCTTCTTTGTGCATTCCTCGGTTGACGGACATTTTCATTGCTTCCAAGTGTTGGCTATGGTAAATATTGTTGGAGTGCAGGATTGCCAGCCTGTGACTTTTTGATTCTCATTTTCTCAGGTGATAGGCCCAGCAGTGGGTGTGATTGATTGACTGGTAGCACCGTGTTTCCCTTTTCAAAGCACCTTCTTTGTGTTTTCATTAGTGGCTCTTACCACATCCCCCTTAGAATCGAGGGTACGCATTTCTCCACAATCGCTTCAGCATTTATTGTTTACAGCATTTATGCTAATGGCCCTTCTGGCTGCTGTGAGCTGATAGGTTTTTGTAATTTGGGTTTGCATGTCTTTGAAAATTCGTAAAACTCCTCATTTTTCTCCGCCGTTTTCTTTTCCGTTAAAAAAAGGAAACAATTGGCAGTACGATATAACTCTTGAAATTGTCTTCTTTGAAGGTTGCCCTCTTTTGAGTTATTTGGTCGATTTTCCACCCCAGCGTTTTTTTAGAGAGCAGGTGTCATTTCCCGAACTGCAAGTTTGGTGAATATTTAGTGACCTTTAGCAATGGGTTTAAAGCTGCTGTTGTGGGAAGTGGCCTCAAGGAGGCAGCATTTCTCCATTCCCAAATCTGGGTAGTAGGGCAGCAGAGCCTTTCTGGAAGTCGTGTTCCTAGGTTGTAAATTACATTGGAATGTGCGTGGAGAAACCCCCACAAGTTTATGTGTCATTATTTCTTCTTGGTTTTTAAAAGTGTTTTAATTGGGGTAAAGCTTAGAATATTGTTTGTCCAAGGTGTACACAATCTGGTTCATTTGTACCTTATATATGTCTATTCAAGTACAGATCCTCTTCCCATGTAAAATGTTACAGAGGGTTCCGCAGACTTCCCTTGCTATATGGTTGGCCTTTTTGAGATATGTATATAATATGTGTTTTTATACATATAGAAACACTAACCTTAATTTATCCATTCCCCCCACCTGTCGTTTTAGATGAGCATAGTTTGTTTTCTAAATCTGTGAGTGTCTTTCTCTGTGGAAATGTGTTCATTTGTGTCAGTTATTAGATAACGCCTATAAGTGCTATCATAGAATACAGGTCTTTTGCTTTCCAACTTACCTCATCTTTCATGATTATCTCCAGACTCATTTGTGGTGCCTCAAAGAGCAATGGTTCATTGTCTTCCATGGCTAATATTCCATTGTGTACATGGACCACTTCTTTATCCATTTACCTGTTGTTGGACATTTTGATTGCTTCACTGTCTTGGCTATTGTGAATAAGGCTGCACTGCAGCTTTTGCGGCCTGTGTCTTCTCGATTCTTGTCTTCTCAGGTGAGAGGTCCAATGGCGCGCCTGCTGGATTGAATAGTACCTCCATTTTTACTTTTAAACACAGCTCCTTTCTGTTCTCATTATTGGCTGTTACCCCTTTACGTCTCACCAGCAGGCAGAGGGTACACAGTTCTCTAAAACCCCTTCAGCATTTATTGTTTGTAGAATTTTTGCTGATGGTCAGTCGACTGGTGTAAGTTGAAACTTTTTGTAGATTAGATTGCATGCGTCTAACACTCCCTGAGGTTGAGCTTTTATCCATTTTCCTTTTTCTTAAAAAGAGTGTGAGTAAAACTTAACTCTTCCTAATCTCTTCTTGAAACATTTGCCTGTTTTGAATTTTTTCTCCATTCCCTACTTCAGCACAAATATTTAGGGCAAGTGTCCTTTACAGCCCTGAGTCCTTGTGAATGTTAAGTGACCATTAGCTGTGACTTTAAAGCTGCTCTTGCAGGATACGGCCACAAGGTGGCAGCATTTCTCCTTTACCAAATTTGGTTACTAGGGAAACAGAGCCTTAATGGAAGTGGTGTTCTAGGTTGTATATTAGAATGGAATGTGCCAGGAAAAAGCCCTTTAACTTTATGTCTCATTACTTCTTGTTCATATTTGTAATTAACTTTTTATCTTTTATCCCAACAAATTTGATTACAATGGTTTGTTTGTTCTAGGTGTGCAAGATGTGGTTCTTTCACACATATACATGTATCTATTCTTCCTCGCATCCTTTGCCAATGTAGGTTATGACACAATGTTGAGTAGTCTTCTCCTGGTCTTCCGTACGTCTTTGGTGGTTATATATTTCACATGGTTTGTATATCTCTGTTCACCCCAATATGGCAATGTATCCAATCCTCATCCCTTTCTATTTGGTGAACCATAAGTTTTTTAATGAATCTGTGATTGCCTTTCTCTGTGGAAATATCTTCATTGGTATCAATTTTTAAGTAACTCCTAAAAGTGATATGATAGGATATGTGCCTTGTGCTTTCTCACTTACTACACATGGCGTGATTACGTCTAGACTCATCTATGGTGCTGCAAATGGCATTGTTTCATTTTTCTCACTAGCCAATATTCCATCTGTACATGGAGGAGTTCTTGTTTGCCCACCCATCTGTTGGTGGACTTTTTGGTTACTTCCATATCTTGGCTATTGTAATACTGGGCAATGCAGATTTGCCTGCCTGTGTCTTTCCAATTCTCTCTTCTTAGATTATAGGTGGAGGAGTGGGCCTGCTGGATCATATGGTAGCTCAATGTTGACTTTTTTAAGGCACCTCCATTCTGTTCTCATTCGTGGCCCTTTCCAACTTACGTCCCCGTTGAAGTTGAGGGTATGCATTTCTCCACAACACCTTCAGCATTTATTGTTTGTAGTTTTCTTGCTCATGGTTATTCTGACAAGTGTGAGCTGATACCTCTTTGTGGTTGAATTCGCATGCGCCTCATAATCCGTTGAAATTGAGCTTTAAGGCATGTCCTTTTTATTTTTCAAGCAGTGATTACCCCTTAGTTCTTCAAAGTGTTCTCTTAAAGTACGTGTCACCTTTTGAAATGTTTTGGCCGTTACCTCCCTGAAGACATTTTGAGGGCAGGTTTCATTTACAGTTCTGCAGTACTTGTTCCTATGAAATGGCCATTAGCACAGGCTTTACAACTGCTTTTGCAGGTAACTGCCAGAGGGCGGCAGCCTTTCTATGTTCCCCACCCTGGTACCTAGGGAAAAGCCCTTGCGGCCTGTGGTGTTTCTCGGTTATAAATTAGAGTGGAGTGTGCCCGGACAAACCCACACAAGCTGATGTCTCCTTACTTTTGTTGGATTTTTAAATTTAATTTTTATTTTTTATTGGAGTAATTTTCCACTGTGTACGTGGACCACTTCTTCTTTGTGCATTCCTCGGTTGACGGACATTTTCATTGCTTCCAAGTGTTGGCTATGGTAAATATTGTTGGAGTGCAGGATTGCCAGCCTGTGACTTTTTGATTCTCATTTTCTCAGGTGATAGGCCCAGCAGTGGGTGTGATTGATTGACTGGTAGCACCGTGTTTCCCTTTTCAAAGCACCTTCTTTGTGTTTTCATTAGTGGCTCTTACCACATCCCCCTTAGAATCGAGGGTACGCATTTCTCCACAATCGCTTCAGCATTTATTGTTTACAGCATTTATGCTAATGGCCCTTCTGGCTGCTGTGAGCTGATAGGTTTTTGTAATTTGGGTTTGCATGTCTTTGAAAATTCGTAAAACTCATCATTTTTCTCCGCCGTTTTCTTTTCCGTTAAAAAAAGGAAACAATTGGCAGTACGATATAACTCTTGAAATTGTCTTCTTTGAAGGTTGCCCTCTTTTGAGTTATTTGGTCGATTTTCCACCCCAGCGTTTTTTTAGAGAGCAGGTGTCATTTCCCGAACTGCAAGTTTGGTGAATATTTAGTGACCTTTAGCAATGGGTTTAAAGCTGCTGTTGTGGGAAGTGGCCTCAAGGAGGCAGCATTTCTCCATTCCCAAATCTGGGTAGTAGGGCAGCAGAGCCTTTCTGGAAGTCGTGTTCCTAGGTTGTAAATTACATTGGAATGTGCGTGGAGAAACCCCCACAAGTTTATGTGTCATTATTTCTTCTTGGTTTTTAAAAGTGTTTTAATTGGGGTAAAGCTTAGAATATTGTTTGTCCAAGGTGTACACAATCTGGTTCATTTGTACCTTATATATGTCTATTCAAGTACAGATCCTCTTCCCATGTAAAATGTTACAGAGGGTTCCGCAGACTTCCCTTGCTATATGGTTGGCCTTTTTGAGATATGTATATAATATGTGTTTTTATACATATAGAAACACTAACCTTAATTTATCCATTCCCCCCACCTGTCGTTTTAGATGAGCATAGTTTGTTTTCTAAATCTGTGAGTGTCTTTCTCTGTGGAAATGTGTTCATTTGTGTCAGTTATTAGATAACGCCTATAAGTGCTATCATAGAATACAGGTCTTTTGCTTTCCAACTTACCTCATCTTTCATGATTATCTCCAGACTCATTTGTGGTGCCTCAAAGAGCAATGGTTCATTGTCTTCCATGGCTAATATTCCATTGTGTACATGGACCACTTCTTTATCCATTTACCTGTTGTTGGACATTTTGATTGCTTCACTGTCTTGGCTATTGTGAATAAGGCTGCACTGCAGCTTTTGCGGCCTGTGTCTTCTCGATTCTTGTCTTCTCAGGTGAGAGGTCCAATGGCGCGCCTGCTGGATTGAATAGTACCTCCATTTTTACTTTTAAACACAGCTCCTTTCTGTTCTCATTATTGGCTGTTACCCCTTTACGTCTCACCAGCAGGCAGAGGGTACACAGTTCTCTAAAACCCCTTCAGCATTTATTGTTTGTAGAATTTTTGCTGATGGTCAGTCGACTGGTGTAAGTTGAAACTTTTTGTAGATTAGATTGCATGCGTCTAACACTCCCTGAGGTTGAGCTTTTATCCATTTTCCTTTTTCTTAAAAAGAGTGTGAGTAAAACTTAACTCTTCCTAATCTCTTCTTGAAACATTTGCCTGTTTTGAATTTTTTCTCCATTCCCTACTTCAGCACAAATATTTAGGGCAAGTGTCCTTTACAGCCCTGAGTCCTTGTGAATGTTAAGTGACCATTAGCTGTGACTTTAAAGCTGCTCTTGCAGGATACGGCCACAAGGTGGCAGCATTTCTCCTTTACCAAATTTGGTTACTAGGGAAACAGAGCCTTAATGGAAGTGGTGTTCTAGGTTGTATATTAGAATGGAATGTGCCAGGAAAAAGCCCTTTAACTTTATGTCTCATTACTTCTTGTTCATATTTGTAATTAACTTTTTATCTTTTATCCCTACAAATTTGATTACAATGGTTTGTTTGTTCTAGGTGTGCAAGATGTGGTTCTTTCACACATATACATGTATCTATTCTTCCTCGCATCCTTTGCCAATGTAGGTTATGACACAATGTTGAGTAGTCTTCTCCTGGTCTTCCGTACGTCTTTGGTGGTTATATATTTCACATGGTTTGTATATCTCTGTTCACCCCAATATGGCAATGTATCCAATCCTCATCCCTTTCTATTTGGTGAACCATAAGTTTTTTAATGAATCTGTGATTGCCTTTCTCTGTGGAAATATCTTCATTGGTATCAATTTTTAAGTAACTCCTAAAAGTGATATGATAGGATATGTGCCTTGTGCTTTCTCACTTACTACACATGGCGTGATTACGTCTAGACTCATCTATGGTGCTGCAAATGGCATTGTTTCATTTTTCTCACTAGCCAATATTCCATCTGTACATGGAGGAGTTCTTGTTTGCCCACCCGTCTGTTGGTGGACTTTTTGGTTACTTCCATATCTTGGCTATTGTAATACTGGGCAATGCAGATTTGCCTGCCTGTGTCTTTCCAATTCTCTCTTCTTAGATTATAGGTGGAGGAGTGGGCCTGCTGGATCATATGGTAGCTCAATGTTGACCTTTTTAAGGCACCTCCATTCTGTTCTCATTCGTGGCCCTTTCCAACTTACGTCCCCGTTGAAGTTGAGGGTATGCATTTCTCCACAACACCTTCAGCATTTATTGTTTGTAGTTTTCTTGCTCATGGTTATTCTGACAAGTGTGAGCTGATACCTCTTTGTGGTTGAATTCGCATGCGCCTCATAATCCGTTGAAATTGAGCTTTAAGGCATGTCCTTTTTATTTTTCAAGCAGTGATTACCCCTTAGTTCTTCAAAGTGTTCTCTTAAAGTACGTGTCACCTTTTGAAATGTTTTGGCCGTTACCTCCCTGAAGACATTTTGAGGGCAGGTTTCATTTACAGTTCTGCAGTACTTGTTCCTATGAAATGGCCATTAGCACAGGCTTTACAACTGCTTTTGCAGGTAACTGCCAGAGGGCGGCAGCCTTTCTATGTTCCCCACCCTGGTACCTAGGGAAAAGCCCTTGCGGCCTGTGGTGTTTCTCGGTTATAAATTAGAGTGGAGTGTGCCCGGACAAACCCACACAAGCTGATGTCTCCTTACTTTTGTTGGATTTTTAAATTTAATTTTTATTTTTTATTGGAGTAATTTTCCACTGTGTACGTGGACCACTTCTTCTTTGTGCATTCCTCGGTTGATGGACATTTTCATTGCTTCCAAGTGTTGGCTATGGTAAATATTGTTGGAGTGCAGGATTGCCAGCCTGTGACTTTTTGATTCTCATTTTCTCAGGTGATAGGCCCAGCAGTGGGTGTGATTGATTGACTGGTAGCACCGTGTTTCCCTTTTCAAAGCACCTTCTTTGTGTTTTCATTAGTGGCTCTTACCACATCCCCCTTAGAATCGAGGGTACGCATTTCTCCACAATCGCTTCAGCATTTATTGTTTACAGCATTTATGCTAATGGCCCTTCTGGCTGCTGTGAGCTGATAGGTTTTTGTAATTTGGGTTTGCATGTCTTTGAAAATTCGTAAAACTCATCATTTTTCTCCGCCGTTTTCTTTTCCGTTAAAAAAAGGAAACAATTGGCAGTACGATATAACTCTTGAAATTGTCTTCTTTGAAGGTTGCCCTCTTTTGAGTTATTTGGTCGATTTTCCACCCCAGCGTTTTTTTAGAGAGCAGGTGTCATTTCCCGAACTGCAAGTTTGGTGAATATTTAGTGACCTTTAGCAATGGGTTTAAAGCTGCTGTTGTGGGAAGTGGCCTCAAGGAGGCAGCATTTCTCCATTCCCAAATCTGGGTAGTAGGGCAGCAGAGCCTTTCTGGAAGTCGTGTTCCTAGGTTGTAAATTACATTGGAATGTGCGTGGAGAAACCCCCACAAGTTTATGTGTCATTATTTCTTCTTGGTTTTTAAAAGTGTTTTAATTGGGGTAAAGCTTAGAATATTGTTTGTCCAAGGTGTACACAATCTGGTTCATTTGTACCTTATATATGTCTATTCAAGTACAGATCCTCTTCCCATGTAAAATGTTACAGAGGGTTCCGCAGACTTCCCTTGCTATATGGTTGGCCTTTTTGAGATATGTATATCATATGTGTTTTTATACATGTAGAAACACTAACCTTAATTTATCCATTCCCCCCACCTGTCGTTTTAGATGAGCATAGTTTGTTTTCTAAATCTGTGAGTGTCTTTCTCTGTGGAAATGTGTTCATTTGTGTCAGTTATTAGATAACGCCTATAAGTGCTATCATAGAATACAGGTCTTTTGCTTTCCAACTTACCTCATCTTTCATGATTATCTCCAGACTCATTTGTGGTGCCTCAAAGAGCAATGGTTCATTGTCTTCCATGGCTAATATTCCATTGTGTACATGGACCACTTCTTTATCCATTTACCTGTTGTTGGACATTTTGATTGCTTCACTGTCTTGGCTATTGTGAATAAGGCTGCACTGCAGCTTTTGCGGCCTGTGTCTTCTCGATTCTTGTCTTCTCAGGTGAGAGGTCCAATGGCGCGCCTGCTGGATTGAATAGTACCTCCATTTTTACTTTTAAACACAGCTCCTTTCTGTTCTCATTATTGGCTGTTACCCCTTTACGTCTCACCAGCAGGCAGAGGGTACACAGTTCTCTAAAACCCCTTCAGCATTTATTGTTTGTAGAATTTTTGCTGATGGTCAGTCGACTGGTGTAAGTTGAAACTTTTTGTAGATTAGATTGCATGCGTCTAACACTCCCTGAGGTTGAGCTTTTATCCATTTTCCTTTTTTTTAAAAAGAGTGTGAGTAAAACTTAACTCTTCCTAATCTCTTCTTGAAACATTTGCCTGTTTTGAATTTTTTCTCCATTCCCTACTTCAGCACAAATATTTAGGGCAAGTGTCCTTTACAGCCCTGAGTCCTTGTGAATGTTAAGTGACCATTAGCTGTGACTTTAAAGCTGCTCTTGCAGGATACGGCCACAAGGTGGCAGCATTTCTCCTTTACCAAATTTGGTTACTAGGGAAACAGAGCCTTAATGGAAGTGGTGTTCTAGGTTGTATATTAGAATGGAATGTGCCAGGAAAAAGCCCTTTAACTTTATGTCTCATTACTTCTTGTTCATATTTGTAATTAACTTTTTATCTTTTATCCCAACAAATTTGATTACAATGGTTTGTTTGTTCTAGGTGTGCAAGATGTGGTTCTTTCACACATATACATGTATCTATTCTTCCTCGCATCCTTTGCCAATGTAGGTTATGACACAATGTTGAGTAGTCTTCTCCTGGTCTTCCGTACGTCTTTGGTGGTTATATATTTCACATGGTTTGTATATCTCTGTTCACCCCAATATGGCAATGTATCCAATCCTCATCCCTTTCTATTTGGTGAACCATAAGTTTTTTAATGAATCTGTGATTGCCTTTCTCTGTGGAAATATCTTCATTGGTATCAATTTTTAAGTAACTCCTAAAAGTGATATGATAGGATATGTGCCTTGTGCTTTCTCACTTACTACACATGGCGTGATTACGTCTAGACTCATCTATGGTGCTGCAAATGGCATTGTTTCATTTTTCTCACTAGCCAATATTCCATCTGTACATGGAGGAGTTCTTGTTTGCCCACCCATCTGTTGGTGGACTTTTTGGTTACTTCCATATCTTGGCTATTGTAATACTGGGCAATGCAGATTTGCCTGCCTGTGTCTTTCCAATTCTCTCTTCTTAGATTATAGGTGGAGGAGTGGGCCTGCTGGATCATATGGTAGCTCAATGTTGACCTTTTTAAGGCACCTCCATTCTGTTCTCATTCGTGGCCCTTTCCAACTTACGTCCCCGTTGAAGTTGAGGGTATGCATTTCTCCACAACACCTTCAGCATTTATTGTTTGTAGTTTTCTTGCTCATGGTTATTCTGACAAGTGTGAGCTGATACCTCTTTGTGGTTGAATTCGCATGCGCCTCATAATCCGTTGAAATTGAGCTTTAAGGCATGTCCTTTTTATTTTTCAAGCAGTGATTACCCCTTAGTTCTTCAAAGTGTTCTCTTAAAGTACGTGTCACCTTTTGAAATGTTTTGGCCGTTACCTCCCTGAAGACATTTTGAGGGCAGGTTTCATTTACAGTTCTGCAGTACTTGTTCCTATGAAATGGCCATTAGCACAGGCTTTACAACTGCTTTTGCAGGTAACTGCCAGAGGGCGGCAGCCTTTCTATGTTCCCCACCCTGGTACCTAGGGAAAAGCCCTTGCGGCCTGTGGTGTTTCTCGGTTATAAATTAGAGTGGAGTGTGCCCGGACAAACCCACACAAGCTGATGTCTCCTTACTTTTGTTGGATTTTTAAATTTAATTTTTATTTTTTATTGGAGTAATTTTCCACTGTGTACGTGGACCACTTCTTCTTTGTGCATTCCTCGGTTGATGGACATTTTCATTGCTTCCAAGTGTTGGCTATGGTAAATATTGTTGGAGTGCAGGATTGCCAGCCTGTGACTTTTTGATTCTCATTTTCTCAGGTGATAGGCCCAGCAGTGGGTGTGATTGATTGACTGGTAGCACCGTGTTTCCCTTTTCAAAGCACCTTCTTTGTGTTTTCATTAGTGGCTCTTACCACATCCCCCTTAGAATCGAGGGTACGCATTTCTCCACAATCGCTTCAGCATTTATTGTTTACAGCATTTATGCTAATGGCCCTTCTGGCTGCTGTGAGCTGATAGGTTTTTGTAATTTGGGTTTGCATGTCTTTGAAAATTCGTAAAACTCCTCATTTTTCTCCGCCGTTTTCTTTTCCGTTAAAAAAAGGAAACAATTGGCAGTACGATATAACTCTTGAAATTGTCTTCTTTGAAGGTTGCCCTCTTTTGAGTTATTTGGTCGATTTTCCACCCCAGCGTTTTTTTAGAGAGCAGGTGTCATTTCCCGAACTGCAAGTTTGGTGAATATTTAGTGACCTTTAGCAATGGGTTTAAAGCTGCTGTTGTGGGAAGTGGCCTCAAGGAGGCAGCATTTCTCCATTCCCAAATCTGGGTAGTAGGGCAGCAGAGCCTTTCTGGAAGTCGTGTTCCTAGGTTG
Source organism: Balaenoptera borealis (assembly GCF_965194805.1). Lineage (NCBI taxonomy): Eukaryota > Metazoa > Chordata > Mammalia > Artiodactyla > Balaenopteridae > Balaenoptera > Balaenoptera borealis. Next base: position 370,971 of record NW_028123698.1, on the reverse strand, counting down.
TAAATTACATTGGAATGTGCGTGGAGAAACCCCCACAAGTTTATGTGTCATTATTTCTTCTTGGTTTTTAAAAGTGTTTTAATTGGGGTAAAGCTTAGAATATTGTTTGTCCAAGGTGTACACAATCTGGTTCATTTGTACCTTATATATGTCTATTCAAGTACAGATCCTCTTCCCATGTAAAATGTTACAGAGGGTTCCGCAGACTTCCCTTGCTATATGGTTGGCCTTTTTGAGATATGTATATCATATGTGTTTTTATACATATAGAAACACTAACCTTAATTTATCCATTCCCCCCACCTGTCGTTTTAGATGAGCATAGTTTGTTTTCTAAATCTGTGAGTGTCTTTCTCTGTGGAAATGTGTTCATTTGTGTCAGTTATTAGATAACGCCTATAAGTGCTATCATAGAATACAGGTCTTTTGCTTTCCAACTTACCTCATCTTTCATGATTATCTCCAGACTCATTTGTGGTGCCTCAAAGAGCAATGGTTCATTGTCTTCCATGGCTAATATCCCATTGTGTACATGGACCACTTCTTTATCCATTTACCTGTTGTTGGACATTTTGATTGCTTCACTGTCTTGGCTATTGTGAATAAGGCTGCACTGCAGCTTTTGCGGCCTGTGTCTTCTCGATTCTTGTCTTCTCAGGTGAGAGGTCCAATGGCGCGCCTGCTGGATTGAATAGTACCTCCATTTTTACTTTTAAACACAGCTCCTTTCTGTTCTCATTATTGGCTGTTACCCCTTTACGTCTCACCAGCAGGCAGAGGGTACACAGTTCTCTAAAACCCCTTCAGCATTTATTGTTTGTAGAATTTTTGCTGATGGTCAGTCGACTGGTGTAAGTTGAAACTTTTTGTAGATTAGATTGCATGCGTCTAACACTCCCTGAGGTTGAGCTTTTATCCATTTTCCTTTTTCTTAAAAAGAGTGTGAGTAAAACTTAACTCTTCCTAATCTCTTCTTGAAACATTTGCCTGTTTTGAATTTTTTCTCCATTCCCTACTTCAGCACAAATATTTAGGGCAAGTGTCCTTTACAGCCCTGAGTCCTTGTGAATGTTAAGTGACCATTAGCTGTGACTTTAAAGCTGCTCTTGCAGGATACGGCCACAAGGTGGCAGCATTTCTCCTTTACCAAATTTGGTTACTAGGGAAACAGAGCCTTAATGGAAGTGGTGTTCTAGGTTGTATATTAGAATGGAATGTGCCAGGAAAAAGCCCTTTAACTTTATGTCTCATTACTTCTTGTTCATATTTGTAATTAACTTTTTATCTTTTATCCCAACAAATTTGATTACAATGGTTTGTTTGTTCTAGGTGTGCAAGATGTGGTTCTTTCACACATATACATGTATCTATTCTTCCTCGCATCCTTTGCCAATGTAGGTTATGACACAATGTTGAGTAGTCTTCTCCTGGTCTTCCGTACGTCTTTGGTGGTTATATATTTCACATGGTTTGTATATCTCTGTTCACCCCAATATGGCAATGTATCCAATCCTCATCCCTTTCTATTTGGTGAACCATAAGTTTTTTAATGAATCTGTGATTGCCTTTCTCTGTGGAAATATCTTCATTGGTATCAATTTTTAAGTAACTCCTAAAAGTGATATGATAGGATATGTGCCTTGTGCTTTCTCACTTACTACACATGGCGTGATTACGTCTAGACTCATCTATGGTGCTGCAAATGGCATTGTTTCATTTTTCTCACTAGCCAATATTCCATCTGTACATGGAGGAGTTCTTGTTTGCCCACCCATCTGTTGGTGGACTTTTTGGTTACTTCCATATCTTGGCTATTGTAATACTGGGCAATGCAGATTTGCCTGCCTGTGTCTTTCCAATTCTCTCTTCTTAGATTATAGGTGGAGGAGTGGGCCTGCTGGATCATATGGTAGCTCAATGTTGACCTTTTTAAGGCACCTCCATTCTGTTCTCATTCGTGGCCCTTTCCAACTTACGTCCCCGTTGAAGTTGAGGGTATGCATTTCTCCACAACACCTTCAGCATTTATTGTTTGTAGTTTTCTTGCTCATGGTTATTCTGACAAGTGTGAGCTGATACCTCTTTGTGGTTGAATTCGCATGCGCCTCATAATCCGTTGAAATTGAGCTTTAAGGCATGTCCTTTTTATTTTTCAAGCAGTGATTACCCCTTAGTTCTTCAAAGTGTTCTCTTAAAGTACGTGTCACCTTTTGAAATGTTTTGGCCGTTACCTCCCTGAAGACATTTTGAGGGCAGGTTTCATTTACAGTTCTGCAGTACTTGTTCCTATGAAATGGCCATTAGCACAGGCTTTACAACTGCTTTTGCAGGTAACTGCCAGAGGGCGGCAGCCTTTCTATGTTCCCCACCCTGGTACCTAGGGAAAAGCCCTTGCGGCCTGTGGTGTTTCTCGGTTATAAATTAGAGTGGAGTGTGCCCGGACAAACCCACACAAGCTGATGTCTCCTTACTTTTGTTGGATTTTTAAATTTAATTTTTATTTTTTATTGGAGTAATTTTCCACTGTGTACGTGGACCACTTCTTCTTTGTGCATTCCTCGGTTGACGGACATTTTCATTGCTTCCAAGTGTTGGCTATGGTAAATATTGTTGGAGTGCAGGATTGCCAGCCTGTGACTTTTTGATTCTCATTTTCTCAGGTGATAGGCCCAGCAGTGGGTGTGATTGATTGACTGGTAGCACCGTGTTTCCCTTTTCAAAGCACCTTCTTTGTGTTTTCATTAGTGGCTCTTACCACATCCCCCTTAGAATCGAGGGTACGCATTTCTCCACAATCGCTTCAGCATTTATTGTTTACAGCATTTATGCTAATGGCCCTTCTGGCTGCTGTGAGCTGATAGGTTTTTGTAATTTGGGTTTGCATGTCTTTGAAAATTCGTAAAACTCCTCATTTTTCTCCGCCGTTTTCTTTTCCGTTAAAAAAAGGAAACAATTGGCAGTACGATATAACTCTTGAAATTGTCTTCTTTGAAGGTTGCCCTCTTTTGAGTTATTTGGTCGATTTTCCACCCCAGCGTTTTTTTAGAGAGCAGGTGTCATTTCCCGAACTGCAAGTTTGGTGAATATTTAGTGACCTTTAGCAATGGGTTTAAAGCTGCTGTTGTGGGAAGTGGCCTCAAGGAGGCAGCATTTCTCCATTCCCAAATCTGGGTAGTAGGGCAGCAGAGCCTTTCTGGAAGTCGTGTTCCTAGGTTGTAAATTACATTGGAATGTGCGTGGAGAAACCCCCACAAGTTTATGTGTCATTATTTCTTCTTGGTTTTTAAAAGTGTTTTAATTGGGGTAAAGCTTAGAATATTGTTTGTCCAAGGTGTACACAATCTGGTTCATTTGTACCTTATATATGTCTATTCAAGTACAGATCCTCTTCCCATGTAAAATGTTACAGAGGGTTCCGCAGACTTCCCTTGCTATATGGTTGGCCTTTTTGAGATATGTATATAATATGTGTTTTTATACATATAGAAACACTAACCTTAATTTATCCATTCCCCCCACCTGTCGTTTTAGATGAGCATAGTTTGTTTTCTAAATCTGTGAGTGTCTTTCTCTGTGGAAATGTGTTCATTTGTGTCAGTTATTAGATAACGCCTATAAGTGCTATCATAGAATACAGGTCTTTTGCTTTCCAACTTACCTCATCTTTCATGATTATCTCCAGACTCATTTGTGGTGCCTCAAAGAGCAATGGTTCATTGTCTTCCATGGCTAATATTCCATTGTGTACATGGACCACTTCTTTATCCATTTACCTGTTGTTGGACATTTTGATTGCTTCACTGTCTTGGCTATTGTGAATAAGGCTGCACTGCAGCTTTTGCGGCCTGTGTCTTCTCGATTCTTGTCTTCTCAGGTGAGAGGTCCAATGGCGCGCCTGCTGGATTGAATAGTACCTCCATTTTTACTTTTAAACACAGCTCCTTTCTGTTCTCATTATTGGCTGTTACCCCTTTACGTCTCACCAGCAGGCAGAGGGTACACAGTTCTCTAAAACCCCTTCAGCATTTATTGTTTGTAGAATTTTTGCTGATGGTCAGTCGACTGGTGTAAGTTGAAACTTTTTGTAGATTAGATTGCATGCGTCTAACACTCCCTGAGGTTGAGCTTTTATCCATTTTCCTTTTTCTTAAAAAGAGTGTGAGTAAAACTTAACTCTTCCTAATCTCTTCTTGAAACATTTGCCTGTTTTGAATTTTTTCTCCATTCCCTACTTCAGCACAAATATTTAGGGCAAGTGTCCTTTACAGCCCTGAGTCCTTGTGAATGTTAAGTGACCATTAGCTGTGACTTTAAAGCTGCTCTTGCAGGATACGGCCACAAGGTGGCAGCATTTCTCCTTTACCAAATTTGGTTACTAGGGAAACAGAGCCTTAATGGAAGTGGTGTTCTAGGTTGTATATTAGAATGGAATGTGCCAGGAAAAAGCCCTTTAACTTTATGTCTCATTACTTCTTGTTCATATTTGTAATTAACTTTTTATCTTTTATCCCAACAAATTTGATTACAATGGTTTGTTTGTTCTAGGTGTGCAAGATGTGGTTCTTTCACACATATACATGTATCTATTCTTCCTCGCATCCTTTGCCAATGTAGGTTATGACACAATGTTGAGTAGTCTTCTCCTGGTCTTCCGTACGTCTTTGGTGGTTATATATTTCACATGGTTTGTATATCTCTGTTCACCCCAATATGGCAATGTATCCAATCCTCATCCCTTTCTATTTGGTGAACCATAAGTTTTTTAATGAATCTGTGATTGCCTTTCTCTGTGGAAATATCTTCATTGGTATCAATTTTTAAGTAACTCCTAAAAGTGATATGATAGGATATGTGCCTTGTGCTTTCTCACTTACTACACATGGCGTGATTACGTCTAGACTCATCTATGGTGCTGCAAATGGCATTGTTTCATTTTTCTCACTAGCCAATATTCCATCTGTACATGGAGGAGTTCTTGTTTGCCCACCCATCTGTTGGTGGACTTTTTGGTTACTTCCATATCTTGGCTATTGTAATACTGGGCAATGCAGATTTGCCTGCCTGTGTCTTTCCAATTCTCTCTTCTTAGATTATAGGTGGAGGAGTGGGCCTGCTGGATCATATGGTAGCTCAATGTTGACTTTTTTAAGGCACCTCCATTCTGTTCTCATTCGTGGCCCTTTCCAACTTACGTCCCCGTTGAAGTTGAGGGTATGCATTTCTCCACAACACCTTCAGCATTTATTGTTTGTAGTTTTCTTGCTCATGGTTATTCTGACAAGTGTGAGCTGATACCTCTTTGTGGTTGAATTCGCATGCGCCTCATAATCCGTTGAAATTGAGCTTTAAGGCATGTCCTTTTTATTTTTCAAGCAGTGATTACCCCTTAGTTCTTCAAAGTGTTCTCTTAAAGTACGTGTCACCTTTTGAAATGTTTTGGCCGTTACCTCCCTGAAGACATTTTGAGGGCAGGTTTCATTTACAGTTCTGCAGTACTTGTTCCTATGAAATGGCCATTAGCACAGGCTTTACAACTGCTTTTGCAGGTAACTGCCAGAGGGCGGCAGCCTTTCTATGTTCCCCACCCTGGTACCTAGGGAAAAGCCCTTGCGGCCTGTGGTGTTTCTCGGTTATAAATTAGAGTGGAGTGTGCCCGGACAAACCCACACAAGCTGATGTCTCCTTACTTTTGTTGGATTTTTAAATTTAATTTTTATTTTTTATTGGAGTAATTTTCCACTGTGTACGTGGACCACTTCTTCTTTGTGCATTCCTCGGTTGACGGACATTTTCATTGCTTCCAAGTGTTGGCTATGGTAAATATTGTTGGAGTGCAGGATTGCCAGCCTGTGACTTTTTGATTCTCATTTTCTCAGGTGATAGGCCCAGCAGTGGGTGTGATTGATTGACTGGTAGCACCGTGTTTCCCTTTTCAAAGCACCTTCTTTGTGTTTTCATTAGTGGCTCTTACCACATCCCCCTTAGAATCGAGGGTACGCATTTCTCCACAATCGCTTCAGCATTTATTGTTTACAGCATTTATGCTAATGGCCCTTCTGGCTGCTGTGAGCTGATAGGTTTTTGTAATTTGGGTTTGCATGTCTTTGAAAATTCGTAAAACTCATCATTTTTCTCCGCCGTTTTCTTTTCCGTTAAAAAAAGGAAACAATTGGCAGTACGATATAACTCTTGAAATTGTCTTCTTTGAAGGTTGCCCTCTTTTGAGTTATTTGGTCGATTTTCCACCCCAGCGTTTTTTTAGAGAGCAGGTGTCATTTCCCGAACTGCAAGTTTGGTGAATATTTAGTGACCTTTAGCAATGGGTTTAAAGCTGCTGTTGTGGGAAGTGGCCTCAAGGAGGCAGCATTTCTCCATTCCCAAATCTGGGTAGTAGGGCAGCAGAGCCTTTCTGGAAGTCGTGTTCCTAGGTTGTAAATTACATTGGAATGTGCGTGGAGAAACCCCCACAAGTTTATGTGTCATTATTTCTTCTTGGTTTTTAAAAGTGTTTTAATTGGGGTAAAGCTTAGAATATTGTTTGTCCAAGGTGTACACAATCTGGTTCATTTGTACCTTATATATGTCTATTCAAGTACAGATCCTCTTCCCATGTAAAATGTTACAGAGGGTTCCGCAGACTTCCCTTGCTATATGGTTGGCCTTTTTGAGATATGTATATAATATGTGTTTTTATACATATAGAAACACTAACCTTAATTTATCCATTCCCCCCACCTGTCGTTTTAGATGAGCATAGTTTGTTTTCTAAATCTGTGAGTGTCTTTCTCTGTGGAAATGTGTTCATTTGTGTCAGTTATTAGATAACGCCTATAAGTGCTATCATAGAATACAGGTCTTTTGCTTTCCAACTTACCTCATCTTTCATGATTATCTCCAGACTCATTTGTGGTGCCTCAAAGAGCAATGGTTCATTGTCTTCCATGGCTAATATTCCATTGTGTACATGGACCACTTCTTTATCCATTTACCTGTTGTTGGACATTTTGATTGCTTCACTGTCTTGGCTATTGTGAATAAGGCTGCACTGCAGCTTTTGCGGCCTGTGTCTTCTCGATTCTTGTCTTCTCAGGTGAGAGGTCCAATGGCGCGCCTGCTGGATTGAATAGTACCTCCATTTTTACTTTTAAACACAGCTCCTTTCTGTTCTCATTATTGGCTGTTACCCCTTTACGTCTCACCAGCAGGCAGAGGGTACACAGTTCTCTAAAACCCCTTCAGCATTTATTGTTTGTAGAATTTTTGCTGATGGTCAGTCGACTGGTGTAAGTTGAAACTTTTTGTAGATTAGATTGCATGCGTCTAACACTCCCTGAGGTTGAGCTTTTATCCATTTTCCTTTTTCTTAAAAAGAGTGTGAGTAAAACTTAACTCTTCCTAATCTCTTCTTGAAACATTTGCCTGTTTTGAATTTTTTCTCCATTCCCTACTTCAGCACAAATATTTAGGGCAAGTGTCCTTTACAGCCCTGAGTCCTTGTGAATGTTAAGTGACCATTAGCTGTGACTTTAAAGCTGCTCTTGCAGGATACGGCCACAAGGTGGCAGCATTTCTCCTTTACCAAATTTGGTTACTAGGGAAACAGAGCCTTAATGGAAGTGGTGTTCTAGGTTGTATATTAGAATGGAATGTGCCAGGAAAAAGCCCTTTAACTTTATGTCTCATTACTTCTTGTTCATATTTGTAATTAACTTTTTATCTTTTATCCCTACAAATTTGATTACAATGGTTTGTTTGTTCTAGGTGTGCAAGATGTGGTTCTTTCACACATATACATGTATCTATTCTTCCTCGCATCCTTTGCCAATGTAGGTTATGACACAATGTTGAGTAGTCTTCTCCTGGTCTTCCGTACGTCTTTGGTGGTTATATATTTCACATGGTTTGTATATCTCTGTTCACCCCAATATGGCAATGTATCCAATCCTCATCCCTTTCTATTTGGTGAACCATAAGTTTTTTAATGAATCTGTGATTGCCTTTCTCTGTGGAAATATCTTCATTGGTATCAATTTTTAAGTAACTCCTAAAAGTGATATGATAGGATATGTGCCTTGTGCTTTCTCACTTACTACACATGGCGTGATTACGTCTAGACTCATCTATGGTGCTGCAAATGGCATTGTTTCATTTTTCTCACTAGCCAATATTCCATCTGTACATGGAGGAGTTCTTGTTTGCCCACCCGTCTGTTGGTGGACTTTTTGGTTACTTCCATATCTTGGCTATTGTAATACTGGGCAATGCAGATTTGCCTGCCTGTGTCTTTCCAATTCTCTCTTCTTAGATTATAGGTGGAGGAGTGGGCCTGCTGGATCATATGGTAGCTCAATGTTGACCTTTTTAAGGCACCTCCATTCTGTTCTCATTCGTGGCCCTTTCCAACTTACGTCCCCGTTGAAGTTGAGGGTATGCATTTCTCCACAACACCTTCAGCATTTATTGTTTGTAGTTTTCTTGCTCATGGTTATTCTGACAAGTGTGAGCTGATACCTCTTTGTGGTTGAATTCGCATGCGCCTCATAATCCGTTGAAATTGAGCTTTAAGGCATGTCCTTTTTATTTTTCAAGCAGTGATTACCCCTTAGTTCTTCAAAGTGTTCTCTTAAAGTACGTGTCACCTTTTGAAATGTTTTGGCCGTTACCTCCCTGAAGACATTTTGAGGGCAGGTTTCATTTACAGTTCTGCAGTACTTGTTCCTATGAAATGGCCATTAGCACAGGCTTTACAACTGCTTTTGCAGGTAACTGCCAGAGGGCGGCAGCCTTTCTATGTTCCCCACCCTGGTACCTAGGGAAAAGCCCTTGCGGCCTGTGGTGTTTCTCGGTTATAAATTAGAGTGGAGTGTGCCCGGACAAACCCACACAAGCTGATGTCTCCTTACTTTTGTTGGATTTTTAAATTTAATTTTTATTTTTTATTGGAGTAATTTTCCACTGTGTACGTGGACCACTTCTTCTTTGTGCATTCCTCTGTTGATGGACATTTTCATTGCTTCCAAGTGTTGGCTATGGTAAATATTGTTGGAGTGCAGGATTGCCAGCCTGTGACTTTTTGATTCTCATTTTCTCAGGTGATAGGCCCAGCAGTGGGTGTGATTGATTGACTGGTAGCACCGTGTTTCCCTTTTCAAAGCACCTTCTTTGTGTTTTCATTAGTGGCTCTTACCACATCCCCCTTAGAATCGAGGGTACGCATTTCTCCACAATCGCTTCAGCATTTATTGTTTACAGCATTTATGCTAATGGCCCTTCTGGCTGCTGTGAGCTGATAGGTTTTTGTAATTTGGGTTTGCATGTCTTTGAAAATTCGTAAAACTCATCATTTTTCTCCGCCGTTTTCTTTTCCGTTAAAAAAAGGAAACAATTGGCAGTACGATATAACTCTTGAAATTGTCTTCTTTGAAGGTTGCCCTCTTTTGAGTTATTTGGTCGATTTTCCACCCCAGCGTTTTTTTAGAGAGCAGGTGTCATTTCCCGAACTGCAAGTTTGGTGAATATTTAGTGACCTTTAGCAATGGGTTTAAAGCTGCTGTTGTGGGAAGTGGCCTCAAGGAGGCAGCATTTCTCCATTCCCAAATCTGGGTAGTAGGGCAGCAGAGCCTTTCTGGAAGTCGTGTTCCTAGGTTGTAAATTACATTGGAATGTGCGTGGAGAAACCCCCACAAGTTTATGTGTCATTATTTCTTCTTGGTTTTTAAAAGTGTTTTAATTGGGGTAAAGCTTAGAATATTGTTTGTCCAAGGTGTACACAATCTGGTTCATTTGTACCTTATATATGTCTATTCAAGTACAGATCCTCTTCCCATGTAAAATGTTACAGAGGGTTCCGCAGACTTCCCTTGCTATATGGTTGGCCTTTTTGAGATATGTATATAATATGTGTTTTTATACATATAGAAACACTAACCTTAATTTATCCATTCCCCCCACCTGTCGTTTTAGATGAGCATAGTTTGTTTTCTAAATCTGTGAGTGTCTTTCTCTGTGGAAATGTGTTCATTTGTGTCAGTTATTAGATAACGCCTATAAGTGCTATCATAGAATACAGGTCTTTTGCTTTCCAACTTACCTCATCTTTCATGATTATCTCCAGACTCATTTGTGGTGCCTCAAAGAGCAATGGTTCATTGTCTTCCATGGCTAATATTCCATTGTGTACATGGACCACTTCTTTATCCATTTACCTGTTGTTGGACATTTTGATTGCTTCACTGTCTTGGCTATTGTGAATAAGGCTGCACTGCAGCTTTTGCGGCCTGTGTCTTCTCGATTCTTGTCTTCTCAGGTGAGAGGTCCAATGGTGCGCCTGCTGGATTGAATAGTACCTCCATTTTTACTTTTAAACACAGCTCCTTTCTGTTCTCATTACTGGCTGTTACCCCTTTACGTCTCACCAGCAGGCAGAGGGTACACAGTTCTCTAAAACCCCTTCAGCATTTATTGTTTGTAGAATTTTTGCTGATGGTCAGTCGACTGGTGTAAGTTGAAACTTTTTGTAGATTAGATTGCATGCGTCTAACACTCCCTGAGGTTGAGCTTTTATCCATTTTCCTTTTTCTTAAAAAGAGTGTGAGTAAAACTTAACTCTTCCTAATCTCTTCTTGAAACATTTGCCTGTTTTGAATTTTTTCTCCATTCCCTACTTCAGCACAAATATTTAGGGCAAGTGTCCTTTACAGCCCTGAGTCCTTGTGAATGTTAAGTGACCATTAGCTGTGACTTTAAAGCTGCTCTTGCAGGATACGGCCACAAGGTGGCAGCATTTCTCCTTTACCAAATTTGGTTACTAGGGAAACAGAGCCTTAATGGAAGTGGTGTTCTAGGTTGTATATTAGAATGGAATGTGCCAGGAAAAAGCCCTTTAACTTTATGTCTCATTACTTCTTGTTCATATTTGTAATTAACTTTTTATCTTTTATCCCTACAAATTTGATTACAATGGTTTGTTTGTTCTAGGTGTGCAAGATGTGGTTCTTTCACACATATACATGTATCTATTCTTCCTCGCATCCTTTGCCAATGTAGGTTATGACACAATGTTGAGTAGTCTTCTCCTGGTCTTCCGTACGTCTTTGGTGGTTATATATTTCACATGGTTTGTATATCTCTGTTCACCCCAATATGGCAATGTATCCAATCCTCATCCCTTTCTATTTGGTGAACCATAAGTTTTTTAATGAATCTGTGATTGCCTTTCTCTGTGGAAATATCTTCATTGGTATCAATTTTTAAGTAACTCCTAAAAGTGATATGATAGGATATGTGCCTTGTGCTTTCTCACTTACTACACATGGCGTGATTACGTCTAGACTCATCTATGGTGCTGCAAATGGCATTGTTTCATTTTTCTCACTAGCCAATATTCCATCTGTACATGGAGGAGTTCTTGTTTGCCCACCCATCTGTTGGTGGACTTTTTGGTTACTTCCATATCTTGGCTATTGTAATACTGGGCAATGCAGATTTGCCTGCCTGTGTCTTTCCAATTCTCTCTTCTTAGATTATAGGTGGAGGAGTGGGCCTGCTGGATCATATGGTAGCTCAATGTTGACCTTTTTAAGGCACCTCCATTCTGTTCTCATTCGTGGCCCTTTCCAACTTACGTCCCCGTTGAAGTTGAGGGTATGCATTTCTCCACAACACCTTCAGCATTTATTGTTTGTAGTTTTCTTGCTCATGGTTATTCTGACAAGTGTGAGCTGATACCTCTTTGTGGTTGAATTCGCATGCGCCTCATAATCCGTTGAAATTGAGCTTTAAGGCATGTCCTTTTTATTTTTCAAGCAGTGATTACCCCTTAGTTCTTCAAAGTGTTCTCTTAAAGTACGTGTCACCTTTTGAAATGTTTTGGCCGTTACCTCCCTGAAGACATTTTGAGGGCAGGTTTCATTTACAGTTCTGCAGTACTTGTTCCTATGAAATGGCCATTAGCACAGGCTTTACAACTGCTTTTGCAGGTAACTGCCAGAGGGCGGCAGCCTTTCTATGTTCCCCACCCTGGTACCTAGGGAAAAGCCCTTGCGGCCTGTGGTGTTTCTCGGTTATAAATTAGAGTGGAGTGTGCCCGGACAAACCCACACAAGCTGATGTCTCCTTACTTTTGTTGGATTTTTAAATTTAATTTTTATTTTTTATTGGAGTAATTTTCCACTGTGTACGTGGACCACTTCTTCTTTGTGCATTCCTCGGTTGATGGACATTTTCATTGCTTCCAAGTGTTGGCTATGGTAAATATTGTTGGAGTGCAGGATTGCCAGCCTGTGACTTTTTGATTCTCATTTTCTCAGGTGATAGGCCCAGCAGTGGGTGTGATTGATTGACTGGTAGCACCGTGTTTCCCTTTTCAAAGCACCTTCTTTGTGTTTTCATTAGTGGCTCTTACCACATCCCCCTTAGAATCGAGGGTACGCATTTCTCCACAATCGCTTCAGCATTTATTGTTTACAGCATTTATGCTAATGGCCCTTCTGGCTGCTGTGAGCTGATAGGTTTTTGTAATTTGGGTTTGCATGTCTTTGAAAATTCGTAAAACTCCTCATTTTTCTCCGCCGTTTTCTTTTCCGTTAAAAAAAGGAAACAATTGGCAGTACGATATAACTCTTGAAATTGTCTTCTTTGAAGGTTGCCCTCTTTTGAGTTATTTGGTCGATTTTCCACCCCAGCGTTTTTTTAGAGAGCAGGTGTCATTTCCCGAACTGCAAGTTTGGTGAATATTTAGTGACCTTTAGCAATGGGTTTAAAGCTGCTGTTGTGGGAAGTGGCCTCAAGGAGGCAGCATTTCTCCATTCCCAAATCTGGGTAGTAGGGCAGCAGAGCCTTTCTGGAAGTCGTGTTCCTAGGTTGTAAATTACATTGGAATGTGCGTGGAGAAACCCCCACAAGTTTATGTGTCATTATTTCTTCTTGGTTTTTAAAAGTGTTTTAATTGGGGTAAAGCTTAGAATATTGTTTGTCCAAGGTGTACACAATCTGGTTCATTTGTACCTTATATATGTCTATTCAAGTACAGATCCTCTTCCCATGTAAAATGTTACAGAGGGTTCCGCAGACTTCCCTTGCTATATGGTTGGCCTTTTTGAGATATGTATATCATATGTGTTTTTATACATATAGAAACACTAACCTTAATTTATCCATTCCCCCCACCTGTCGTTTTAGATGAGCATAGTTTGTTTTCTAAATCTGTGAGTGTCTTTCTCTGTGGAAATGTGTTCATTTGTGTCAGTTATTAGATAACGCCTATAAGTGCTATCATAGAATACAGGTCTTTTGCTTTCCAACTTACCTCATCTTTCATGATTATCTCCAGACTCATTTGTGGTGCCTCAAAGAGCAATGGTTCATTGTCTTCCATGGCTAATATCCCATTGTGTACATGGACCACTTCTTTATCCATTTACCTGTTGTTGGACATTTTGATTGCTTCACTGTCTTGGCTATTGTGAATAAGGCTGCACTGCAGCTTTTGCGGCCTGTGTCTTCTCGATTCTTGTCTTCTCAGGTGAGAGGTCCAATGGCGCGCCTGCTGGATTGAATAGTACCTCCATTTTTACTTTTAAACACAGCTCCTTTCTGTTCTCATTATTGGCTGTTACCCCTTTACGTCTCACCAGCAGGCAGAGGGTACACAGTTCTCTAAAACCCCTTCAGCATTTATTGTTTGTAGAATTTTTGCTGATGGTCAGTCGACTGGTGTAAGTTGAAACTTTTTGTAGATTAGATTGCATGCGTCTAACACTCCCTGAGGTTGAGCTTTTATCCATTTTCCTTTTTCTTAAAAAGAGTGTGAGTAAAACTTAACTCTTCCTAATCTCTTCTTGAAACATTTGCCTGTTTTGAATTTTTTCTCCATTCCCTACTTCAGCACAAATATTTAGGGCAAGTGTCCTTTACAGCCCTGAGTCCTTGTGAATGTTAAGTGACCATTAGCTGTGACTTTAAAGCTGCTCTTGCAGGATACGGCCACAAGGTGGCAGCATTTCTCCTTTACCAAATTTGGTTACTAGGGAAACAGAGCCTTAATGGAAGTGGTGTTCTAAGTTGTATATTAGAATGGAATGTGCCAGGAAAAAGCCCTTTAACTTTATGTCTCATTACTTCTTGTTCATATTTGTAATTTACTTTTTATCTTTTATCTCAACAAATTTGATTACAATGGTTTGTTTGTTTTAGGTGTGCAAGATGTGGTTCTTTCACACATATACATGTATCTATTCTTCCTCGCATCCTTTGCCAATGTAGGTTATGACACAATGTTGAGTAGTCTTCTCCTGGTCTTCCGTACGTCTTTGGTGGTTATATATTTCACATGGTTTGTATATCTCTGTTCACCCCAATATGGCAATGTATCCAATCCTCATCCCTTTCTATTTGGTGAACCATAAGTTTTTTAATGAATCTGTGATTGCCTTTCTCTGTGGAAATATCTTCATTGGTATCAATTTTTAAGTAACTCCTAAAAGTGATATGATAGGATATGTGCCTTGTGCTTTCTCACTTACTACACATGGCGTGATTACGTCTAGACTCATCTATGGTGCTGCAAATGGCATTGTTTCATTTTTCTCACTAGCCAATATTCCATCTGTACATGGAGGAGTTCTTCTTTGCCCACCCATCTGTTGGTGGACTTTTTGGTTACTTCCATATCTTGGCTATTGTAATACTGGGCAATGCAGATTTGCCTGCCTGTGTCTTTCCAATTCTCTCTTCTTAGATTATAGGTGGAGGAGTGGGCCTGCTGGATCATATGGTAGCTCAATGTTGACCTTTTTAAGGCACCTCCATTCTGTTCTCATTCGTGGCCCTTTCCAACTTACGTCCCCGTTGAAGTTGAGGGTATGCATTTCTCCACAACACCTTCAGCATTTATTGTTTGTAGTTTTCTTGCTCATGGTTATTCTGACAAGTGTGAGCTGATACCTCTTTGTGGTTGAATTCGCATGCGCCTCATAATCCGTTGAAATTGAGCTTTAAGGCATGTCCTTTTTATTTTTCAAGCAGTGATTACCCCTTAGTTCTTCAAAGTGTTCTCTTAAAGTACGTGTCACCTTTTGAAATGTTTTGGCCGTTACCTCCCTGAAGACATTTTGAGGGCAGGTTTCATTTACAGTTCTGCAGTACTTGTTCCTATGAAATGGCCATTAGCACAGGCTTTACAACTGCTTTTGCAGGTAACTGCCAGAGGGCGGCAGCCTTTCTATGTTCCCCACCCTGGTACCTAGGGAAAAGCCCTTGCGGCCTGTGGTGTTTCTCGGTTATAAATTAGAGTGGAGTGTGCCCGGACAAACCCACACAAGCTGATGTCTCCTTACTTTTGTTGGATTTTTAAATTTAATTTTTATTTTTTATTGGAGTAATTTTCCACTGTGTACGTGGACCACTTCTTCTTTGTGCATTCCTCGGTTGACGGACATTTTCATTGCTTCCAAGTGTTGGCTATGGTAAATATTGTTGGAGTGCAGGATTGCCAGCCTGTGACTTTTTGATTCTCATTTTCTCAGGTGATAGGCCCAGCAGTGGGTGTGATTGATTGACTGGTAGCACCGTGTTTCCCTTTTCAAAGCACCTTCTTTGTGTTTTCATTAGTGGCTCTTACCACATCCCCCTTAGAATCGAGGGTACGCATTTCTCCACAATCGCTTCAGCATTTATTGTTTACAGCATTTATGCTAATGGCCCTTCTGGCTGCTGTGAGCTGATAGGTTTTTGTAATTTGGGTTTGCATGTCTTTGAAAATTCGTAAAACTCCTCATTTTTCTCCGCCGTTTTCTTTTCCGTTAAAAAAAGGAAACAATTGGCAGTACGATATAACTCTTGAAATTGTCTTCTTTGAAGGTTGCCCTCTTTTGAGTTATTTGGTCGATTTTCCACCCCAGCGTTTTTTTAGAGAGCAGGTGTCATTTCCCGAACTGCAAGTTTGGTGAATATTTAGTGACCTTTAGCAATGGGTTTAAAGCTGCTGTTGTGGGAAGTGGCCTCAAGGAGGCAGCATTTCTCCATTCCCAAATCTGGGTAGTAGGGCAGCAGAGCCTTTCTGGAAGTCGTGTTCCTAGGTTGTAAATTACATTGGAATGTGCGTGGAGAAACCCCCACAAGTTTATGTGTCATTATTTCTTCTTGGTTTTTAAAAGTGTTTTAATTGGGGTAAAGCTTAGAATATTGTTTGTCCAAGGTGTACACAATCTGGTTCATTTGTACCTTATATATGTCTATTCAAGTACAGATCCTCTTCCCATGTAAAATGTTACAGAGGGTTCCGCAGACTTCCCTTGCTATATGGTTGGCCTTTTTGAGATATGTATATAATATGTGTTTTTATACATATAGAAACACTAACCTTAATTTATCCATTCCCCCCACCTGTCGTTTTAGATGAGCATAGTTTGTTTTCTAAATCTGTGAGTGTCTTTCTCTGTGGAAATGTGTTCATTTGTGTCAGTTATTAGATAACGCCTATAAGTGCTATCATAGAATACAGGTCTTTTGCTTTCCAACTTACCTCATCTTTCATGATTATCTCCAGACTCATTTGTGGTGCCTCAAAGAGCAATGGTTCATTGTCTTCCATGGCTAATATTCCATTGTGTACATGGACCACTTCTTTATCCATTTACCTGTTGTTGGACATTTTGATTGCTTCACTGTCTTGGCTATTGTGAATAAGGCTGCACTGCAGCTTTTGCGGCCTGTGTCTTCTCGATTCTTGTCTTCTCAGGTGAGAGGTCCAATGGCGCGCCTGCTGGATTGAATAGTACCTCCATTTTTACTTTTAAACACAGCTCCTTTCTGTTCTCATTATTGGCTGTTACCCCTTTACGTCTCACCAGCAGGCAGAGGGTACACAGTTCTCTAAAACCCCTTCAGCATTTATTGTTTGTAGAATTTTTGCTGATGGTCAGTCGACTGGTGTAAGTTGAAACTTTTTGTAGATTAGATTGCATGCGTCTAACACTCCCTGAGGTTGAGCTTTTATCCATTTTCCTTTTTCTTAAAAAGAGTGTGAGTAAAACTTAACTCTTCCTAATCTCTTCTTGAAACATTTGCCTGTTTTGAATTTTTTCTCCATTCCCTACTTCAGCACAAATATTTAGGGCAAGTGTCCTTTACAGCCCTGAGTCCTTGTGAATGTTAAGTGACCATTAGCTGTGACTTTAAAGCTGCTCTTGCAGGATACGGCCACAAGGTGGCAGCATTTCTCCTTTACCAAATTTGGTTACTAGGGAAACAGAGCCTTAATGGAAGTGGTGTTCTAGGTTGTATATTAGAATGGAATGTGCCAGGAAAAAGCCCTTTAACTTTATGTCTCATTACTTCTTGTTCATATTTGTAATTTACTTTTTATCTTTTATCCCAACAAATTTGATTACAATGGTTTGTTTGTTCTAGGTGTGCAAGATGTGGTTCTTTCACACATATACATGTATCTATTCTTCCTCGCATCCTTTGCCAATGTAGGTTATGACACAATGTTGAGTAGTCTTCTCCTGGTCTTCCGTACGTCTTTGGTGGTTATATATTTCACATGGTTTGTATATCTCTGTTCACCCCAATATGGCAATGTATCCAATCCTCATCCCTTTCTATTTGGTGAACCATAAGTTTTTTAATGAATCTGTGATTGCCTTTCTCTGTGGAAATATCTTCATTGGTATCAATTTTTAAGTAACTCCTAAAAGTGATATGATAGGATATGTGCCTTGTGCTTTCTCACTTACTACACATGGCGTGATTACGTCTAGACTCATCTATGGTGCTGCAAATGGCATTGTTTCATTTTTCTCACTAGCCAATATTCCATCTGTACATGGAGGAGTTCTTCTTTGCCCACCCATCTGTTGGTGGACTTTTTGGTTACTTCCATATCTTGGCTATTGTAATACTGGGCAATGCAGATTTGCCTGCCTGTGTCTTTCCAATTCTCTCTTCTTAGATTATAGGTGGAGGAGTGGGCCTGCTGGATCATATGGTAGCTCAATGTTGACCTTTTTAAGGCACCTCCATTCTGTTCTCATTCGTGGCCCTTTCCAACTTACGTCCCCGTTGAAGTTGAGGGTATGCATTTCTCCACAACACCTTCAGCATTTATTGTTTGTAGTTTTCTTGCTCATGGTTATTCTGACAAGTGTGAGCTGATACCTCTTTGTGGTTGAATTCGCATGCGCCTCATAATCCGTTGAAATTGAGCTTTAAGGCATGTCCTTTTTATTTTTCAAGCAGTGATTACCCCTTAGTTCTTCAAAGTGTTCTCTTAAAGTACGTGTCACCTTTTGAAATGTTTTGGCCGTTACCTCCCTGAAGACATTTTGAGGGCAGGTTTCATTTACAGTTCTGCAGTACTTGTTCCTATGAAATGGCCATTAGCACAGGCTTTACAACTGCTTTTGCAGGTAACTGCCAGAGGGCGGCAGCCTTTCTATGTTCCCCACCCTGGTACCTAGGGAAAAGCCCTTGCGGCCTGTGGTGTTTCTCGGTTATAAATTAGAGTGGAGTGTGCCCGGACAAACCCACACAAGCTGATGTCTCCTTACTTTTGTTGGATTTTTAAATTTAATTTTTATTTTTTATTGGAGTAATTTTCCACTGTGTACGTGGACCACTTCTTCTTTGTGCATTCCTCGGTTGACGGACATTTTCATTGCTTCCAAGTGTTGGCTATGGTAAATATTGTTGGAGTGCAGGATTGCCAGCCTGTGACTTTTTGATTCTCATTTTCTCAGGTGATAGGCCCAGCAGTGGGTGTGATTGATTGACTGGTAGCACCGTGTTTCCCTTTTCAAAGCACCTTCTTTGTGTTTTCATTAGTGGCTCTTACCACATCCCCCTTAGAATCGAGGGTACGCATTTCTCCACAATCGCTTCAGCATTTATTGTTTACAGCATTTATGCTAATGGCCCTTCTGGCTGCTGTGAGCTGATAGGTTTTTGTAATTTGGGTTTGCATGTCTTTGAAAATTCGTAAAACTCCTCATTTTTCTCCGCCGTTTTCTTTTCCGTTAAAAAAAGGAAACAATTGGCAGTACGATATAACTCTTGAAATTGTCTTCTTTGAAGGTTGCCCTCTTTTGAGTTATTTGGTCGATTTTCCACCCCAGCGTTTTTTTAGAGAGCAGGTGTCATTTCCCGAACTGCAAGTTTGGTGAATATTTAGTGACCTTTAGCAATGGGTTTAAAGCTGCTGTTGTGGGAAGTGGCCTCAAGGAGGCAGCATTTCTCCATTCCCAAATCTGGGTAGTAGGGCAGCAGAGCCTTTCTGGAAGTCGTGTTCCTAGGTTGTAAATTACATTGGAATGTGCGTGGAGAAACCCCCACAAGTTTATGTGTCATTATTTCTTCTTGGTTTTTAAAAGTGTTTTAATTGGGGTAAAGCTTAGAATATTGTTTGTCCAAGGTGTACACAATCTGGTTCATTTGTACCTTATATATGTCTATTCAAGTACAGATCCTCTTCCCATGTAAAATGTTACAGAGGGTTCCGCAGACTTCCCTTGCTATATGGTTGGCCTTTTTGAGATATGTATATAATATGTGTTTTTATACATATAGAAACACTAACCTTAATTTATCCATTCCCCCCACCTGTCGTTTTAGATGAGCATAGTTTGTTTTCTAAATCTGTGAGTGTCTTTCTCTGTGGAAATGTGTTCATTTGTGTCAGTTATTAGATAACGCCTATAAGTGCTATCATAGAATACAGGTCTTTTGCTTTCCAACTTACCTCATCTTTCATGATTATCTCCAGACTCATTTGTGGTGCCTCAAAGAGCAATGGTTCATTGTCTTCCATGGCTAATATTCCATTGTGTACATGGACCACTTCTTTATCCATTTACCTGTTGTTGGACATTTTGATTGCTTCACTGTCTTGGCTATTGTGAATAAGGCTGCACTGCAGCTTTTGCGGCCTGTGTCTTCTCGATTCTTGTCTTCTCAGGTGAGAGGTCCAATGGCGCGCCTGCTGGATTGAATAGTACCTCCATTTTTACTTTTAAACACAGCTCCTTTCTGTTCTCATTATTGGCTGTTACCCCTTTACGTCTCACCAGCAGGCAGAGGGTACACAGTTCTCTAAAACCCCTTCAGCATTTATTGTTTGTAGAATTTTTGCTGATGGTCAGTCGACTGGTGTAAGTTGAAACTTTTTGTAGATTAGATTGCATGCGTCTAACACTCCCTGAGGTTGAGCTTTTATCCATTTTCCTTTTTCTTAAAAAGAGTGTGAGTAAAACTTAACTCTTCCTAATCTCTTCTTGAAACATTTGCCTGTTTTGAATTTTTTCTCCATTCCCTACTTCAGCACAAATATTTAGGGCAAGTGTCCTTTACAGCCCTGAGTCCTTGTGAATGTTAAGTGACCATTAGCTGTGACTTTAAAGCTGCTCTTGCAGGATACGGCCACAAGGTGGCAGCATTTCTCCTTTACCAAATTTGGTTACTAGGGAAACAGAGCCTTAATGGAAGTGGTGTTCTAGGTTGTATATTAGAATGGAATGTGCCAGGAAAAAGCCCTTTAACTTTATGTCTCATTACTTCTTGTTCATATTTGTAATTAACTTTTTATCTTTTATCCCTACAAATTTGATTACAATGGTTTGTTTGTTTTAGGTGTGCAAGATGTGGTTCTTTCACACATATACATGTATCTATTCTTCCTCGCATCCTTTGCCAATGTAGGTTATGACACAATGTTGAGTAGTCTTCTCCTGGTCTTCCGTACGTCTTTGGTGGTTATATATTTCACATGGTTTGTATATCTCTGTTCACCCCAATATGGCAATGTATCCAATCCTCATCCCTTTCTATTTGGTGAACCATAAGTTTTTTAATGAATCTGTGATTGCCTTTCTCTGTGGAAATATCTTCATTGGTATCAATTTTTAAGTAACTCCTAAAAGTGATATGATAGGATATGTGCCTTGTGCTTTCTCACTTACTACACACGGCGTGATTACGTCTAGACTCATCTATGGTGCTGCAAATGGCATTGTTTCATTTTTCTCACTAGCCAATATTCCATCTGTACATGGAGGAGTTCTTGTTTGCCCACCCATCTGTTGGTGGACTTTTTGGTTACTTCCATATCTTGGCTATTGTAATACTGGGCAATGCAGATTTGCCTGCCTGTGTCTTTCCAATTCTCTCTTCTTAGATTATAGGTGGAGGAGTGGGCCTGCTGGATCATATGGTAGCTCAATGTTGACCTTTTTAAGGCACCTCCATTCTGTTCTCATTCGTGGCCCTTTCCAACTTACGTCCCCGTTGAAGTTGAGGGTATGCATTTCTCCACAACACCTTCAGCATTTATTGTTTGTAGTTTTCTTGCTCATGGTTATTCTGACAAGTGTGAGCTGATACCTCTTTGTGGTTGAATTCGCATGCGCCTCATAATCCGTTGAAATTGAGCTTTAAGGCATGTCCTTTTTATTTTTCAAGCAGTGATTACCCCTTAGTTCTTCAAAGTGTTCTCTTAAAGTACGTGTCACCTTTTGAAATGTTTTGGCCGTTACCTCCCTGAAGACATTTTGAGGGCAGGTTTCATTTACAGTTCTGCAGTACTTGTTCCTATGAAATGGCCATTAGCACAGGCTTTACAACTGCTTTTGCAGGTAACTGCCAGAGGGCGGCAGCCTTTCTATGTTCCCCACCCTGGTACCTAGGGAAAAGCCCTTGCGGCCTGTGGTGTTTCTCGGTTATAAATTAGAGTGGAGTGTGCCCGGACAAACCCACACAAGCTGATGTCTCCTTACTTTTGTTGGATTTTTAAATTTAATTTTTATTTTTTATTGGAGTAATTTTCCACTGTGTACGTGGACCACTTCTTCTTTGTGCATTCCTCGGTTGATGGACATTTTCATTGCTTCCAAGTGTTGGCTATGGTAAATATTGTTGGAGTGCAGGATTGCCAGCCTGTGACTTTTTGATTCTCATTTTCTCAGGTGATAGGCCCAGCAGTGGGTGTGATTGATTGACTGGTAGCACCGTGTTTCCCTTTTCAAAGCACCTTCTTTGTGTTTTCATTAGTGGCTCTTACCACATCCCCCTTAGAATCGAGGGTACGCATTTCTCCACAATCGCTTCAGCATTTATTGTTTACAGCATTTATGCTAATGGCCCTTCTGGCTGCTGTGAGCTGATAGGTTTTTGTAATTTGGGTTTGCATGTCTTTGAAAATTCGTAAAACTCATCATTTTTCTCCGCCGTTTTCTTTTCCGTTAAAAAAAGGAAACAATTGGCAGTACGATATAACTCTTGAAATTGTCTTCTTTGAAGGTTGCCCTCTTTTGAGTTATTTGGTCGATTTTCCACCCCAGCGTTTTTTTAGAGAGCAGGTGTCATTTCCCGAACTGCAAGTTTGGTGAATATTTAGTGACCTTTAGCAATGGGTTTAAAGCTGCTGTTGTGGGAAGTGGCCTCAAGGAGGCAGCATTTCTCCATTCCCAAATCTGGGTAGTAGGGCAGCAGAGCCTTTCTGGAAGTCGTGTTCCTAGGTTGTAAATTACATTGGAATGTGCGTGGAGAAACCCCCACAAGTTTATGTGTCATTATTTCTTCTTGGTTTTTAAAAGTGTTTTAATTGGGGTAAAGCTTAGAATATTGTTTGTCCAAGGTGTACACAATCTGGTTCATTTGTACCTTATATATGTCTATTCAAGTACAGATCCTCTTCCCATGTAAAATGTTACAGAGGGTTCCGCAGACTTCCCTTGCTATATGGTTGGCCTTTTTGAGATATGTATATAATATGTGTTTTTATACATATAGAAACACTAACCTTAATTTATCCATTCCCCCCACCTGTCGTTTTAGATGAGCATAGTTTGTTTTCTAGATCTGTGAGTGTCTTTCTCTGTGGAAATGTGTTCATTTGTGTCAGTTATTAGATAACGCCTATAAGTGCTATCATAGAATACAGGTCTTTTGCTTTCCAACTTACCTCATCTTTCATGATTATCTCCAGACTCATTTGTGGTGCCTCAAAGAGCAATGGTTCATTGTCTTCCATGGCTAATATCCCATTGTGTACATGGACCACTTCTTTATCCATTTACCTGTTGTTGGACATTTTGATTGCTTCACTGTCTTGGCTATTGTGAATAAGGCTGCACTGCAGCTTTTGCGGCCTGTGTCTTCTCGATTCTTGTCTTCTCAGGTGAGAGGTCCAATGGTGCGCCTGCTGGATTGAATAGTACCTCCATTTTTACTTTTAAACACAGCTCCTTTCTGTTCTCATTATTGGCTGTTACCCCTTTACGTCTCACCAGCAGGCAGAGGGTACACAGTTCTCTAAAACCCCTTCAGCATTTATTGTTTGTAGAATTTTTGCTGATGGTCAGTCGACTGGTGTAAGTTGAAACTTTTTGTAGATTAGATTGCATGCGTCTAACACTCCCTGAGGTTGAGCTTTTATCCATTTTCCTTTTTCTTAAAAAGAGTGTGAGTAAAACTTAACTCTTCCTAATCTCTTCTTGAAACATTTGCCTGTTTTGAATTTTTTCTCCATTCCCTACTTCAGCACAAATATTTAGGGCAAGTGTCCTTTACAGCCCTGAGTCCTTGTGAATGTTAAGTGACCATTAGCTGTGACTTTAAAGCTGCTCTTGCAGGATACGGCCACAAGGTGGCAGCATTTCTCCTTTACCAAATTTGGTTACTAGGGAAACAGAGCCTTAATGGAAGTGGTGTTCTAGGTTGTATATTAGAATGGAATGTGCCAGGAAAAAGCCCTTTAACTTTATGTCTCATTACTTCTTGTTCATATTTGTAATTTACTTTTTATCTTTTATCCCAACAAATTTGATTACAATGGTTTGTTTGTTCTAGGTGTGCAAGATGTGGTTCTTTCGCACATATACATGTATCTATTCTTCCTCGCATCCTTTGCCAATGTAGGTTATGACACAATGTTGAGTAGTCTTCTCCTGGTCTTCCGTACGTCTTTGGTGGTTATATATTTCACATGGTTTGTATATCTCTGTTCACCCCAATATGGCAATGTATCCAATCCTCATCCCTTTCTATTTGGTGAACCATAAGTTTTTTAATGAATCTGTGATTGCCTTTCTCTGTGGAAATATCTTCATTGGTATCAATTTTTAAGTAACTCCTAAAAGTGATATGATAGGATATGTGCCTTGTGCTTTCTCACTTACTACACATGGCGTGATTACGTCTAGACTCATCTATGGTGCTGCAAATGGCATTGTTTCATTTTTCTCACTAGCCAATATTCCATCTGTACATGGAGGAGTTCTTGTTTGCCCACCCATCTGTTGGTGGACTTTTTGGTTACTTCCATATCTTGGCTATTGTAATACTGGGCAATGCAGATTTGCCTGCCTGTGTCTTTCCAATTCTCTCTTCTTAGATTATAGGTGGAGGAGTGGGCCTGCTGGATCATATGGTAGCTCAATGTTGACCTTTTTAAGGCACCTCCATTCTGTTCTCATTCGTGGCCCTTTCCAACTTACGTCCCCGTTGAAGTTGAGGGTATGCATTTCTCCACAACACCTTCAGCATTTATTGTTTGTAGTTTTCTTGCTCATGGTTATTCTGACAAGTGTGAGCTGATACCTCTTTGTGGTTGAATTCGCATGCGCCTCATAATCCGTTGAAATTGAGCTTTAAGGCATGTCCTTTTTATTTTTCAAGCAGTGATTACCCCTTAGTTCTTCAAAGTGTTCTCTTAAAGTACGTGTCACCTTTTGAAATGTTTTGGCCGTTACCTCCCTGAAGACATTTTGAGGGCAGGTTTCATTTACAGTTCTGCAGTACTTGTTCCTATGAAATGGCCATTAGCACAGGCTTTACAACTGCTTTTGCAGGTAACTGCCAGAGGGCGGCAGCCTTTCTATGTTCCCCACCCTGGTACCTAGGGAAAAGCCCTTGCGGCCTGTGGTGTTTCTCGGTTATAAATTAGAGTGGAGTGTGCCCGGACAAACCCACACAAGCTGATGTCTCCTTACTTTTGTTGGATTTTTAAATTTAATTTTTATTTTTTATTGGAGTAATTTTCCACTGTGTACGTGGACCACTTCTTCTTTGTGCATTCCTCGGTTGATGGACATTTTCATTGCTTCCAAGTGTTGGCTATGGTAAATATTGTTGGAGTGCAGGATTGCCAGCCTGTGACTTTTTGATTCTCATTTTCTCAGGTGATAGGCCCAGCAGTGGGTGTGATTGATTGACTGGTAGCACCGTGTTTCCCTTTTCAAAGCACCTTCTTTGTGTTTTCATTAGTGGCTCTTACCACATCCCCCTTAGAATCGAGGGTACGCATTTCTCCACAATCGCTTCAGCATTTATTGTTTACAGCATTTATGCTAATGGCCCTTCTGGCTGCTGTGAGCTGATAGGTTTTTGTAATTTGGGTTTGCATGTCTTTGAAAATTCGTAAAACTCATCATTTTTCTCCGCCGTTTTCTTTTCCGTTAAAAAAAGGAAACAATTGGCAGTACGATATAACTCTTGAAATTGTCTTCTTTGAAGGTTGCCCTCTTTTGAGTTATTTGGTCGATTTTCCACCCCAGCGTTTTTTTAGAGAGCAGGTGTCATTTCCCGAACTGCAAGTTTGGTGAATATTTAGTGACCTTTAGCAATGGGTTTAAAGCTGCTGTTGTGGGAAGTGGCCTCAAGGAGGCAGCATTTCTCCATTCCCAAATCTGGGTAGTAGGGCAGCAGAGCCTTTCTGGAAGTCGTGTTCCTAGGTTGTAAATTACATTGGAATGTGCGTGGAGAAACCCCCACAAGTTTATGTGTCATTATTTCTTCTTGGTTTTTAAAAGTGTTTTAATTGGGGTAAAGCTTAGAATATTGTTTGTCCAAGGTGTACACAATCTGGTTCATTTGTACCTTATATATGTCTATCCAAGTACAGATCCTCTTCCCATGTAAAATGTTACAGAGGGTTCCGCAGACTTCCCTTGCTATATGGTTGGCCTTTTTGAGATATGTATATAATATGTGTTTTTATACATATAGAAACACTAACCTTAATTTATCCATTCCCCCCACCTGTCGTTTTAGATGAGCATAGTTTGTTTTCTAGATCTGTGAGTGTCTTTCTCTGTGGAAATGTGTTCATTTGTGTCAGTTATTAGATAACGCCTATAAGTGCTATCATAGAATACAGGTCTTTTGCTTTCCAACTTACCTCATCTTTCATGATTATCTCCAGACTCATTTGTGGTGCCTCAAAGAGCAATGGTTCATTGTCTTCCATGGCTAATATTCCATTGTGTACATGGACCACTTCTTTATCCATTTACCTGTTGTTGGACATTTTGATTGCTTCACTGTCTTGGCTATTGTGAATAAGGCTGCACTGCAGCTTTTGCGGCCTGTGTCTTCTCGATTCTTGTCTTCTCAGGTGAGAGGTCCAATGGCGCGCCTGCTGGATTGAATAGTACCTCCATTTTTACTTTTAAACACAGCTCCTTTCTGTTCTCATTATTGGCTGTTACCCCTTTACGTCTCACCAGCAGGCAGAGGGTACACAGTTCTCTAAAACCCCTTCAGCATTTATTGTTTGTAGAATTTTTGCTGATGGTCAGTCGACTGGTGTAAGTTGAAACTTTTTGTAGATTAGATTGCATGCGTCTAACACTCCCTGAGGTTGAGCTTTTATCCATTTTCCTTTTTCTTAAAAAGAGTGTGAGTAAAACTTAACTCTTCCTAATCTCTTCTTGAAACATTTGCCTGTTTTGAATTTTTTCTCCATTCCCTACTTCAGCACAAATATTTAGGGCAAGTGTCCTTTACAGCCCTGAGTCCTTGTGAATGTTAAGTGACCATTAGCTGTGACTTTAAAGCTGCTCTTGCAGGATACGGCCACAAGGTGGCAGCATTTCTCCTTTACCAAATTTGGTTACTAGGGAAACAGAGCCTTAATGGAAGTGGTGTTCTAGGTTGTATATTAGAATGGAATGTGCCAGGAAAAAGCCCTTTAACTTTATGTCTCATTACTTCTTGTTCATATTTGTAATTTACTTTTTATCTTTTATCCCAACAAATTTGATTACAATGGTTTGTTTGTTCTAGGTGTGCAAGATGTGGTTCTTTCGCACATATACATGTATCTATTCTTCCTCGCATCCTTTGCCAATGTAGGTTATGACACAATGTTGAGTAGTCTTCTCCTGGTCTTCCGTACGTCTTTGGTGGTTATATATTTCACATGGTTTGTATATCTCTGTTCACCCCAATATGGCAATGTATCCAATCCTCATCCCTTTCTATTTGGTGAACCATAAGTTTTTTAATGAATCTGTGATTGCCTTTCTCTGTGGAAATATCTTCATTGGTATCAATTTTTAAGTAACTCCTAAAAGTGATATGATAGGATATGTGCCTTGTGCTTTCTCACTTACTACACATGGCGTGATTACGTCTAGACTCATCTATGGTGCTGCAAATGGCATTGTTTCATTTTTCTCACTAGCCAATATTCCATCTGTACATGGAGGAGTTCTTGTTTGCCCACCCATCTGTTGGTGGACTTTTTGGTTACTTCCATATCTTGGCTATTGTAATACTGGGCAATGCAGATTTGCCTGCCTGTGTCTTTCCAATTCTCTCTTCTTAGATTATAGGTGGAGGAGTGGGCCTGCTGGATCATATGGTAGCTCAATGTTGACCTTTTTAAGGCACCTCCATTCTGTTCTCATTCGTGGCCCTTTCCAACTTACGTCCCCGTTGAAGTTGAGGGTATGCATTTCTCCACAACACCTTCAGCATTTATTGTTTGTAGTTTTCTTGCTCATGGTTATTCTGACAAGTGTGAGCTGATACCTCTTTGTGGTTGAATTCGCATGCGCCTCATAATCCGTTGAAATTGAGCTTTAAGGCATGTCCTTTTTATTTTTCAAGCAGTGATTACCCCTTAGTTCTTCAAAGTGTTCTCTTAAAGTACGTGTCACCTTTTGAAATGTTTTGGCCGTTACCTCCCTGAAGACATTTTGAGGGCAGGTTTCATTTACAGTTCTGCAGTACTTGTTCCTATGAAATGGCCATTAGCACAGGCTTTACAACTGCTTTTGCAGGTAACTGCCAGAGGGCGGCAGCCTTTCTATGTTCCCCACCCTGGTACCTAGGGAAAAGCCCTTGCGGCCTGTGGTGTTTCTCGGTTATAAATTAGAGTGGAGTGTGCCCGGACAAACCCACACAAGCTGATGTCTCCTTACTTTTGTTGGATTTTTAAATTTAATTTTTATTTTTTATTGGAGTAATTTTCCACTGTGTACGTGGACCACTTCTTCTTTGTGCATTCCTCGGTTGATGGACATTTTCATTGCTTCCAAGTGTTGGCTATGGTAAATATTGTTGGAGTGCAGGATTGCCAGCCTGTGACTTTTTGATTCTCATTTTCTCAGGTGATAGGCCCAGCAGTGGGTGTGATTGATTGACTGGTAGCACCGTGTTTCCCTTTTCAAAGCACCTTCTTTGTGTTTTCATTAGTGGCTCTTACCACATCCCCCTTAGAATCGAGGGTACGCATTTCTCCACAATCGCTTCAGCATTTATTGTTTACAGCATTTATGCTAATGGCCCTTCTGGCTGCTGTGAGCTGATAGGTTTTTGTAATTTGGGTTTGCATGTCTTTGAAAATTCGTAAAACTCCTCATTTTTCTCCGCCGTTTTCTTTTCCGTTAAAAAAAGGAAACAATTGGCAGTACGATATAACTCTTGAAATTGTCTTCTTTGAAGGTTGCCCTCTTTTGAGTTATTTGGTCGATTTTCCACCCCAGCGTTTTTTTAGAGAGCAGGTGTCATTTCCCGAACTGCAAGTTTGGTGAATATTTAGTGACCTTTAGCAATGGGTTTAAAGCTGCTGTTGTGGGAAGTGGCCTCAAGGAGGCAGCATTTCTCCATTCCCAAATCTGGGTAGTAGGGCAGCAGAGCCTTTCTGGAAGTCGTGTTCCTAGGTTGTAAATTACATTGGAATGTGCGTGGAGAAACCCCCACAAGTTTATGTGTCATTATTTCTTCTTGGTTTTTAAAAGTGTTTTAATTGGGGTAAAGCTTAGAATATTGTTTGTCCAAGGTGTACACAATCTGGTTCATTTGTACCTTATATATGTCTATTCAAGTACAGATCCTCTTCCCATGTAAAATGTTACAGAGGGTTCCGCAGACTTCCCTTGCTATATGGTTGGCCTTTTTGAGATATGTATATAATATGTGTTTTTATACATATAGAAACACTAACCTTAATTTATCCATTCCCCCCACCTGTCGTTTTAGATGAGCATAGTTTGTTTTCTAAATCTGTGAGTGTCTTTCTCTGTGGAAATGTGTTCATTTGTGTCAGTTATTAGATAACGCCTATAAGTGCTATCATAGAATACAGGTCTTTTGCTTTCCAACTTACCTCATCTTTCATGATTATCTCCAGACTCATTTGTGGTGCCTCAAAGAGCAATGGTTCATTGTCTTCCATGGCTAATATCCCATTGTGTACATGGACCACTTCTTTATCCATTTACCTGTTGTTGGACATTTTGATTGCTTCACTGTCTTGGCTATTGTGAATAAGGCTGCACTGCAGCTTTTGCGGCCTGTGTCTTCTCGATTCTTGTCTTCTCAGGTGAGAGGTCCAATGGTGCGCCTGCTGGATTGAATAGTACCTCCATTTTTACTTTTAAACACAGCTCCTTTCTGTTCTCATTATTGGCTGTTACCCCTTTACGTCTCACCAGCAGGCAGAGGGTACACAGTTCTCTAAAACCCCTTCAGCATTTATTGTTTGTAGAATTTTTGCTGATGGTCAGTCGACTGGTGTAAGTTGAAACTTTTTGTAGATTAGATTGCATGCGTCTAACACTCCCTGAGGTTGAGCTTTTATCCATTTTCCTTTTTCTTAAAAAGAGTGTGAGTAAAACTTAACTCTTCCTAATCTCTTCTTGAAACATTTGCCTGTTTTGAATTTTTTCTCCATTCCCTACTTCAGCACAAATATTTAGGGCAAGTGTCCTTTACAGCCCTGAGTCCTTGTGAATGTTAAGTGACCATTAGCTGTGACTTTAAAGCTGCTCTTGCAGGATACGGCCACAAGGTGGCAGCATTTCTCCTTTACCAAATTTGGTTACTAGGGAAACAGAGCCTTAATGGAAGTGGTGTTCTAGGTTGTATATTAGAATGGAATGTGCCAGGAAAAAGCCCTTTAACTTTATGTCTCATTACTTCTTGTTCATATTTGTAATTAACTTTTTATCTTTTATCCCTACAAATTTGATTACAATGGTTTGTTTGTTCTAGGTGTGCAAGATGTGGTTCTTTCGCACATATACATGTATCTATTCTTCCTCGCATCCTTTGCCAATGTAGGTTATGACACAATGTTGAGTAGTCTTCTCCTGGTCTTCCGTACGTCTTTGGTGGTTATATATTTCACATGGTTTGTATATCTCTGTTCACCCCAATATGGCAATGTATCCAATCCTCATCCCTTTCTATTTGGTGAACCATAAGTTTTTTAATGAATCTGTGATTGCCTTTCTCTGTGGAAATATCTTCATTGGTATCAATTTTTAAGTAACTCCTAAAAGTGATATGATAGGATATGTGCCTTGTGCTTTCTCACTTACTACACATGGCGTGATTACGTCTAGACTCATCTATGGTGCTGCAAATGGCATTGTTTCATTTTTCTCACTAGCCAATATTCCATCTGTACATGGAGGAGTTCTTGTTTGCCCACCCATCTGTTGGTGGACTTTTTGGTTACTTCCATATCTTGGCTATTGTAATACTGGGCAATGCAGATTTGCCTGCCTGTGTCTTTCCAATTCTCTCTTCTTAGATTATAGGTGGAGGAGTGGGCCTGCTGGATCATATGGTAGCTCAATGTTGACCTTTTTAAGGCACCTCCATTCTGTTCTCATTCGTGGCCCTTTCCAACTTACGTCCCCGTTGAAGTTGAGGGTATGCATTTCTCCACAACACCTTCAGCATTTATTGTTTGTAGTTTTCTTGCTCATGGTTATTCTGACAAGTGTGAGCTGATACCTCTTTGTGGTTGAATTCGCATGCGCCTCATAATCCGTTGAAATTGAGCTTTAAGGCATGTCCTTTTTATTTTTCAAGCAGTGATTACCCCTTAGTTCTTCAAAGTGTTCTCTTAAAGTACGTGTCACCTTTTGAAATGTTTTGGCCGTTACCTCCCTGAAGACATTTTGAGGGCAGGTTTCATTTACAGTTCTGCAGTACTTGTTCCTATGAAATGGCCATTAGCACAGGCTTTACAACTGCTTTTGCAGGTAACTGCCAGAGGGCGGCAGCCTTTCTATGTTCCCCACCCTGGTACCTAGGGAAAAGCCCTTGCGGCCTGTGGTGTTTCTCGGTTATAAATTAGAGTGGAGTGTGCCCGGACAAACCCACACAAGCTGATGTCTCCTTACTTTTGTTGGATTTTTAAATTTAATTTTTATTTTTTATTGGAGTAATTTTCCACTGTGTACGTGGACCACTTCTTCTTTGTGCATTCCTCGGTTGATGGACATTTTCATTGCTTCCAAGTGTTGGCTATGGTAAATATTGTTGGAGTGCAGGATTGCCAGCCTGTGACTTTTTGATTCTCATTTTCTCAGGTGATAGGCCCAGCAGTGGGTGTGATTGATTGACTGGTAGCACCGTGTTTCCCTTTTCAAAGCACCTTCTTTGTGTTTTCATTAGTGGCTCTTACCACATCCCCCTTAGAATCGAGGGTACGCATTTCTCCACAATCGCTTCAGCATTTATTGTTTACAGCATTTATGCTAATGGCCCTTCTGGCTGCTGTGAGCTGATAGGTTTTTGTAATTTGGGTTTGCATGTCTTTGAAAATTCGTAAAACTCATCATTTTTCTCCGCCGTTTTCTTTTCCGTTAAAAAAAGGAAACAATTGGCAGTACGATATAACTCTTGAAATTGTCTTCTTTGAAGGTTGCCCTCTTTTGAGTTATTTGGTCGATTTTCCACCCCAGCGTTTTTTTAGAGAGCAGGTGTCATTTCCCGAACTGCAAGTTTGGTGAATATTTAGTGACCTTTAGCAATGGGTTTAAAGCTGCTGTTGTGGGAAGTGGCCTCAAGGAGGCAGCATTTCTCCATTCCCAAATCTGGGTAGTAGGGCAGCAGAGCCTTTCTGGAAGTCGTGTTCCTAGGTTGTAAATTACATTGGAATGTGCGTGGAGAAACCCCCACAAGTTTATGTGTCATTATTTCTTCTTGGTTTTTAAAAGTGTTTTAATTGGGGTAAAGCTTAGAATATTGTTTGTCCAAGGTGTACACAATCTGGTTCATTTGTACCTTATATATGTCTATTCAAGTACAGATCCTCTTCCCATGTAAAATGTTACAGAGGGTTCCGCAGACTTCCCTTGCTATATGGTTGGCCTTTTTGAGATATGTATATAATATGTGTTTTTATACATATAGAAACACTAACCTTAATTTATCCATTCCCCCCACCTGTCGTTTTAGATGAGCATAGTTTGTTTTCTAAATCTGTGAGTGTCTTTCTCTGTGGAAATGTGTTCATTTGTGTCAGTTATTAGATAACGCCTATAAGTGCTATCATAGAATACAGGTCTTTTGCTTTCCAACTTACCTCATCTTTCATGATTATCTCCAGACTCATTTGTGGTGCCTCAAAGAGCAATGGTTCATTGTCTTCCATGGCTAATATCCCATTGTGTACATGGACCACTTCTTTATCCATTTACCTGTTGTTGGACATTTTGATTGCTTCACTGTCTTGGCTATTGTGAATAAGGCTGCACTGCAGCTTTTGCGGCCTGTGTCTTCTCGATTCTTGTCTTCTCAGGTGAGAGGTCCAATGGTGCGCCTGCTGGATTGAATAGTACCTCCATTTTTACTTTTAAACACAGCTCCTTTCTGTTCTCATTATTGGCTGTTACCCCTTTACGTCTCACCAGCAGGCAGAGGGTACACAGTTCTCTAAAACCCCTTCAGCATTTATTGTTTGTAGAATTTTTGCTGATGGTCAGTCGACTGGTGTAAGTTGAAACTTTTTGTAGATTAGATTGCATGCGTCTAACACTCCCTGAGGTTGAGCTTTTATCCATTTTCCTTTTTCTTAAAAAGAGTGTGAGTAAAACTTAACTCTTCCTAATCTCTTCTTGAAACATTTGCCTGTTTTGAATTTTTTCTCCATTCCCTACTTCAGCACAAATATTTAGGGCAAGTGTCCTTTACAGCCCTGAGTCCTTGTGAATGTTAAGTGACCATTAGCTGTGACTTTAAAGCTGCTCTTGCAGGATACGGCCACAAGGTGGCAGCATTTCTCCTTTACCAAATTTGGTTACTAGGGAAACAGAGCCTTAATGGAAGTGGTGTTCTAGGTTGTATATTAGAATGGAATGTGCCAGGAAAAAGCCCTTTAACTTTATGTCTCATTACTTCTTGTTCATATTTGTAATTAACTTTTTATCTTTTATCCCTACAAATTTGATTACAATGGTTTGTTTGTTCTAGGTGTGCAAGATGTGGTTCTTTCACACATATACATGTATCTATTCTTCCTCGCATCCTTTGCCAATGTAGGTTATGACACAATGTTGAGTAGTCTTCTCCTGGTCTTCCGTACGTCTTTGGTGGTTATATATTTCACATGGTTTGTATATCTCTGTTCACCCCAATATGGCAATGTATCCAATCCTCATCCCTTTCTATTTGGTGAACCATAAGTTTTTTAATGAATCTGTGATTGCCTTTCTCTGTGGAAATATCTTCATTGGTATCAATTTTTAAGTAACTCCTAAAAGTGATATGATAGGATATGTGCCTTGTGCTTTCTCACTTACTACACATGGCGTGATTACGTCTAGACTCATCTATGGTGCTGCAAATGGCATTGTTTCATTTTTCTCACTAGCCAATATTCCATCTGTACATGGAGGAGTTCTTGTTTGCCCACCCATCTGTTGGTGGACTTTTTGGTTACTTCCATATCTTGGCTATTGTAATACTGGGCAATGCAGATTTGCCTGCCTGTGTCTTTCCAATTCTCTCTTCTTAGATTATAGGTGGAGGAGTGGGCCTGCTGGATCATATGGTAGCTCAATGTTGACCTTTTTAAGGCACCTCCATTCTGTTCTCATTCGTGGCCCTTTCCAACTTACGTCCCCGTTGAAGTTGAGGGTATGCATTTCTCCACAACACCTTCAGCATTTATTGTTTGTAGTTTTCTTGCTCATGGTTATTCTGACAAGTGTGAGCTGATACCTCTTTGTGGTTGAATTCGCATGCGCCTCATAATCCGTTGAAATTGAGCTTTAAGGCATGTCCTTTTTATTTTTCAAGCAGTGATTACCCCTTAGTTCTTCAAAGTGTTCTCTTAAAGTACGTGTCACCTTTTGAAATGTTTTGGCCGTTACCTCCCTGAAGACATTTTGAGGGCAGGTTTCATTTACAGTTCTGCAGTACTTGTTCCTATGAAATGGCCATTAGCACAGGCTTTACAACTGCTTTTGCAGGTAACTGCCAGAGGGCGGCAGCCTTTCTATGTTCCCCACCCTGGTACCTAGGGAAAAGCCCTTGCGGCCTGTGGTGTTTCTCGGTTATAAATTAGAGTGGAGTGTGCCCGGACAAACCCACACAAGCTGATGTCTCCTTACTTTTGTTGGATTTTTAAATTTAATTTTTATTTTTTATTGGAGTAATTTTCCACTGTGTACGTGGACCACTTCTTCTTTGTGCATTCCTCGGTTGATGGACATTTTCATTGCTTCCAAGTGTTGGCTATGGTAAATATTGTTGGAGTGCAGGATTGCCAGCCTGTGACTTTTTGATTCTCATTTTCTCAGGTGATAGGCCCAGCAGTGGGTGTGATTGATTGACTGGTAGCACCGTGTTTCCCTTTTCAAAGCACCTTCTTTGTGTTTTCATTAGTGGCTCTTACCACATCCCCCTTAGAATCGAGGGTACGCATTTCTCCACAATCGCTTCAGCATTTATTGTTTACAGCATTTATGCTAATGGCCCTTCTGGCTGCTGTGAGCTGATAGGTTTTTGTAATTTGGGTTTGCATGTCTTTGAAAATTCGTAAAACTCATCATTTTTCTCCGCCGTTTTCTTTTCCGTTAAAAAAAGGAAACAATTGGCAGTACGATATAACTCTTGAAATTGTCTTCTTTGAAGGTTGCCCTCTTTTGAGTTATTTGGTCGATTTTCCACCCCAGCGTTTTTTTAGAGAGCAGGTGTCATTTCCCGAACTGCAAGTTTGGTGAATATTTAGTGACCTTTAGCAATGGGTTTAAAGCTGCTGTTGTGGGAAGTGGCCTCAAGGAGGCAGCATTTCTCCATTCCCAAATCTGGGTAGTAGGGCAGCAGAGCCTTTCTGGAAGTCGTGTTCCTAGGTTGTAAATTACATTGGAATGTGCGTGGAGAAACCCCCACAAGTTTATGTGTCATTATTTCTTCTTGGTTTTTAAAAGTGTTTTAATTGGGGTAAAGCTTAGAATATTGTTTGTCCAAGGTGTACACAATCTGGTTCATTTGTACCTTATATATGTCTATTCAAGTACAGATCCTCTTCCCATGTAAAATGTTACAGAGGGTTCCGCAGACTTCCCTTGCTATATGGTTGGCCTTTTTGAGATATGTATATAATATGTGTTTTTATACATATAGAAACACTAACCTTAATTTATCCATTCCCCCCACCTGTCGTTTTAGATGAGCATAGTTTGTTTTCTAAATCTGTGAGTGTCTTTCTCTGTGGAAATGTGTTCATTTGTGTCAGTTATTAGATAACGCCTATAAGTGCTATCATAGAATACAGGTCTTTTGCTTTCCAACTTACCTCATCTTTCATGATTATCTCCAGACTCATTTGTGGTGCCTCAAAGAGCAATGGTTCATTGTCTTCCATGGCTAATATTCCATTGTGTACATGGACCACTTCTTTATCCATTTACCTGTTGTTGGACATTTTGATTGCTTCACTGTCTTGGCTATTGTGAATAAGGCTGCACTGCAGCTTTTGCGGCCTGTGTCTTCTCGATTCTTGTCTTCTCAGGTGAGAGGTCCAATGGCGCGCCTGCTGGATTGAATAGTACCTCCATTTTTACTTTTAAACACAGCTCCTTTCTGTTCTCATTATTGGCTGTTACCCCTTTACGTCTCACCAGCAGGCAGAGGGTACACAGTTCTCTAAAACCCCTTCAGCATTTATTGTTTGTAGAATTTTTGCTGATGGTCAGTCGACTGGTGTAAGTTGAAACTTTTTGTAGATTAGATTGCATGCGTCTAACACTCCCTGAGGTTGAGCTTTTATCCATTTTCCTTTTTCTTAAAAAGAGTGTGAGTAAAACTTAACTCTTCCTAATCTCTTCTTGAAACATTTGCCTGTTTTGAATTTTTTCTCCATTCCCTACTTCAGCACAAATATTTAGGGCAAGTGTCCTTTACAGCCCTGAGTCCTTGTGAATGTTAAGTGACCATTAGCTGTGACTTTAAAGCTGCTCTTGCAGGATACGGCCACAAGGTGGCAGCATTTCTCCTTTACCAAATTTGGTTACTAGGGAAACAGAGCCTTAATGGAAGTGGTGTTCTAGGTTGTATATTAGAATGGAATGTGCCAGGAAAAAGCCCTTTAACTTTATGTCTCATTACTTCTTGTTCATATTTGTAATTTACTTTTTATCTTTTATCCCAACAAATTTGATTACAATGGTTTGTTTGTTCTAGGTGTGCAAGATGTGGTTCTTTCGCACATATACATGTATCTATTCTTCCTCGCATCCTTTGCCAATGTAGGTTATGACACAATGTTGAGTAGTCTTCTCCTGGTCTTCCGTACGTCTTTGGTGGTTATATATTTCACATGGTTTGTATATCTCTGTTCACCCCAATATGGCAATGTATCCAATCCTCATCCCTTTCTATTTGGTGAACCATAAGTTTTTTAATGAATCTGTGATTGCCTTTCTCTGTGGAAATATCTTCATTGGTATCAATTTTTAAGTAACTCCTAAAAGTGATATGATAGGATATGTGCCTTGTGCTTTCTCACTTACTACACATGGCGTGATTACGTCTAGACTCATCTATGGTGCTGCAAATGGCATTGTTTCATTTTTCTCACTAGCCAATATTCCATCTGTACATGGAGGAGTTCTTGTTTGCCCACCCATCTGTTGGTGGACTTTTTGGTTACTTCCATATCTTGGCTATTGTAATACTGGGCAATGCAGATTTGCCTGCCTGTGTCTTTCCAATTCTCTCTTCTTAGATTATAGGTGGAGGAGTGGGCCTGCTGGATCATATGGTAGCTCAATGTTGACCTTTTTAAGGCACCTCCATTCTGTTCTCATTCGTGGCCCTTTCCAACTTACGTCCCCGTTGAAGTTGAGGGTATGCATTTCTCCACAACACCTTCAGCATTTATTGTTTGTAGTTTTCTTGCTCATGGTTATTCTGACAAGTGTGAGCTGATACCTCTTTGTGGTTGAATTCGCATGCGCCTCATAATCCGTTGAAATTGAGCTTTAAGGCATGTCCTTTTTATTTTTCAAGCAGTGATTACCCCTTAGTTCTTCAAAGTGTTCTCTTAAAGTACGTGTCACCTTTTGAAATGTTTTGGCCGTTACCTCCCTGAAGACATTTTGAGGGCAGGTTTCATTTACAGTTCTGCAGTACTTGTTCCTATGAAATGGCCATTAGCACAGGCTTTACAACTGCTTTTGCAGGTAACTGCCAGAGGGCGGCAGCCTTTCTATGTTCCCCACCCTGGTACCTAGGGAAAAGCCCTTGCGGCCTGTGGTGTTTCTCGGTTATAAATTAGAGTGGAGTGTGCCCGGACAAACCCACACAAGCTGATGTCTCCTTACTTTTGTTGGATTTTTAAATTTAATTTTTATTTTTTATTGGAGTAATTTTCCACTGTGTACGTGGACCACTTCTTCTTTGTGCATTCCTCGGTTGATGGACATTTTCATTGCTTCCAAGTGTTGGCTATGGTAAATATTGTTGGAGTGCAGGATTGCCAGCCTGTGACTTTTTGATTCTCATTTTCTCAGGTGATAGGCCCAGCAGTGGGTGTGATTGATTGACTGGTAGCACCGTGTTTCCCTTTTCAAAGCACCTTCTTTGTGTTTTCATTAGTGGCTCTTACCACATCCCCCTTAGAATCGAGGGTACGCATTTCTCCACAATCGCTTCAGCATTTATTGTTTACAGCATTTATGCTAATGGCCCTTCTGGCTGCTGTGAGCTGATAGGTTTTTGTAATTTGGGTTTGCATGTCTTTGAAAATTCGTAAAACTCCTCA
This sequence comes from Balaenoptera borealis, assembly GCF_965194805.1. NCBI lineage: Eukaryota > Metazoa > Chordata > Mammalia > Artiodactyla > Balaenopteridae > Balaenoptera > Balaenoptera borealis. The sequence goes on along the minus strand of NW_028123698.1, from coordinate 332,684 downwards.
TTTTTCTCCGCCGTTTTCTTTTCCGTTAAAAAAAGGAAACAATTGGCAGTACGATATAACTCTTGAAATTGTCTTCTTTGAAGGTTGCCCTCTTTTGAGTTATTTGGTCGATTTTCCACCCCAGCGTTTTTTTAGAGAGCAGGTGTCATTTCCCGAACTGCAAGTTTGGTGAATATTTAGTGACCTTTAGCAATGGGTTTAAAGCTGCTGTTGTGGGAAGTGGCCTCAAGGAGGCAGCATTTCTCCATTCCCAAATCTGGGTAGTAGGGCAGCAGAGCCTTTCTGGAAGTCGTGTTCCTAGGTTGTAAATTACATTGGAATGTGCGTGGAGAAACCCCCACAAGTTTATGTGTCATTATTTCTTCTTGGTTTTTAAAAGTGTTTTAATTGGGGTAAAGCTTAGAATATTGTTTGTCCAAGGTGTACACAATCTGGTTCATTTGTACCTTATATATGTCTATTCAAGTACAGATCCTCTTCCCATGTAAAATGTTACAGAGGGTTCCGCAGACTTCCCTTGCTATATGGTTGGCCTTTTTGAGATATGTATATAATATGTGTTTTTATACATATAGAAACACTAACCTTAATTTATCCATTCCCCCCACCTGTCGTTTTAGATGAGCATAGTTTGTTTTCTAAATCTGTGAGTGTCTTTCTCTGTGGAAATGTGTTCATTTGTGTCAGTTATTAGATAACGCCTATAAGTGCTATCATAGAATACAGGTCTTTTGCTTTCCAACTTACCTCATCTTTCATGATTATCTCCAGACTCATTTGTGGTGCCTCAAAGAGCAATGGTTCATTGTCTTCCATGGCTAATATTCCATTGTGTACATGGACCACTTCTTTATCCATTTACCTGTTGTTGGACATTTTGATTGCTTCACTGTCTTGGCTATTGTGAATAAGGCTGCACTGCAGCTTTTGCGGCCTGTGTCTTCTCGATTCTTGTCTTCTCAGGTGAGAGGTCCAATGGCGCGCCTGCTGGATTGAATAGTACCTCCATTTTTACTTTTAAACACAGCTCCTTTCTGTTCTCATTATTGGCTGTTACCCCTTTACGTCTCACCAGCAGGCAGAGGGTACACAGTTCTCTAAAACCCCTTCAGCATTTATTGTTTGTAGAATTTTTGCTGATGGTCAGTCGACTGGTGTAAGTTGAAACTTTTTGTAGATTAGATTGCATGCGTCTAACACTCCCTGAGGTTGAGCTTTTATCCATTTTCCTTTTTTTTAAAAAGAGTGTGAGTAAAACTTAACTCTTCCTAATCTCTTCTTGAAACATTTGCCTGTTTTGAATTTTTTCTCCATTCCCTACTTCAGCACAAATATTTAGGGCAAGTGTCCTTTACAGCCCTGAGTCCTTGTGAATGTTAAGTGACCATTAGCTGTGACTTTAAAGCTGCTCTTGCAGGATACGGCCACAAGGTGGCAGCATTTCTCCTTTACCAAATTTGGTTACTAGGGAAACAGAGCCTTAATGGAAGTGGTGTTCTAGGTTGTATATTAGAATGGAATGTGCCAGGAAAAAGCCCTTTAACTTTATGTCTCATTACTTCTTGTTCATATTTGTAATTTACTTTTTATCTTTTATCTCAACAAATTTGATTACAATGGTTTGTTTGTTTTAGGTGTGCAAGATGTGGTTCTTTCACACATATACATGTATCTATTCTTCCTCGCATCCTTTGCCAATGTAGGTTATGACACAATGTTGAGTAGTCTTCTCCTGGTCTTCCGTACGTCTTTGGTGGTTATATATTTCACATGGTTTGTATATCTCTGTTCACCCCAATATGGCAATGTATCCAATCCTCATCCCTTTCTATTTGGTGAACCATAAGTTTTTTAATGAATCTGTGATTGCCTTTCTCTGTGGAAATATCTTCATTGGTATCAATTTTTAAGTAACTCCTAAAAGTGATATGATAGGATATGTGCCTTGTGCTTTCTCACTTACTACACGTGGCGTGATTACGTCTAGACTCATCTATGGTGCTGCAAATGGCATTGTTTCATTTTTCTCACTAGCCAATATTCCATCTGTACATGGAGGAGTTCTTGTTTGCCCACCCATCTGTTGGTGGACTTTTTGGTTACTTCCATATCTTGGCTATTGTAATACTGGGCAATGCAGATTTGCCTGCCTGTGTCTTTCCAATTCTCTCTTCTTAGATTATAGGTGGAGGAGTGGGCCTGCTGGATCATATGGTAGCTCAATGTTGACCTTTTTAAGGCACCTCCATTCTGTTCTCATTCGTGGCCCTTTCCAACTTACGTCCCCGTTGAAGTTGAGGGTATGCATTTCTCCACAACACCTTCAGCATTTATTGTTTGTAGTTTTCTTGCTCATGGTTATTCTGACAAGTGTGAGCTGATACCTCTTTGTGGTTGAATTCGCATGCGCCTCATAATCCGTTGAAATTGAGCTTTAAGGCATGTCCTTTTTATTTTTCAAGCAGTGATTACCCCTTAGTTCTTCAAAGTGTTCTCTTAAAGTACGTGTCACCTTTTGAAATGTTTTGGCCGTTACCTCCCTGAAGACATTTTGAGGGCAGGTTTCATTTACAGTTCTGCAGTACTTGTTCCTATGAAATGGCCATTAGCACAGGCTTTACAACTGCTTTTGCAGGTAACTGCCAGAGGGCGGCAGCCTTTCTATGTTCCCCACCCTGGTACCTAGGGAAAAGCCCTTGCGGCCTGTGGTGTTTCTCGGTTATAAATTAGAGTGGAGTGTGCCCGGACAAACCCACACAAGCTGATGTCTCCTTACTTTTGTTGGATTTTTAAATTTAATTTTTATTTTTTATTGGAGTAATTTTCCACTGTGTACGTGGACCACTTCTTCTTTGTGCATTCCTCGGTTGATGGACATTTTCATTGCTTCCAAGTGTTGGCTATGGTAAATATTGTTGGAGTGCAGGATTGCCAGCCTGTGACTTTTTGATTCTCATTTTCTCAGGTGATAGGCCCAGCAGTGGGTGTGATTGATTGACTGGTAGCACCGTGTTTCCCTTTTCAAAGCACCTTCTTTGTGTTTTCATTAGTGGCTCTTACCACATCCCCCTTAGAATCGAGGGTACGCATTTCTCCACAATCGCTTCAGCATTTATTGTTTACAGCATTTATGCTAATGGCCCTTCTGGCTGCTGTGAGCTGATAGGTTTTTGTAATTTGGGTTTGCATGTCTTTGAAAATTCGTAAAACTCCTCATTTTTCTCCGCCGTTTTCTTTTCCGTTAAAAAAAGGAAACAATTGGCAGTACGATATAACTCTTGAAATTGTCTTCTTTGAAGGTTGCCCTCTTTTGAGTTATTTGGTCGATTTTCCACCCCAGCGTTTTTTTAGAGAGCAGGTGTCATTTCCCGAACTGCAAGTTTGGTGAATATTTAGTGACCTTTAGCAATGGGTTTAAAGCTGCTGTTGTGGGAAGTGGCCTCAAGGAGGCAGCATTTCTCCATTCCCAAATCTGGGTAGTAGGGCAGCAGAGCCTTTCTGGAAGTCGTGTTCCTAGGTTGTAAATTACATTGGAATGTGCGTGGAGAAACCCCCACAAGTTTATGTGTCATTATTTCTTCTTGGTTTTTAAAAGTGTTTTAATTGGGGTAAAGCTTAGAATATTGTTTGTCCAAGGTGTACACAATCTGGTTCATTTGTACCTTATATATGTCTATTCAAGTACAGATCCTCTTCCCATGTAAAATGTTACAGAGGGTTCCGCAGACTTCCCTTGCTATATGGTTGGCCTTTTTGAGATATGTATATAATATGTGTTTTTATACATATAGAAACACTAACCTTAATTTATCCATTCCCCCCACCTGTCGTTTTAGATGAGCATAGTTTGTTTTCTAAATCTGTGAGTGTCTTTCTCTGTGGAAATGTGTTCATTTGTGTCAGTTATTAGATAACGCCTATAAGTGCTATCATAGAATACAGGTCTTTTGCTTTCCAACTTACCTCATCTTTCATGATTATCTCCAGACTCATTTGTGGTGCCTCAAAGAGCAATGGTTCATTGTCTTCCATGGCTAATATTCCATTGTGTACATGGACCACTTCTTTATCCATTTACCTGTTGTTGGACATTTTGATTGCTTCACTGTCTTGGCTATTGTGAATAAGGCTGCACTGCAGCTTTTGCGGCCTGTGTCTTCTCGATTCTTGTCTTCTCAGGTGAGAGGTCCAATGGCGCGCCTGCTGGATTGAATAGTACCTCCATTTTTACTTTTAAACACAGCTCCTTTCTGTTCTCATTATTGGCTGTTACCCCTTTACGTCTCACCAGCAGGCAGAGGGTACACAGTTCTCTAAAACCCCTTCAGCATTTATTGTTTGTAGAATTTTTGCTGATGGTCAGTCGACTGGTGTAAGTTGAAACTTTTTGTAGATTAGATTGCATGCGTCTAACACTCCCTGAGGTTGAGCTTTTATCCATTTTCCTTTTTCTTAAAAAGAGTGTGAGTAAAACTTAACTCTTCCTAATCTCTTCTTGAAACATTTGCCTGTTTTGAATTTTTTCTCCATTCCCTACTTCAGCACAAATATTTAGGGCAAGTGTCCTTTACAGCCCTGAGTCCTTGTGAATGTTAAGTGACCATTAGCTGTGACTTTAAAGCTGCTCTTGCAGGATACGGCCACAAGGTGGCAGCATTTCTCCTTTACCAAATTTGGTTACTAGGGAAACAGAGCCTTAATGGAAGTGGTGTTCTAGGTTGTATATTAGAATGGAATGTGCCAGGAAAAAGCCCTTTAACTTTATGTCTCATTACTTCTTGTTCATATTTGTAATTTACTTTTTATCTTTTATCCCTACAAATTTGATTACAATGGTTTGTTTGTTCTAGGTGTGCAAGATGTGGTTCTTTCGCACATATACATGTATCTATTCTTCCTCGCATCCTTTGCCAATGTAGGTTATGACACAATGTTGAGTAGTCTTCTCCTGGTCTTCCGTACGTCTTTGGTGGTTATATATTTCACATGGTTTGTATATCTCTGTTCACCCCAATATGGCAATGTATCCAATCCTCATCCCTTTCTATTTGGTGAACCATAAGTTTTTTAATGAATCTGTGATTGCCTTTCTCTGTGGAAATATCTTCATTGGTATCAATTTTTAAGTAACTCCTAAAAGTGATATGATAGGATATGTGCCTTGTGCTTTCTCACTTACTACACATGGCGTGATTACGTCTAGACTCATCTATGGTGCTGCAAATGGCATTGTTTCATTTTTCTCACTAGCCAATATTCCATCTGTACATGGAGGAGTTCTTGTTTGCCCACCCATCTGTTGGTGGACTTTTTGGTTACTTCCATATCTTGGCTATTGTAATACTGGGCAATGCAGATTTGCCTGCCTGTGTCTTTCCAATTCTCTCTTCTTAGATTATAGGTGGAGGAGTGGGCCTGCTGGATCATATGGTAGCTCAATGTTGACCTTTTTAAGGCACCTCCATTCTGTTCTCATTCGTGGCCCTTTCCAACTTACGTCCCCGTTGAAGTTGAGGGTATGCATTTCTCCACAACACCTTCAGCATTTATTGTTTGTAGTTTTCTTGCTCATGGTTATTCTGACAAGTGTGAGCTGATACCTCTTTGTGGTTGAATTCGCATGCGCCTCATAATCCGTTGAAATTGAGCTTTAAGGCATGTCCTTTTTATTTTTCAAGCAGTGATTACCCCTTAGTTCTTCAAAGTGTTCTCTTAAAGTACGTGTCACCTTTTGAAATGTTTTGGCCGTTACCTCCCTGAAGACATTTTGAGGGCAGGTTTCATTTACAGTTCTGCAGTACTTGTTCCTATGAAATGGCCATTAGCACAGGCTTTACAACTGCTTTTGCAGGTAACTGCCAGAGGGCGGCAGCCTTTCTATGTTCCCCACCCTGGTACCTAGGGAAAAGCCCTTGCGGCCTGTGGTGTTTCTCGGTTATAAATTAGAGTGGAGTGTGCCCGGACAAACCCACACAAGCTGATGTCTCCTTACTTTTGTTGGATTTTTAAATTTAATTTTTATTTTTTATTGGAGTAATTTTCCACTGTGTACGTGGACCACTTCTTCTTTGTGCATTCCTCGGTTGATGGACATTTTCATTGCTTCCAAGTGTTGGCTATGGTAAATATTGTTGGAGTGCAGGATTGCCAGCCTGTGACTTTTTGATTCTCATTTTCTCAGGTGATAGGCCCAGCAGTGGGTGTGATTGATTGACTGGTAGCACCGTGTTTCCCTTTTCAAAGCACCTTCTTTGTGTTTTCATTAGTGGCTCTTACCACATCCCCCTTAGAATCGAGGGTACGCATTTCTCCACAATCGCTTCAGCATTTATTGTTTACAGCATTTATGCTAATGGCCCTTCTGGCTGCTGTGAGCTGATAGGTTTTTGTAATTTGGGTTTGCATGTCTTTGAAAATTCGTAAAACTCCTCATTTTTCTCCGCCGTTTTCTTTTCCGTTAAAAAAAGGAAACAATTGGCAGTACGATATAACTCTTGAAATTGTCTTCTTTGAAGGTTGCCCTCTTTTGAGTTATTTGGTCGATTTTCCACCCCAGCGTTTTTTTAGAGAGCAGGTGTCATTTCCCGAACTGCAAGTTTGGTGAATATTTAGTGACCTTTAGCAATGGGTTTAAAGCTGCTGTTGTGGGAAGTGGCCTCAAGGAGGCAGCATTTCTCCATTCCCAAATCTGGGTAGTAGGGCAGCAGAGCCTTTCTGGAAGTCGTGTTCCTAGGTTGTAAATTACATTGGAATGTGCGTGGAGAAACCCCCACAAGTTTATGTGTCATTATTTCTTCTTGGTTTTTAAAAGTGTTTTAATTGGGGTAAAGCTTAGAATATTGTTTGTCCAAGGTGTACACAATCTGGTTCATTTGTACCTTATATATGTCTATTCAAGTACAGATCCTCTTCCCATGTAAAATGTTACAGAGGGTTCCGCAGACTTCCCTTGCTATATGGTTGGCCTTTTTGAGATATGTATATAATATGTGTTTTTATACATATAGAAACACTAACCTTAATTTATCCATTCCCCCCACCTGTCGTTTTAGATGAGCATAGTTTGTTTTCTAAATCTGTGAGTGTCTTTCTCTGTGGAAATGTGTTCATTTGTGTCAGTTATTAGATAACGCCTATAAGTGCTATCATAGAATACAGGTCTTTTGCTTTCCAACTTACCTCATCTTTCATGATTATCTCCAGACTCATTTGTGGTGCCTCAAAGAGCAATGGTTCATTGTCTTCCATGGCTAATATTCCATTGTGTACATGGACCACTTCTTTATCCATTTACCTGTTGTTGGACATTTTGATTGCTTCACTGTCTTGGCTATTGTGAATAAGGCTGCACTGCAGCTTTTGCGGCCTGTGTCTTCTCGATTCTTGTCTTCTCAGGTGAGAGGTCCAATGGCGCGCCTGCTGGATTGAATAGTACCTCCATTTTTACTTTTAAACACAGCTCCTTTCTGTTCTCATTATTGGCTGTTACCCCTTTACGTCTCACCAGCAGGCAGAGGGTACACAGTTCTCTAAAACCCCTTCAGCATTTATTGTTTGTAGAATTTTTGCTGATGGTCAGTCGACTGGTGTAAGTTGAAACTTTTTGTAGATTAGATTGCATGCGTCTAACACTCCCTGAGGTTGAGCTTTTATCCATTTTCCTTTTTCTTAAAAAGAGTGTGAGTAAAACTTAACTCTTCCTAATCTCTTCTTGAAACATTTGCCTGTTTTGAATTTTTTCTCCATTCCCTACTTCAGCACAAATATTTAGGGCAAGTGTCCTTTACAGCCCTGAGTCCTTGTGAATGTTAAGTGACCATTAGCTGTGACTTTAAAGCTGCTCTTGCAGGATACGGCCACAAGGTGGCAGCATTTCTCCTTTACCAAATTTGGTTACTAGGGAAACAGAGCCTTAATGGAAGTGGTGTTCTAGGTTGTATATTAGAATGGAATGTGCCAGGAAAAAGCCCTTTAACTTTATGTCTCATTACTTCTTGTTCATATTTGTAATTTACTTTTTATCTTTTATCTCAACAAATTTGATTACAATGGTTTGTTTGTTTTAGGTGTGCAAGATGTGGTTCTTTCACACATATACATGTATCTATTCTTCCTCGCATCCTTTGCCAATGTAGGTTATGACACAATGTTGAGTAGTCTTCTCCTGGTCTTCCGTACGTCTTTGGTGGTTATATATTTCACATGGTTTGTATATCTCTGTTCACCCCAATATGGCAATGTATCCAATCCTCATCCCTTTCTATTTGGTGAACCATAAGTTTTTTAATGAATCTGTGATTGCCTTTCTCTGTGGAAATATCTTCATTGGTATCAATTTTTAAGTAACTCCTAAAAGTGATATGATAGGATATGTGCCTTGTGCTTTCTCACTTACTACACATGGCGTGATTACGTCTAGACTCATCTATGGTGCTGCAAATGGCATTGTTTCATTTTTCTCACTAGCCAATATTCCATCTGTACATGGAGGAGTTCTTGTTTGCCCACCCATCTGTTGGTGGACTTTTTGGTTACTTCCATATCTTGGCTATTGTAATACTGGGCAATGCAGATTTGCCTGCCTGTGTCTTTCCAATTCTCTCTTCTTAGATTATAGGTGGAGGAGTGGGCCTGCTGGATCATATGGTAGCTCAATGTTGACCTTTTTAAGGCACCTCCATTCTGTTCTCATTCGTGGCCCTTTCCAACTTACGTCCCCGTTGAAGTTGAGGGTATGCATTTCTCCACAACACCTTCAGCATTTATTGTTTGTAGTTTTCTTGCTCATGGTTATTCTGACAAGTGTGAGCTGATACCTCTTTGTGGTTGAATTCGCATGCGCCTCATAATCCGTTGAAATTGAGCTTTAAGGCATGTCCTTTTTATTTTTCAAGCAGTGATTACCCCTTAGTTCTTCAAAGTGTTCTCTTAAAGTACGTGTCACCTTTTGAAATGTTTTGGCCGTTACCTCCCTGAAGACATTTTGAGGGCAGGTTTCATTTACAGTTCTGCAGTACTTGTTCCTATGAAATGGCCATTAGCACAGGCTTTACAACTGCTTTTGCAGGTAACTGCCAGAGGGCGGCAGCCTTTCTATGTTCCCCACCCTGGTACCTAGGGAAAAGCCCTTGCGGCCTGTGGTGTTTCTCGGTTATAAATTAGAGTGGAGTGTGCCCGGACAAACCCACACAAGCTGATGTCTCCTTACTTTTGTTGGATTTTTAAATTTAATTTTTATTTTTTATTGGAGTAATTTTCCACTGTGTACGTGGACCACTTCTTCTTTGTGCATTCCTCGGTTGATGGACATTTTCATTGCTTCCAAGTGTTGGCTATGGTAAATATTGTTGGAGTGCAGGATTGCCAGCCTGTGACTTTTTGATTCTCATTTTCTCAGGTGATAGGCCCAGCAGTGGGTGTGATTGATTGACTGGTAGCACCGTGTTTCCCTTTTCAAAGCACCTTCTTTGTGTTTTCATTAGTGGCTCTTACCACATCCCCCTTAGAATCGAGGGTACGCATTTCTCCACAATCGCTTCAGCATTTATTGTTTACAGCATTTATGCTAATGGCCCTTCTGGCTGCTGTGAGCTGATAGGTTTTTGTAATTTGGGTTTGCATGTCTTTGAAAATTCGTAAAACTCCTCATTTTTCTCCGCCGTTTTCTTTTCCGTTAAAAAAAGGAAACAATTGGCAGTACGATATAACTCTTGAAATTGTCTTCTTTGAAGGTTGCCCTCTTTTGAGTTATTTGGTCGATTTTCCACCCCAGCGTTTTTTTAGAGAGCAGGTGTCATTTCCCGAACTGCAAGTTTGGTGAATATTTAGTGACCTTTAGCAATGGGTTTAAAGCTGCTGTTGTGGGAAGTGGCCTCAAGGAGGCAGCATTTCTCCATTCCCAAATCTGGGTAGTAGGGCAGCAGAGCCTTTCTGGAAGTCGTGTTCCTAGGTTGTAAATTACATTGGAATGTGCGTGGAGAAACCCCCACAAGTTTATGTGTCATTATTTCTTCTTGGTTTTTAAAAGTGTTTTAATTGGGGTAAAGCTTAGAATATTGTTTGTCCAAGGTGTACACAATCTGGTTCATTTGTACCTTATATATGTCTATTCAAGTACAGATCCTCTTCCCATGTAAAATGTTACAGAGGGTTCCGCAGACTTCCCTTGCTATATGGTTGGCCTTTTTGAGATATGTATATAATATGTGTTTTTATACATATAGAAACACTAACCTTAATTTATCCATTCCCCCCACCTGTCGTTTTAGATGAGCATAGTTTGTTTTCTAAATCTGTGAGTGTCTTTCTCTGTGGAAATGTGTTCATTTGTGTCAGTTATTAGATAACGCCTATAAGTGCTATCATAGAATACAGGTCTTTTGCTTTCCAACTTACCTCATCTTTCATGATTATCTCCAGACTCATTTGTGGTGCCTCAAAGAGCAATGGTTCATTGTCTTCCATGGCTAATATCCCATTGTGTACATGGACCACTTCTTTATCCATTTACCTGTTGTTGGACATTTTGATTGCTTCACTGTCTTGGCTATTGTGAATAAGGCTGCACTGCAGCTTTTGCGGCCTGTGTCTTCTCGATTCTTGTCTTCTCAGGTGAGAGGTCCAATGGCGCGCCTGCTGGATTGAATAGTACCTCCATTTTTACTTTTAAACACAGCTCCTTTCTGTTCTCATTATTGGCTGTTACCCCTTTACGTCTCACCAGCAGGCAGAGGGTACACAGTTCTCTAAAACCCCTTCAGCATTTATTGTTTGTAGAATTTTTGCTGATGGTCAGTCGACTGGTGTAAGTTGAAACTTTTTGTAGATTAGATTGCATGCGTCTAACACTCCCTGAGGTTGAGCTTTTATCCATTTTCCTTTTTCTTAAAAAGAGTGTGAGTAAAACTTAACTCTTCCTAATCTCTTCTTGAAACATTTGCCTGTTTTGAATTTTTTCTCCATTCCCTACTTCAGCACAAATATTTAGGGCAAGTGTCCTTTACAGCCCTGAGTCCTTGTGAATGTTAAGTGACCATTAGCTGTGACTTTAAAGCTGCTCTTGCAGGATACGGCCACAAGGTGGCAGCATTTCTCCTTTACCAAATTTGGTTACTAGGGAAACAGAGCCTTAATGGAAGTGGTGTTCTAGGTTGTATATTAGAATGGAATGTGCCAGGAAAAAGCCCTTTAACTTTATGTCTCATTACTTCTTGTTCATATTTGTAATTTACTTTTTATCTTTTATCTCAACAAATTTGATTACAATGGTTTGTTTGTTTTAGGTGTGCAAGATGTGGTTCTTTCACACATATACATGTATCTATTCTTCCTCGCATCCTTTGCCAATGTAGGTTATGACACAATGTTGAGTAGTCTTCTCCTGGTCTTCCGTACGTCTTTGGTGGTTATATATTTCACATGGTTTGTATATCTCTGTTCACCCCAATATGGCAATGTATCCAATCCTCATCCCTTTCTATTTGGTGAACCATAAGTTTTTTAATGAATCTGTGATTGCCTTTCTCTGTGGAAATATCTTCATTGGTATCAATTTTTAAGTAACTCCTAAAAGTGATATGATAGGATATGTGCCTTGTGCTTTCTCACTTACTACACATGGCGTGATTACGTCTAGACTCATCTATGGTGCTGCAAATGGCATTGTTTCATTTTTCTCACTAGCCAATATTCCATCTGTACATGGAGGAGTTCTTGTTTGCCCACCCATCTGTTGGTGGACTTTTTGGTTACTTCCATATCTTGGCTATTGTAATACTGGGCAATGCAGATTTGCCTGCCTGTGTCTTTCCAATTCTCTCTTCTTAGATTATAGGTGGAGGAGTGGGCCTGCTGGATCATATGGTAGCTCAATGTTGACCTTTTTAAGGCACCTCCATTCTGTTCTCATTCGTGGCCCTTTCCAACTTACGTCCCCGTTGAAGTTGAGGGTATGCATTTCTCCACAACACCTTCAGCATTTATTGTTTGTAGTTTTCTTGCTCATGGTTATTCTGACAAGTGTGAGCTGATACCTCTTTGTGGTTGAATTCGCATGCGCCTCATAATCCGTTGAAATTGAGCTTTAAGGCATGTCCTTTTTATTTTTCAAGCAGTGATTACCCCTTAGTTCTTCAAAGTGTTCTCTTAAAGTACGTGTCACCTTTTGAAATGTTTTGGCCGTTACCTCCCTGAAGACATTTTGAGGGCAGGTTTCATTTACAGTTCTGCAGTACTTGTTCCTATGAAATGGCCATTAGCACAGGCTTTACAACTGCTTTTGCAGGTAACTGCCAGAGGGCGGCAGCCTTTCTATGTTCCCCACCCTGGTACCTAGGGAAAAGCCCTTGCGGCCTGTGGTGTTTCTCGGTTATAAATTAGAGTGGAGTGTGCCCGGACAAACCCACACAAGCTGATGTCTCCTTACTTTTGTTGGATTTTTAAATTTAATTTTTATTTTTTATTGGAGTAATTTTCCACTGTGTACGTGGACCACTTCTTCTTTGTGCATTCCTCGGTTGATGGACATTTTCATTGCTTCCAAGTGTTGGCTATGGTAAATATTGTTGGAGTGCAGGATTGCCAGCCTGTGACTTTTTGATTCTCATTTTCTCAGGTGATAGGCCCAGCAGTGGGTGTGATTGATTGACTGGTAGCACCGTGTTTCCCTTTTCAAAGCACCTTCTTTGTGTTTTCATTAGTGGCTCTTACCACATCCCCCTTAGAATCGAGGGTACGCATTTCTCCACAATCGCTTCAGCATTTATTGTTTACAGCATTTATGCTAATGGCCCTTCTGGCTGCTGTGAGCTGATAGGTTTTTGTAATTTGGGTTTGCATGTCTTTGAAAATTCGTAAAACTCCTCATTTTTCTCCGCCGTTTTCTTTTCCGTTAAAAAAAGGAAACAATTGGCAGTACGATATAACTCTTGAAATTGTCTTCTTTGAAGGTTGCCCTCTTTTGAGTTATTTGGTCGATTTTCCACCCCAGCGTTTTTTTAGAGAGCAGGTGTCATTTCCCGAACTGCAAGTTTGGTGAATATTTAGTGACCTTTAGCAATGGGTTTAAAGCTGCTGTTGTGGGAAGTGGCCTCAAGGAGGCAGCATTTCTCCATTCCCAAATCTGGGTAGTAGGGCAGCAGAGCCTTTCTGGAAGTCGTGTTCCTAGGTTGTAAATTACATTGGAATGTGCGTGGAGAAACCCCCACAAGTTTATGTGTCATTATTTCTTCTTGGTTTTTAAAAGTGTTTTAATTGGGGTAAAGCTTAGAATATTGTTTGTCCAAGGTGTACACAATCTGGTTCATTTGTACCTTATATATGTCTATTCAAGTACAGATCCTCTTCCCATGTAAAATGTTACAGAGGGTTCCGCAGACTTCCCTTGCTATATGGTTGGCCTTTTTGAGATATGTATATAATATGTGTTTTTATACATATAGAAACACTAACCTTAATTTATCCATTCCCCCCACCTGTCGTTTTAGATGAGCATAGTTTGTTTTCTAAATCTGTGAGTGTCTTTCTCTGTGGAAATGTGTTCATTTGTGTCAGTTATTAGATAACGCCTATAAGTGCTATCATAGAATACAGGTCTTTTGCTTTCCAACTTACCTCATCTTTCATGATTATCTCCAGACTCATTTGTGGTGCCTCAAAGAGCAATGGTTCATTGTCTTCCATGGCTAATATCCCATTGTGTACATGGACCACTTCTTTATCCATTTACCTGTTGTTGGACATTTTGATTGCTTCACTGTCTTGGCTATTGTGAATAAGGCTGCACTGCAGCTTTTGCGGCCTGTGTCTTCTCGATTCTTGTCTTCTCAGGTGAGAGGTCCAATGGTGCGCCTGCTGGATTGAATAGTACCTCCATTTTTACTTTTAAACACAGCTCCTTTCTGTTCTCATTATTGGCTGTTACCCCTTTACGTCTCACCAGCAGGCAGAGGGTACACAGTTCTCTAAAACCCCTTCAGCATTTATTGTTTGTAGAATTTTTGCTGATGGTCAGTCGACTGGTGTAAGTTGAAACTTTTTGTAGATTAGATTGCATGCGTCTAACACTCCCTGAGGTTGAGCTTTTATCCATTTTCCTTTTTCTTAAAAAGAGTGTGAGTAAAACTTAACTCTTCCTAATCTCTTCTTGAAACATTTGCCTGTTTTGAATTTTTTCTCCATTCCCTACTTCAGCACAAATATTTAGGGCAAGTGTCCTTTACAGCCCTGAGTCCTTGTGAATGTTAAGTGACCATTAGCTGTGACTTTAAAGCTGCTCTTGCAGGATACGGCCACAAGGTGGCAGCATTTCTCCTTTACCAAATTTGGTTACTAGGGAAACAGAGCCTTAATGGAAGTGGTGTTCTAGGTTGTATATTAGAATGGAATGTGCCAGGAAAAAGCCCTTTAACTTTATGTCTCATTACTTCTTGTTCATATTTGTAATTTACTTTTTATCTTTTATCCCTACAAATTTGATTACAATGGTTTGTTTGTTCTAGGTGTGCAAGATGTGGTTCTTTCACACATATACATGTATCTATTCTTCCTCGCATCCTTTGCCAATGTAGGTTATGACACAATGTTGAGTAGTCTTCTCCTGGTCTTCCGTACGTCTTTGGTGGTTATATATTTCACATGGTTTGTATATCTCTGTTCACCCCAATATGGCAATGTATCCAATCCTCATCCCTTTCTATTTGGTGAACCATAAGTTTTTTAATGAATCTGTGATTGCCTTTCTCTGTGGAAATATCTTCATTGGTATCAATTTTTAAGTAACTCCTAAAAGTGATATGATAGGATATGTGCCTTGTGCTTTCTCACTTACTACACATGGCGTGATTACGTCTAGACTCATCTATGGTGCTGCAAATGGCATTGTTTCATTTTTCTCACTAGCCAATATTCCATCTGTACATGGAGGAGTTCTTGTTTGCCCACCCATCTGTTGGTGGACTTTTTGGTTACTTCCATATCTTGGCTATTGTAATACTGGGCAATGCAGATTTGCCTGCCTGTGTCTTTCCAATTCTCTCTTCTTAGATTATAGGTGGAGGAGTGGGCCTGCTGGATCATATGGTAGCTCAATGTTGACCTTTTTAAGGCACCTCCATTCTGTTCTCATTCGTGGCCCTTTCCAACTTACGTCCCCGTTGAAGTTGAGGGTATGCATTTCTCCACAACACCTTCAGCATTTATTGTTTGTAGTTTTCTTGCTCATGGTTATTCTGACAAGTGTGAGCTGATACCTCTTTGTGGTTGAATTCGCATGCGCCTCATAATCCGTTGAAATTGAGCTTTAAGGCATGTCCTTTTTATTTTTCAAGCAGTGATTACCCCTTAGTTCTTCAAAGTGTTCTCTTAAAGTACGTGTCACCTTTTGAAATGTTTTGGCCGTTACCTCCCTGAAGACATTTTGAGGGCAGGTTTCATTTACAGTTCTGCAGTACTTGTTCCTATGAAATGGCCATTAGCACAGGCTTTACAACTGCTTTTGCAGGTAACTGCCAGAGGGCGGCAGCCTTTCTATGTTCCCCACCCTGGTACCTAGGGAAAAGCCCTTGCGGCCTGTGGTGTTTCTCGGTTATAAATTAGAGTGGAGTGTGCCCGGACAAACCCACACAAGCTGATGTCTCCTTACTTTTGTTGGATTTTTAAATTTAATTTTTATTTTTTATTGGAGTAATTTTCCACTGTGTACGTGGACCACTTCTTCTTTGTGCATTCCTCGGTTGATGGACATTTTCATTGCTTCCAAGTGTTGGCTATGGTAAATATTGTTGGAGTGCAGGATTGCCAGCCTGTGACTTTTTGATTCTCATTTTCTCAGGTGATAGGCCCAGCAGTGGGTGTGATTGATTGACTGGTAGCACCGTGTTTCCCTTTTCAAAGCACCTTCTTTGTGTTTTCATTAGTGGCTCTTACCACATCCCCCTTAGAATCGAGGGTACGCATTTCTCCACAATCGCTTCAGCATTTATTGTTTACAGCATTTATGCTAATGGCCCTTCTGGCTGCTGTGAGCTGATAGGTTTTTGTAATTTGGGTTTGCATGTCTTTGAAAATTCGTAAAACTCCTCATTTTTCTCCGCCGTTTTCTTTTCCGTTAAAAAAAGGAAACAATTGGCAGTACGATATAACTCTTGAAATTGTCTTCTTTGAAGGTTGCCCTCTTTTGAGTTATTTGGTCGATTTTCCACCCCAGCGTTTTTTTAGAGAGCAGGTGTCATTTCCCGAACTGCAAGTTTGGTGAATATTTAGTGACCTTTAGCAATGGGTTTAAAGCTGCTGTTGTGGGAAGTGGCCTCAAGGAGGCAGCATTTCTCCATTCCCAAATCTGGGTAGTAGGGCAGCAGAGCCTTTCTGGAAGTCGTGTTCCTAGGTTGTAAATTACATTGGAATGTGCGTGGAGAAACCCCCACAAGTTTATGTGTCATTATTTCTTCTTGGTTTTTAAAAGTGTTTTAATTGGGGTAAAGCTTAGAATATTGTTTGTCCAAGGTGTACACAATCTGGTTCATTTGTACCTTATATATGTCTATTCAAGTACAGATCCTCTTCCCATGTAAAATGTTACAGAGGGTTCCGCAGACTTCCCTTGCTATATGGTTGGCCTTTTTGAGATATGTATATAATATGTGTTTTTATACATATAGAAACACTAACCTTAATTTATCCATTCCCCCCACCTGTCGTTTTAGATGAGCATAGTTTGTTTTCTAAATCTGTGAGTGTCTTTCTCTGTGGAAATGTGTTCATTTGTGTCAGTTATTAGATAACGCCTATAAGTGCTATCATAGAATACAGGTCTTTTGCTTTCCAACTTACCTCATCTTTCATGATTATCTCCAGACTCATTTGTGGTGCCTCAAAGAGCAATGGTTCATTGTCTTCCATGGCTAATATTCCATTGTGTACATGGACCACTTCTTTATCCATTTACCTGTTGTTGGACATTTTGATTGCTTCACTGTCTTGGCTATTGTGAATAAGGCTGCACTGCAGCTTTTGCGGCCTGTGTCTTCTCGATTCTTGTCTTCTCAGGTGAGAGGTCCAATGGCGCGCCTGCTGGATTGAATAGTACCTCCATTTTTACTTTTAAACACAGCTCCTTTCTGTTCTCATTATTGGCTGTTACCCCTTTACGTCTCACCAGCAGGCAGAGGGTACACAGTTCTCTAAAACCCCTTCAGCATTTATTGTTTGTAGAATTTTTGCTGATGGTCAGTCGACTGGTGTAAGTTGAAACTTTTTGTAGATTAGATTGCATGCGTCTAACACTCCCTGAGGTTGAGCTTTTATCCATTTTCCTTTTTCTTAAAAAGAGTGTGAGTAAAACTTAACTCTTCCTAATCTCTTCTTGAAACATTTGCCTGTTTTGAATTTTTTCTCCATTCCCTACTTCAGCACAAATATTTAGGGCAAGTGTCCTTTACAGCCCTGAGTCCTTGTGAATGTTAAGTGACCATTAGCTGTGACTTTAAAGCTGCTCTTGCAGGATACGGCCACAAGGTGGCAGCATTTCTCCTTTACCAAATTTGGTTACTAGGGAAACAGAGCCTTAATGGAAGTGGTGTTCTAGGTTGTATATTAGAATGGAATGTGCCAGGAAAAAGCCCTTTAACTTTATGTCTCATTACTTCTTGTTCATATTTGTAATTTACTTTTTATCTTTTATCCCAACAAATTTGATTACAATGGTTTGTTTGTTCTAGGTGTGCAAGATGTGGTTCTTTCGCACATATACATGTATCTATTCTTCCTCGCATCCTTTGCCAATGTAGGTTATGACACAATGTTGAGTAGTCTTCTCCTGGTCTTCCGTACGTCTTTGGTGGTTATATATTTCACATGGTTTGTATATCTCTGTTCACCCCAATATGGCAATGTATCCAATCCTCATCCCTTTCTATTTGGTGAACCATAAGTTTTTTAATGAATCTGTGATTGCCTTTCTCTGTGGAAATATCTTCATTGGTATCAATTTTTAAGTAACTCCTAAAAGTGATATGATAGGATATGTGCCTTGTGCTTTCTCACTTACTACACATGGCGTGATTACGTCTAGACTCATCTATGGTGCTGCAAATGGCATTGTTTCATTTTTCTCACTAGCCAATATTCCATCTGTACATGGAGGAGTTCTTGTTTGCCCACCCATCTGTTGGTGGACTTTTTGGTTACTTCCATATCTTGGCTATTGTAATACTGGGCAATGCAGATTTGCCTGCCTGTGTCTTTCCAATTCTCTCTTCTTAGATTATAGGTGGAGGAGTGGGCCTGCTGGATCATATGGTAGCTCAATGTTGACCTTTTTAAGGCACCTCCATTCTGTTCTCATTCGTGGCCCTTTCCAACTTACGTCCCCGTTGAAGTTGAGGGTATGCATTTCTCCACAACACCTTCAGCATTTATTGTTTGTAGTTTTCTTGCTCATGGTTATTCTGACAAGTGTGAGCTGATACCTCTTTGTGGTTGAATTCGCATGCGCCTCATAATCCGTTGAAATTGAGCTTTAAGGCATGTCCTTTTTATTTTTCAAGCAGTGATTACCCCTTAGTTCTTCAAAGTGTTCTCTTAAAGTACGTGTCACCTTTTGAAATGTTTTGGCCGTTACCTCCCTGAAGACATTTTGAGGGCAGGTTTCATTTACAGTTCTGCAGTACTTGTTCCTATGAAATGGCCATTAGCACAGGCTTTACAACTGCTTTTGCAGGTAACTGCCAGAGGGCGGCAGCCTTTCTATGTTCCCCACCCTGGTACCTAGGGAAAAGCCCTTGCGGCCTGTGGTGTTTCTCGGTTATAAATTAGAGTGGAGTGTGCCCGGACAAACCCACACAAGCTGATGTCTCCTTACTTTTGTTGGATTTTTAAATTTAATTTTTATTTTTTATTGGAGTAATTTTCCACTGTGTACGTGGACCACTTCTTCTTTGTGCATTCCTCGGTTGATGGACATTTTCATTGCTTCCAAGTGTTGGCTATGGTAAATATTGTTGGAGTGCAGGATTGCCAGCCTGTGACTTTTTGATTCTCATTTTCTCAGGTGATAGGCCCAGCAGTGGGTGTGATTGATTGACTGGTAGCACCGTGTTTCCCTTTTCAAAGCACCTTCTTTGTGTTTTCATTAGTGGCTCTTACCACATCCCCCTTAGAATCGAGGGTACGCATTTCTCCACAATCGCTTCAGCATTTATTGTTTACAGCATTTATGCTAATGGCCCTTCTGGCTGCTGTGAGCTGATAGGTTTTTGTAATTTGGGTTTGCATGTCTTTGAAAATTCGTAAAACTCCTCATTTTTCTCCGCCGTTTTCTTTTCCGTTAAAAAAAGGAAACAATTGGCAGTACGATATAACTCTTGAAATTGTCTTCTTTGAAGGTTGCCCTCTTTTGAGTTATTTGGTCGATTTTCCACCCCAGCGTTTTTTTAGAGAGCAGGTGTCATTTCCCGAACTGCAAGTTTGGTGAATATTTAGTGACCTTTAGCAATGGGTTTAAAGCTGCTGTTGTGGGAAGTGGCCTCAAGGAGGCAGCATTTCTCCATTCCCAAATCTGGGTAGTAGGGCAGCAGAGCCTTTCTGGAAGTCGTGTTCCTAGGTTGTAAATTACATTGGAATGTGCGTGGAGAAACCCCCACAAGTTTATGTGTCATTATTTCTTCTTGGTTTTTAAAAGTGTTTTAATTGGGGTAAAGCTTAGAATATTGTTTGTCCAAGGTGTACACAATCTGGTTCATTTGTACCTTATATATGTCTATTCAAGTACAGATCCTCTTCCCATGTAAAATGTTACAGAGGGTTCCGCAGACTTCCCTTGCTATATGGTTGGCCTTTTTGAGATATGTATATAATATGTGTTTTTATACATATAGAAACACTAACCTTAATTTATCCATTCCCCCCACCTGTCGTTTTAGATGAGCATAGTTTGTTTTCTAAATCTGTGAGTGTCTTTCTCTGTGGAAATGTGTTCATTTGTGTCAGTTATTAGATAACGCCTATAAGTGCTATCATAGAATACAGGTCTTTTGCTTTCCAACTTACCTCATCTTTCATGATTATCTCCAGACTCATTTGTGGTGCCTCAAAGAGCAATGGTTCATTGTCTTCCATGGCTAATATTCCATTGTGTACATGGACCACTTCTTTATCCATTTACCTGTTGTTGGACATTTTGATTGCTTCACTGTCTTGGCTATTGTGAATAAGGCTGCACTGCAGCTTTTGCGGCCTGTGTCTTCTCGATTCTTGTCTTCTCAGGTGAGAGGTCCAATGGCGCGCCTGCTGGATTGAATAGTACCTCCATTTTTACTTTTAAACACAGCTCCTTTCTGTTCTCATTATTGGCTGTTACCCCTTTACGTCTCACCAGCAGGCAGAGGGTACACAGTTCTCTAAAACCCCTTCAGCATTTATTGTTTGTAGAATTTTTGCTGATGGTCAGTCGACTGGTGTAAGTTGAAACTTTTTGTAGATTAGATTGCATGCGTCTAACACTCCCTGAGGTTGAGCTTTTATCCATTTTCCTTTTTCTTAAAAAGAGTGTGAGTAAAACTTAACTCTTCCTAATCTCTTCTTGAAACATTTGCCTGTTTTGAATTTTTTCTCCATTCCCTACTTCAGCACAAATATTTAGGGCAAGTGTCCTTTACAGCCCTGAGTCCTTGTGAATGTTAAGTGACCATTAGCTGTGACTTTAAAGCTGCTCTTGCAGGATACGGCCACAAGGTGGCAGCATTTCTCCTTTACCAAATTTGGTTACTAGGGAAACAGAGCCTTAATGGAAGTGGTGTTCTAGGTTGTATATTAGAATGGAATGTGCCAGGAAAAAGCCCTTTAACTTTATGTCTCATTACTTCTTGTTCATATTTGTAATTTACTTTTTATCTTTTATCTCAACAAATTTGATTACAATGGTTTGTTTGTTTTAGGTGTGCAAGATGTGGTTCTTTCACACATATACATGTATCTATTCTTCCTCGCATCCTTTGCCAATGTAGGTTATGACACAATGTTGAGTAGTCTTCTCCTGGTCTTCCGTACGTCTTTGGTGGTTATATATTTCACATGGTTTGTATATCTCTGTTCACCCCAATATGGCAATGTATCCAATCCTCATCCCTTTCTATTTGGTGAACCATAAGTTTTTTAATGAATCTGTGATTGCCTTTCTCTGTGGAAATATCTTCATTGGTATCAATTTTTAAGTAACTCCTAAAAGTGATATGATAGGATATGTGCCTTGTGCTTTCTCACTTACTACACATGGCGTGATTACGTCTAGACTCATCTATGGTGCTGCAAATGGCATTGTTTCATTTTTCTCACTAGCCAATATTCCATCTGTACATGGAGGAGTTCTTCTTTGCCCACCCATCTGTTGGTGGACTTTTTGGTTACTTCCATATCTTGGCTATTGTAATACTGGGCAATGCAGATTTGCCTGCCTGTGTCTTTCCAATTCTCTCTTCTTAGATTATAGGTGGAGGAGTGGGCCTGCTGGATCATATGGTAGCTCAATGTTGACCTTTTTAAGGCACCTCCATTCTGTTCTCATTCGTGGCCCTTTCCAACTTACGTCCCCGTTGAAGTTGAGGGTATGCATTTCTCCACAACACCTTCAGCATTTATTGTTTGTAGTTTTCTTGCTCATGGTTATTCTGACAAGTGTGAGCTGATACCTCTTTGTGGTTGAATTCGCATGCGCCTCATAATCCGTTGAAATTGAGCTTTAAGGCATGTCCTTTTTATTTTTCAAGCAGTGATTACCCCTTAGTTCTTCAAAGTGTTCTCTTAAAGTACGTGTCACCTTTTGAAATGTTTTGGCCGTTACCTCCCTGAAGACATTTTGAGGGCAGGTTTCATTTACAGTTCTGCAGTACTTGTTCCTATGAAATGGCCATTAGCACAGGCTTTACAACTGCTTTTGCAGGTAACTGCCAGAGGGCGGCAGCCTTTCTATGTTCCCCACCCTGGTACCTAGGGAAAAGCCCTTGCGGCCTGTGGTGTTTCTCGGTTATAAATTAGAGTGGAGTGTGCCCGGACAAACCCACACAAGCTGATGTCTCCTTACTTTTGTTGGATTTTTAAATTTAATTTTTATTTTTTATTGGAGTAATTTTCCACTGTGTACGTGGACCACTTCTTCTTTGTGCATTCCTCGGTTGATGGACATTTTCATTGCTTCCAAGTGTTGGCTATGGTAAATATTGTTGGAGTGCAGGATTGCCAGCCTGTGACTTTTTGATTCTCATTTTCTCAGGTGATAGGCCCAGCAGTGGGTGTGATTGATTGACTGGTAGCACCGTGTTTCCCTTTTCAAAGCACCTTCTTTGTGTTTTCATTAGTGGCTCTTACCACATCCCCCTTAGAATCGAGGGTACGCATTTCTCCACAATCGCTTCAGCATTTATTGTTTACAGCATTTATGCTAATGGCCCTTCTGGCTGCTGTGAGCTGATAGGTTTTTGTAATTTGGGTTTGCATGTCTTTGAAAATTCGTAAAACTCCTCATTTTTCTCCGCCGTTTTCTTTTCCGTTAAAAAAAGGAAACAATTGGCAGTACGATATAACTCTTGAAATTGTCTTCTTTGAAGGTTGCCCTCTTTTGAGTTATTTGGTCGATTTTCCACCCCAGCGTTTTTTTAGAGAGCAGGTGTCATTTCCCGAACTGCAAGTTTGGTGAATATTTAGTGACCTTTAGCAATGGGTTTAAAGCTGCTGTTGTGGGAAGTGGCCTCAAGGAGGCAGCATTTCTCCATTCCCAAATCTGGGTAGTAGGGCAGCAGAGCCTTTCTGGAAGTCGTGTTCCTAGGTTGTAAATTACATTGGAATGTGCGTGGAGAAACCCCCACAAGTTTATGTGTCATTATTTCTTCTTGGTTTTTAAAAGTGTTTTAATTGGGGTAAAGCTTAGAATATTGTTTGTCCAAGGTGTACACAATCTGGTTCATTTGTACCTTATATATGTCTATTCAAGTACAGATCCTCTTCCCATGTAAAATGTTACAGAGGGTTCCGCAGACTTCCCTTGCTATATGGTTGGCCTTTTTGAGATATGTATATAATATGTGTTTTTATACATATAGAAACACTAACCTTAATTTATCCATTCCCCCCACCTGTCGTTTTAGATGAGCATAGTTTGTTTTCTAAATCTGTGAGTGTCTTTCTCTGTGGAAATGTGTTCATTTGTGTCAGTTATTAGATAACGCCTATAAGTGCTATCATAGAATACAGGTCTTTTGCTTTCCAACTTACCTCATCTTTCATGATTATCTCCAGACTCATTTGTGGTGCCTCAAAGAGCAATGGTTCATTGTCTTCCATGGCTAATATCCCATTGTGTACATGGACCACTTCTTTATCCATTTACCTGTTGTTGGACATTTTGATTGCTTCACTGTCTTGGCTATTGTGAATAAGGCTGCACTGCAGCTTTTGCGGCCTGTGTCTTCTCGATTCTTGTCTTCTCAGGTGAGAGGTCCAATGGTGCGCCTGCTGGATTGAATAGTACCTCCATTTTTACTTTTAAACACAGCTCCTTTCTGTTCTCATTATTGGCTGTTACCCCTTTACGTCTCACCAGCAGGCAGAGGGTACACAGTTCTCTAAAACCCCTTCAGCATTTATTGTTTGTAGAATTTTTGCTGATGGTCAGTCGACTGGTGTAAGTTGAAACTTTTTGTAGATTAGATTGCATGCGTCTAACACTCCCTGAGGTTGAGCTTTTATCCATTTTCCTTTTTCTTAAAAAGAGTGTGAGTAAAACTTAACTCTTCCTAATCTCTTCTTGAAACATTTGCCTGTTTTGAATTTTTTCTCCATTCCCTACTTCAGCACAAATATTTAGGGCAAGTGTCCTTTACAGCCCTGAGTCCTTGTGAATGTTAAGTGACCATTAGCTGTGACTTTAAAGCTGCTCTTGCAGGATACGGCCACAAGGTGGCAGCATTTCTCCTTTACCAAATTTGGTTACTAGGGAAACAGAGCCTTAATGGAAGTGGTGTTCTAGGTTGTATATTAGAATGGAATGTGCCAGGAAAAAGCCCTTTAACTTTATGTCTCATTACTTCTTGTTCATATTTGTAATTTACTTTTTATCTTTTATCCCTACAAATTTGATTACAATGGTTTGTTTGTTCTAGGTGTGCAAGATGTGGTTCTTTCACACATATACATGTATCTATTCTTCCTCGCATCCTTTGCCAATGTAGGTTATGACACAATGTTGAGTAGTCTTCTCCTGGTCTTCCGTACGTCTTTGGTGGTTATATATTTCACATGGTTTGTATATCTCTGTTCACCCCAATATGGCAATGTATCCAATCCTCATCCCTTTCTATTTGGTGAACCATAAGTTTTTTAATGAATCTGTGATTGCCTTTCTCTGTGGAAATATCTTCATTGGTATCAATTTTTAAGTAACTCCTAAAAGTGATATGATAGGATATGTGCCTTGTGCTTTCTCACTTACTACACATGGCGTGATTACGTCTAGACTCATCTATGGTGCTGCAAATGGCATTGTTTCATTTTTCTCACTAGCCAATATTCCATCTGTACATGGAGGAGTTCTTGTTTGCCCACCCATCTGTTGGTGGACTTTTTGGTTACTTCCATATCTTGGCTATTGTAATACTGGGCAATGCAGATTTGCCTGCCTGTGTCTTTCCAATTCTCTCTTCTTAGATTATAGGTGGAGGAGTGGGCCTGCTGGATCATATGGTAGCTCAATGTTGACCTTTTTAAGGCACCTCCATTCTGTTCTCATTCGTGGCCCTTTCCAACTTACGTCCCCGTTGAAGTTGAGGGTATGCATTTCTCCACAACACCTTCAGCATTTATTGTTTGTAGTTTTCTTGCTCATGGTTATTCTGACAAGTGTGAGCTGATACCTCTTTGTGGTTGAATTCGCATGCGCCTCATAATCCGTTGAAATTGAGCTTTAAGGCATGTCCTTTTTATTTTTCAAGCAGTGATTACCCCTTAGTTCTTCAAAGTGTTCTCTTAAAGTACGTGTCACCTTTTGAAATGTTTTGGCCGTTACCTCCCTGAAGACATTTTGAGGGCAGGTTTCATTTACAGTTCTGCAGTACTTGTTCCTATGAAATGGCCATTAGCACAGGCTTTACAACTGCTTTTGCAGGTAACTGCCAGAGGGCGGCAGCCTTTCTATGTTCCCCACCCTGGTACCTAGGGAAAAGCCCTTGCGGCCTGTGGTGTTTCTCGGTTATAAATTAGAGTGGAGTGTGCCCGGACAAACCCACACAAGCTGATGTCTCCTTACTTTTGTTGGATTTTTAAATTTAATTTTTATTTTTTATTGGAGTAATTTTCCACTGTGTACGTGGACCACTTCTTCTTTGTGCATTCCTCGGTTGATGGACATTTTCATTGCTTCCAAGTGTTGGCTATGGTAAATATTGTTGGAGTGCAGGATTGCCAGCCTGTGACTTTTTGATTCTCATTTTCTCAGGTGATAGGCCCAGCAGTGGGTGTGATTGATTGACTGGTAGCACCGTGTTTCCCTTTTCAAAGCACCTTCTTTGTGTTTTCATTAGTGGCTCTTACCACATCCCCCTTAGAATCGAGGGTACGCATTTCTCCACAATCGCTTCAGCATTTATTGTTTACAGCATTTATGCTAATGGCCCTTCTGGCTGCTGTGAGCTGATAGGTTTTTGTAATTTGGGTTTGCATGTCTTTGAAAATTCGTAAAACTCCTCATTTTTCTCCGCCGTTTTCTTTTCCGTTAAAAAAAGGAAACAATTGGCAGTACGATATAACTCTTGAAATTGTCTTCTTTGAAGGTTGCCCTCTTTTGAGTTATTTGGTCGATTTTCCACCCCAGCGTTTTTTTAGAGAGCAGGTGTCATTTCCCGAACTGCAAGTTTGGTGAATATTTAGTGACCTTTAGCAATGGGTTTAAAGCTGCTGTTGTGGGAAGTGGCCTCAAGGAGGCAGCATTTCTCCATTCCCAAATCTGGGTAGTAGGGCAGCAGAGCCTTTCTGGAAGTCGTGTTCCTAGGTTGTAAATTACATTGGAATGTGCGTGGAGAAACCCCCACAAGTTTATGTGTCATTATTTCTTCTTGGTTTTTAAAAGTGTTTTAATTGGGGTAAAGCTTAGAATATTGTTTGTCCAAGGTGTACACAATCTGGTTCATTTGTACCTTATATATGTCTATTCAAGTACAGATCCTCTTCCCATGTAAAATGTTACAGAGGGTTCCGCAGACTTCCCTTGCTATATGGTTGGCCTTTTTGAGATATGTATATAATATGTGTTTTTATACATATAGAAACACTAACCTTAATTTATCCATTCCCCCCACCTGTCGTTTTAGATGAGCATAGTTTGTTTTCTAAATCTGTGAGTGTCTTTCTCTGTGGAAATGTGTTCATTTGTGTCAGTTATTAGATAACGCCTATAAGTGCTATCATAGAATACAGGTCTTTTGCTTTCCAACTTACCTCATCTTTCATGATTATCTCCAGACTCATTTGTGGTGCCTCAAAGAGCAATGGTTCATTGTCTTCCATGGCTAATATTCCATTGTGTACATGGACCACTTCTTTATCCATTTACCTGTTGTTGGACATTTTGATTGCTTCACTGTCTTGGCTATTGTGAATAAGGCTGCACTGCAGCTTTTGCGGCCTGTGTCTTCTCGATTCTTGTCTTCTCAGGTGAGAGGTCCAATGGCGCGCCTGCTGGATTGAATAGTACCTCCATTTTTACTTTTAAACACAGCTCCTTTCTGTTCTCATTATTGGCTGTTACCCCTTTACGTCTCACCAGCAGGCAGAGGGTACACAGTTCTCTAAAACCCCTTCAGCATTTATTGTTTGTAGAATTTTTGCTGATGGTCAGTCGACTGGTGTAAGTTGAAACTTTTTGTAGATTAGATTGCATGCGTCTAACACTCCCTGAGGTTGAGCTTTTATCCATTTTCCTTTTTCTTAAAAAGAGTGTGAGTAAAACTTAACTCTTCCTAATCTCTTCTTGAAACATTTGCCTGTTTTGAATTTTTTCTCCATTCCCTACTTCAGCACAAATATTTAGGGCAAGTGTCCTTTACAGCCCTGAGTCCTTGTGAATGTTAAGTGACCATTAGCTGTGACTTTAAAGCTGCTCTTGCAGGATACGGCCACAAGGTGGCAGCATTTCTCCTTTACCAAATTTGGTTACTAGGGAAACAGAGCCTTAATGGAAGTGGTGTTCTAGGTTGTATATTAGAATGGAATGTGCCAGGAAAAAGCCCTTTAACTTTATGTCTCATTACTTCTTGTTCATATTTGTAATTAACTTTTTATCTTTTATCCCTACAAATTTGATTACAATGGTTTGTTTGTTCTAGGTGTGCAAGATGTGGTTCTTTCGCACATATACATGTATCTATTCTTCCTCGCATCCTTTGCCAATGTAGGTTATGACACAATGTTGAGTAGTCTTCTCCTGGTCTTCCGTACGTCTTTGGTGGTTATATATTTCACATGGTTTGTATATCTCTGTTCACCCCAATATGGCAATGTATCCAATCCTCATCCCTTTCTATTTGGTGAACCATAAGTTTTTTAATGAATCTGTGATTGCCTTTCTCTGTGGAAATATCTTCATTGGTATCAATTTTTAAGTAACTCCTAAAAGTGATATGATAGGATATGTGCCTTGTGCTTTCTCACTTACTACACATGGCGTGATTACGTCTAGACTCATCTATGGTGCTGCAAATGGCATTGTTTCATTTTTCTCACTAGCCAATATTCCATCTGTACATGGAGGAGTTCTTCTTTGCCCACCCATCTGTTGGTGGACTTTTTGGTTACTTCCATATCTTGGCTATTGTAATACTGGGCAATGCAGATTTGCCTGCCTGTGTCTTTCCAATTCTCTCTTCTTAGATTATAGGTGGAGGAGTGGGCCTGCTGGATCATATGGTAGCTCAATGTTGACCTTTTTAAGGCACCTCCATTCTGTTCTCATTCGTGGCCCTTTCCAACTTACGTCCCCGTTGAAGTTGAGGGTATGCATTTCTCCACAACACCTTCAGCATTTATTGTTTGTAGTTTTCTTGCTCATGGTTATTCTGACAAGTGTGAGCTGATACCTCTTTGTGGTTGAATTCGCATGCGCCTCATAATCCGTTGAAATTGAGCTTTAAGGCATGTCCTTTTTATTTTTCAAGCAGTGATTACCCCTTAGTTCTTCAAAGTGTTCTCTTAAAGTACGTGTCACCTTTTGAAATGTTTTGGCCGTTACCTCCCTGAAGACATTTTGAGGGCAGGTTTCATTTACAGTTCTGCAGTACTTGTTCCTATGAAATGGCCATTAGCACAGGCTTTACAACTGCTTTTGCAGGTAACTGCCAGAGGGCGGCAGCCTTTCTATGTTCCCCACCCTGGTACCTAGGGAAAAGCCCTTGCGGCCTGTGGTGTTTCTCGGTTATAAATTAGAGTGGAGTGTGCCCGGACAAACCCACACAAGCTGATGTCTCCTTACTTTTGTTGGATTTTTAAATTTAATTTTTATTTTTTATTGGAGTAATTTTCCACTGTGTACGTGGACCACTTCTTCTTTGTGCATTCCTCGGTTGATGGACATTTTCATTGCTTCCAAGTGTTGGCTATGGTAAATATTGTTGGAGTGCAGGATTGCCAGCCTGTGACTTTTTGATTCTCATTTTCTCAGGTGATAGGCCCAGCAGTGGGTGTGATTGATTGACTGGTAGCACCGTGTTTCCCTTTTCAAAGCACCTTCTTTGTGTTTTCATTAGTGGCTCTTACCACATCCCCCTTAGAATCGAGGGTACGCATTTCTCCACAATCGCTTCAGCATTTATTGTTTACAGCATTTATGCTAATGGCCCTTCTGGCTGCTGTGAGCTGATAGGTTTTTGTAATTTGGGTTTGCATGTCTTTGAAAATTCGTAAAACTCATCATTTTTCTCCGCCGTTTTCTTTTCCGTTAAAAAAAGGAAACAATTGGCAGTACGATATAACTCTTGAAATTGTCTTCTTTGAAGGTTGCCCTCTTTTGAGTTATTTGGTCGATTTTCCACCCCAGCGTTTTTTTAGAGAGCAGGTGTCATTTCCCGAACTGCAAGTTTGGTGAATATTTAGTGACCTTTAGCAATGGGTTTAAAGCTGCTGTTGTGGGAAGTGGCCTCAAGGAGGCAGCATTTCTCCATTCCCAAATCTGGGTAGTAGGGCAGCAGAGCCTTTCTGGAAGTCGTGTTCCTAGGTTGTAAATTACATTGGAATGTGCGTGGAGAAACCCCCACAAGTTTATGTGTCATTATTTCTTCTTGGTTTTTAAAAGTGTTTTAATTGGGGTAAAGCTTAGAATATTGTTTGTCCAAGGTGTACACAATCTGGTTCATTTGTACCTTATATATGTCTATTCAAGTACAGATCCTCTTCCCATGTAAAATGTTACAGAGGGTTCCGCAGACTTCCCTTGCTATATGGTTGGCCTTTTTGAGATATGTATATAATATGTGTTTTTATACATATAGAAACACTAACCTTAATTTATCCATTCCCCCCACCTGTCGTTTTAGATGAGCATAGTTTGTTTTCTAAATCTGTGAGTGTCTTTCTCTGTGGAAATGTGTTCATTTGTGTCAGTTATTAGATAACGCCTATAAGTGCTATCATAGAATACAGGTCTTTTGCTTTCCAACTTACCTCATCTTTCATGATTATCTCCAGACTCATTTGTGGTGCCTCAAAGAGCAATGGTTCATTGTCTTCCATGGCTAATATTCCATTGTGTACATGGACCACTTCTTTATCCATTTACCTGTTGTTGGACATTTTGATTGCTTCACTGTCTTGGCTATTGTGAATAAGGCTGCACTGCAGCTTTTGCGGCCTGTGTCTTCTCGATTCTTGTCTTCTCAGGTGAGAGGTCCAATGGCGCGCCTGCTGGATTGAATAGTACCTCCATTTTTACTTTTAAACACAGCTCCTTTCTGTTCTCATTATTGGCTGTTACCCCTTTACGTCTCACCAGCAGGCAGAGGGTACACAGTTCTCTAAAACCCCTTCAGCATTTATTGTTTGTAGAATTTTTGCTGATGGTCAGTCGACTGGTGTAAGTTGAAACTTTTTGTAGATTAGATTGCATGCGTCTAACACTCCCTGAGGTTGAGCTTTTATCCATTTTCCTTTTTCTTAAAAAGAGTGTGAGTAAAACTTAACTCTTCCTAATCTCTTCTTGAAACATTTGCCTGTTTTGAATTTTTTCTCCATTCCCTACTTCAGCACAAATATTTAGGGCAAGTGTCCTTTACAGCCCTGAGTCCTTGTGAATGTTAAGTGACCATTAGCTGTGACTTTAAAGCTGCTCTTGCAGGATACGGCCACAAGGTGGCAGCATTTCTCCTTTACCAAATTTGGTTACTAGGGAAACAGAGCCTTAATGGAAGTGGTGTTCTAGGTTGTATATTAGAATGGAATGTGCCAGGAAAAAGCCCTTTAACTTTATGTCTCATTACTTCTTGTTCATATTTGTAATTTACTTTTTATCTTTTATCTCAACAAATTTGATTACAATGGTTTGTTTGTTTTAGGTGTGCAAGATGTGGTTCTTTCACACATATACATGTATCTATTCTTCCTCGCATCCTTTGCCAATGTAGGTTATGACACAATGTTGAGTAGTCTTCTCCTGGTCTTCCGTACGTCTTTGGTGGTTATATATTTCACATGGTTTGTATATCTCTGTTCACCCCAATATGGCAATGTATCCAATCCTCATCCCTTTCTATTTGGTGAACCATAAGTTTTTTAATGAATCTGTGATTGCCTTTCTCTGTGGAAATATCTTCATTGGTATCAATTTTTAAGTAACTCCTAAAAGTGATATGATAGGATATGTGCCTTGTGCTTTCTCACTTACTACACATGGCGTGATTACGTCTAGACTCATCTATGGTGCTGCAAATGGCATTGTTTCATTTTTCTCACTAGCCAATATTCCATCTGTACATGGAGGAGTTCTTCTTTGCCCACCCATCTGTTGGTGGACTTTTTGGTTACTTCCATATCTTGGCTATTGTAATACTGGGCAATGCAGATTTGCCTGCCTGTGTCTTTCCAATTCTCTCTTCTTAGATTATAGGTGGAGGAGTGGGCCTGCTGGATCATATGGTAGCTCAATGTTGACCTTTTTAAGGCACCTCCATTCTGTTCTCATTCGTGGCCCTTTCCAACTTACGTCCCCGTTGAAGTTGAGGGTATGCATTTCTCCACAACACCTTCAGCATTTATTGTTTGTAGTTTTCTTGCTCATGGTTATTCTGACAAGTGTGAGCTGATACCTCTTTGTGGTTGAATTCGCATGCGCCTCATAATCCGTTGAAATTGAGCTTTAAGGCATGTCCTTTTTATTTTTCAAGCAGTGATTACCCCTTAGTTCTTCAAAGTGTTCTCTTAAAGTACGTGTCACCTTTTGAAATGTTTTGGCCGTTACCTCCCTGAAGACATTTTGAGGGCAGGTTTCATTTACAGTTCTGCAGTACTTGTTCCTATGAAATGGCCATTAGCACAGGCTTTACAACTGCTTTTGCAGGTAACTGCCAGAGGGCGGCAGCCTTTCTATGTTCCCCACCCTGGTACCTAGGGAAAAGCCCTTGCGGCCTGTGGTGTTTCTCGGTTATAAATTAGAGTGGAGTGTGCCCGGACAAACCCACACAAGCTGATGTCTCCTTACTTTTGTTGGATTTTTAAATTTAATTTTTATTTTTTATTGGAGTAATTTTCCACTGTGTACGTGGACCACTTCTTCTTTGTGCATTCCTCGGTTGATGGACATTTTCATTGCTTCCAAGTGTTGGCTATGGTAAATATTGTTGGAGTGCAGGATTGCCAGCCTGTGACTTTTTGATTCTCATTTTCTCAGGTGATAGGCCCAGCAGTGGGTGTGATTGATTGACTGGTAGCACCGTGTTTCCCTTTTCAAAGCACCTTCTTTGTGTTTTCATTAGTGGCTCTTACCACATCCCCCTTAGAATCGAGGGTACGCATTTCTCCACAATCGCTTCAGCATTTATTGTTTACAGCATTTATGCTAATGGCCCTTCTGGCTGCTGTGAGCTGATAGGTTTTTGTAATTTGGGTTTGCATGTCTTTGAAAATTCGTAAAACTCCTCATTTTTCTCCGCCGTTTTCTTTTCCGTTAAAAAAAGGAAACAATTGGCAGTACGATATAACTCTTGAAATTGTCTTCTTTGAAGGTTGCCCTCTTTTGAGTTATTTGGTCGATTTTCCACCCCAGCGTTTTTTTAGAGAGCAGGTGTCATTTCCCGAACTGCAAGTTTGGTGAATATTTAGTGACCTTTAGCAATGGGTTTAAAGCTGCTGTTGTGGGAAGTGGCCTCAAGGAGGCAGCATTTCTCCATTCCCAAATCTGGGTAGTAGGGCAGCAGAGCCTTTCTGGAAGTCGTGTTCCTAGGTTGTAAATTACATTGGAATGTGCGTGGAGAAACCCCCACAAGTTTATGTGTCATTATTTCTTCTTGGTTTTTAAAAGTGTTTTAATTGGGGTAAAGCTTAGAATATTGTTTGTCCAAGGTGTACACAATCTGGTTCATTTGTACCTTATATATGTCTATTCAAGTACAGATCCTCTTCCCATGTAAAATGTTACAGAGGGTTCCGCAGACTTCCCTTGCTATATGGTTGGCCTTTTTGAGATATGTATATAATATGTGTTTTTATACATATAGAAACACTAACCTTAATTTATCCATTCCCCCCACCTGTCGTTTTAGATGAGCATAGTTTGTTTTCTAAATCTGTGAGTGTCTTTCTCTGTGGAAATGTGTTCATTTGTGTCAGTTATTAGATAACGCCTATAAGTGCTATCATAGAATACAGGTCTTTTGCTTTCCAACTTACCTCATCTTTCATGATTATCTCCAGACTCATTTGTGGTGCCTCAAAGAGCAATGGTTCATTGTCTTCCATGGCTAATATCCCATTGTGTACATGGACCACTTCTTTATCCATTTACCTGTTGTTGGACATTTTGATTGCTTCACTGTCTTGGCTATTGTGAATAAGGCTGCACTGCAGCTTTTGCGGCCTGTGTCTTCTCGATTCTTGTCTTCTCAGGTGAGAGGTCCAATGGTGCGCCTGCTGGATTGAATAGTACCTCCATTTTTACTTTTAAACACAGCTCCTTTCTGTTCTCATTATTGGCTGTTACCCCTTTACGTCTCACCAGCAGGCAGAGGGTACACAGTTCTCTAAAACCCCTTCAGCATTTATTGTTTGTAGAATTTTTGCTGATGGTCAGTCGACTGGTGTAAGTTGAAACTTTTTGTAGATTAGATTGCATGCGTCTAACACTCCCTGAGGTTGAGCTTTTATCCATTTTCCTTTTTCTTAAAAAGAGTGTGAGTAAAACTTAACTCTTCCTAATCTCTTCTTGAAACATTTGCCTGTTTTGAATTTTTTCTCCATTCCCTACTTCAGCACAAATATTTAGGGCAAGTGTCCTTTACAGCCCTGAGTCCTTGTGAATGTTAAGTGACCATTAGCTGTGACTTTAAAGCTGCTCTTGCAGGATACGGCCACAAGGTGGCAGCATTTCTCCTTTACCAAATTTGGTTACTAGGGAAACAGAGCCTTAATGGAAGTGGTGTTCTAGGTTGTATATTAGAATGGAATGTGCCAGGAAAAAGCCCTTTAACTTTATGTCTCATTACTTCTTGTTCATATTTGTAATTTACTTTTTATCTTTTATCCCTACAAATTTGATTACAATGGTTTGTTTGTTCTAGGTGTGCAAGATGTGGTTCTTTCACACATATACATGTATCTATTCTTCCTCGCATCCTTTGCCAATGTAGGTTATGACACAATGTTGAGTAGTCTTCTCCTGGTCTTCCGTACGTCTTTGGTGGTTATATATTTCACATGGTTTGTATATCTCTGTTCACCCCAATATGGCAATGTATCCAATCCTCATCCCTTTCTATTTGGTGAACCATAAGTTTTTTAATGAATCTGTGATTGCCTTTCTCTGTGGAAATATCTTCATTGGTATCAATTTTTAAGTAACTCCTAAAAGTGATATGATAGGATATGTGCCTTGTGCTTTCTCACTTACTACACATGGCGTGATTACGTCTAGACTCATCTATGGTGCTGCAAATGGCATTGTTTCATTTTTCTCACTAGCCAATATTCCATCTGTACATGGAGGAGTTCTTGTTTGCCCACCCATCTGTTGGTGGACTTTTTGGTTACTTCCATATCTTGGCTATTGTAATACTGGGCAATGCAGATTTGCCTGCCTGTGTCTTTCCAATTCTCTCTTCTTAGATTATAGGTGGAGGAGTGGGCCTGCTGGATCATATGGTAGCTCAATGTTGACCTTTTTAAGGCACCTCCATTCTGTTCTCATTCGTGGCCCTTTCCAACTTACGTCCCCGTTGAAGTTGAGGGTATGCATTTCTCCACAACACCTTCAGCATTTATTGTTTGTAGTTTTCTTGCTCATGGTTATTCTGACAAGTGTGAGCTGATACCTCTTTGTGGTTGAATTCGCATGCGC
Source organism: Balaenoptera borealis (assembly GCF_965194805.1). Taxonomy (NCBI): domain Eukaryota; kingdom Metazoa; phylum Chordata; class Mammalia; order Artiodactyla; family Balaenopteridae; genus Balaenoptera; species Balaenoptera borealis. The sequence goes on along the minus strand of NW_028123698.1, from coordinate 298,114 downwards.
CTCATAATCCGTTGAAATTGAGCTTTAAGGCATGTCCTTTTTATTTTTCAAGCAGTGATTACCCCTTAGTTCTTCAAAGTGTTCTCTTAAAGTACGTGTCACCTTTTGAAATGTTTTGGCCGTTACCTCCCTGAAGACATTTTGAGGGCAGGTTTCATTTACAGTTCTGCAGTACTTGTTCCTATGAAATGGCCATTAGCACAGGCTTTACAACTGCTTTTGCAGGTAACTGCCAGAGGGCGGCAGCCTTTCTATGTTCCCCACCCTGGTACCTAGGGAAAAGCCCTTGCGGCCTGTGGTGTTTCTCGGTTATAAATTAGAGTGGAGTGTGCCCGGACAAACCCACACAAGCTGATGTCTCCTTACTTTTGTTGGATTTTTAAATTTAATTTTTATTTTTTATTGGAGTAATTTTCCACTGTGTACGTGGACCACTTCTTCTTTGTGCATTCCTCGGTTGATGGACATTTTCATTGCTTCCAAGTGTTGGCTATGGTAAATATTGTTGGAGTGCAGGATTGCCAGCCTGTGACTTTTTGATTCTCATTTTCTCAGGTGATAGGCCCAGCAGTGGGTGTGATTGATTGACTGGTAGCACCGTGTTTCCCTTTTCAAAGCACCTTCTTTGTGTTTTCATTAGTGGCTCTTACCACATCCCCCTTAGAATCGAGGGTACGCATTTCTCCACAATCGCTTCAGCATTTATTGTTTACAGCATTTATGCTAATGGCCCTTCTGGCTGCTGTGAGCTGATAGGTTTTTGTAATTTGGGTTTGCATGTCTTTGAAAATTCGTAAAACTCATCATTTTTCTCCGCCGTTTTCTTTTCCGTTAAAAAAAGGAAACAATTGGCAGTACGATATAACTCTTGAAATTGTCTTCTTTGAAGGTTGCCCTCTTTTGAGTTATTTGGTCGATTTTCCACCCCAGCGTTTTTTTAGAGAGCAGGTGTCATTTCCCGAACTGCAAGTTTGGTGAATATTTAGTGACCTTTAGCAATGGGTTTAAAGCTGCTGTTGTGGGAAGTGGCCTCAAGGAGGCAGCATTTCTCCATTCCCAAATCTGGGTAGTAGGGCAGCAGAGCCTTTCTGGAAGTCGTGTTCCTAGGTTGTAAATTACATTGGAATGTGCGTGGAGAAACCCCCACAAGTTTATGTGTCATTATTTCTTCTTGGTTTTTAAAAGTGTTTTAATTGGGGTAAAGCTTAGAATATTGTTTGTCCAAGGTGTACACAATCTGGTTCATTTGTACCTTATATATGTCTATTCAAGTACAGATCCTCTTCCCATGTAAAATGTTACAGAGGGTTCCGCAGACTTCCCTTGCTATATGGTTGGCCTTTTTGAGATATGTATATAATATGTGTTTTTATACATATAGAAACACTAACCTTAATTTATCCATTCCCCCCACCTGTCGTTTTAGATGAGCATAGTTTGTTTTCTAAATCTGTGAGTGTCTTTCTCTGTGGAAATGTGTTCATTTGTGTCAGTTATTAGATAACGCCTATAAGTGCTATCATAGAATACAGGTCTTTTGCTTTCCAACTTACCTCATCTTTCATGATTATCTCCAGACTCATTTGTGGTGCCTCAAAGAGCAATGGTTCATTGTCTTCCATGGCTAATATTCCATTGTGTACATGGACCACTTCTTTATCCATTTACCTGTTGTTGGACATTTTGATTGCTTCACTGTCTTGGCTATTGTGAATAAGGCTGCACTGCAGCTTTTGCGGCCTGTGTCTTCTCGATTCTTGTCTTCTCAAGTGAGAGGTCCAATGGCGCGCCTGCTGGATTGAATAGTACCTCCATTTTTACTTTTAAACACAGCTCCTTTCTGTTCTCATTATTGGCTGTTACCCCTTTACGTCTCACCAGCAGGCAGAGGGTACACAGTTCTCTAAAACCCCTTCAGCATTTATTGTTTGTAGAATTTTTGCTGATGGTCAGTCGACTGGTGTAAGTTGAAACTTTTTGTAGATTAGATTGCATGCGTCTAACACTCCCTGAGGTTGAGCTTTTATCCATTTTCCTTTTTCTTAAAAAGAGTGTGAGTAAAACTTAACTCTTCCTAATCTCTTCTTGAAACATTTGCCTGTTTTGAATTTTTTCTCCATTCCCTACTTCAGCACAAATATTTAGGGCAAGTGTCCTTTACAGCCCTGAGTCCTTGTGAATGTTAAGTGACCATTAGCTGTGACTTTAAAGCTGCTCTTGCAGGATACGGCCACAAGGTGGCAGCATTTCTCCTTTACCAAATTTGGTTACTAGGGAAACAGAGCCTTAATGGAAGTGGTGTTCTAGGTTGTATATTAGAATGGAATGTGCCAGGAAAAAGCCCTTTAACTTTATGTCTCATTACTTCTTGTTCATATTTGTAATTTACTTTTTATCTTTTATCCCAACAAATTTGATTACAATGGTTTGTTTGTTCTAGGTGTGCAAGATGTGGTTCTTTCGCACATATACATGTATCTATTCTTCCTCGCATCCTTTGCCAATGTAGGTTATGACACAATGTTGAGTAGTCTTCTCCTGGTCTTCCGTACGTCTTTGGTGGTTATATATTTCACATGGTTTGTATATCTCTGTTCACCCCAATATGGCAATGTATCCAATCCTCATCCCTTTCTATTTGGTGAACCATAAGTTTTTTAATGAATCTGTGATTGCCTTTCTCTGTGGAAATATCTTCATTGGTATCAATTTTTAAGTAACTCCTAAAAGTGATATGATAGGATATGTGCCTTGTGCTTTCTCACTTACTACACATGGCGTGATTACGTCTAGACTCATCTATGGTGCTGCAAATGGCATTGTTTCATTTTTCTCACTAGCCAATATTCCATCTGTACATGGAGGAGTTCTTGTTTGCCCACCCATCTGTTGGTGGACTTTTTGGTTACTTCCATATCTTGGCTATTGTAATACTGGGCAATGCAGATTTGCCTGCCTGTGTCTTTCCAATTCTCTCTTCTTAGATTATAGGTGGAGGAGTGGGCCTGCTGGATCATATGGTAGCTCAATGTTGACCTTTTTAAGGCACCTCCATTCTGTTCTCATTCGTGGCCCTTTCCAACTTACGTCCCCGTTGAAGTTGAGGGTATGCATTTCTCCACAACACCTTCAGCATTTATTGTTTGTAGTTTTCTTGCTCATGGTTATTCTGACAAGTGTGAGCTGATACCTCTTTGTGGTTGAATTCGCATGCGCCTCATAATCCGTTGAAATTGAGCTTTAAGGCATGTCCTTTTTATTTTTCAAGCAGTGATTACCCCTTAGTTCTTCAAAGTGTTCTCTTAAAGTACGTGTCACCTTTTGAAATGTTTTGGCCGTTACCTCCCTGAAGACATTTTGAGGGCAGGTTTCATTTACAGTTCTGCAGTACTTGTTCCTATGAAATGGCCATTAGCACAGGCTTTACAACTGCTTTTGCAGGTAACTGCCAGAGGGCGGCAGCCTTTCTATGTTCCCCACCCTGGTACCTAGGGAAAAGCCCTTGCGGCCTGTGGTGTTTCTCGGTTATAAATTAGAGTGGAGTGTGCCCGGACAAACCCACACAAGCTGATGTCTCCTTACTTTTGTTGGATTTTTAAATTTAATTTTTATTTTTTATTGGAGTAATTTTCCACTGTGTACGTGGACCACTTCTTCTTTGTGCATTCCTCGGTTGATGGACATTTTCATTGCTTCCAAGTGTTGGCTATGGTAAATATTGTTGGAGTGCAGGATTGCCAGCCTGTGACTTTTTGATTCTCATTTTCTCAGGTGATAGGCCCAGCAGTGGGTGTGATTGATTGACTGGTAGCACCGTGTTTCCCTTTTCAAAGCACCTTCTTTGTGTTTTCATTAGTGGCTCTTACCACATCCCCCTTAGAATCGAGGGTACGCATTTCTCCACAATCGCTTCAGCATTTATTGTTTACAGCATTTATGCTAATGGCCCTTCTGGCTGCTGTGAGCTGATAGGTTTTTGTAATTTGGGTTTGCATGTCTTTGAAAATTCGTAAAACTCCTCATTTTTCTCCGCCGTTTTCTTTTCCGTTAAAAAAAGGAAACAATTGGCAGTACGATATAACTCTTGAAATTGTCTTCTTTGAAGGTTGCCCTCTTTTGAGTTATTTGGTCGATTTTCCACCCCAGCGTTTTTTTAGAGAGCAGGTGTCATTTCCCGAACTGCAAGTTTGGTGAATATTTAGTGACCTTTAGCAATGGGTTTAAAGCTGCTGTTGTGGGAAGTGGCCTCAAGGAGGCAGCATTTCTCCATTCCCAAATCTGGGTAGTAGGGCAGCAGAGCCTTTCTGGAAGTCGTGTTCCTAGGTTGTAAATTACATTGGAATGTGCGTGGAGAAACCCCCACAAGTTTATGTGTCATTATTTCTTCTTGGTTTTTAAAAGTGTTTTAATTGGGGTAAAGCTTAGAATATTGTTTGTCCAAGGTGTACACAATCTGGTTCATTTGTACCTTATATATGTCTATTCAAGTACAGATCCTCTTCCCATGTAAAATGTTACAGAGGGTTCCGCAGACTTCCCTTGCTATATGGTTGGCCTTTTTGAGATATGTATATAATATGTGTTTTTATACATATAGAAACACTAACCTTAATTTATCCATTCCCCCCACCTGTCGTTTTAGATGAGCATAGTTTGTTTTCTAAATCTGTGAGTGTCTTTCTCTGTGGAAATGTGTTCATTTGTGTCAGTTATTAGATAACGCCTATAAGTGCTATCATAGAATACAGGTCTTTTGCTTTCCAACTTACCTCATCTTTCATGATTATCTCCAGACTCATTTGTGGTGCCTCAAAGAGCAATGGTTCATTGTCTTCCATGGCTAATATTCCATTGTGTACATGGACCACTTCTTTATCCATTTACCTGTTGTTGGACATTTTGATTGCTTCACTGTCTTGGCTATTGTGAATAAGGCTGCACTGCAGCTTTTGCGGCCTGTGTCTTCTCGATTCTTGTCTTCTCAGGTGAGAGGTCCAATGGCGCGCCTGCTGGATTGAATAGTACCTCCATTTTTACTTTTAAACACAGCTCCTTTCTGTTCTCATTATTGGCTGTTACCCCTTTACGTCTCACCAGCAGGCAGAGGGTACACAGTTCTCTAAAACCCCTTCAGCATTTATTGTTTGTAGAATTTTTGCTGATGGTCAGTCGACTGGTGTAAGTTGAAACTTTTTGTAGATTAGATTGCATGCGTCTAACACTCCCTGAGGTTGAGCTTTTATCCATTTTCCTTTTTCTTAAAAAGAGTGTGAGTAAAACTTAACTCTTCCTAATCTCTTCTTGAAACATTTGCCTGTTTTGAATTTTTTCTCCATTCCCTACTTCAGCACAAATATTTAGGGCAAGTGTCCTTTACAGCCCTGAGTCCTTGTGAATGTTAAGTGACCATTAGCTGTGACTTTAAAGCTGCTCTTGCAGGATACGGCCACAAGGTGGCAGCATTTCTCCTTTACCAAATTTGGTTACTAGGGAAACAGAGCCTTAATGGAAGTGGTGTTCTAGGTTGTATATTAGAATGGAATGTGCCAGGAAAAAGCCCTTTAACTTTATGTCTCATTACTTCTTGTTCATATTTGTAATTAACTTTTTATCTTTTATCCCTACAAATTTGATTACAATGGTTTGTTTGTTCTAGGTGTGCAAGATGTGGTTCTTTCGCACATATACATGTATCTATTCTTCCTCGCATCCTTTGCCAATGTAGGTTATGACACAATGTTGAGTAGTCTTCTCCTGGTCTTCCGTACGTCTTTGGTGGTTATATATTTCACATGGTTTGTATATCTCTGTTCACCCCAATATGGCAATGTATCCAATCCTCATCCCTTTCTATTTGGTGAACCATAAGTTTTTTAATGAATCTGTGATTGCCTTTCTCTGTGGAAATATCTTCATTGGTATCAATTTTTAAGTAACTCCTAAAAGTGATATGATAGGATATGTGCCTTGTGCTTTCTCACTTACTACACATGGCGTGATTACGTCTAGACTCATCTATGGTGCTGCAAATGGCATTGTTTCATTTTTCTCACTAGCCAATATTCCATCTGTACATGGAGGAGTTCTTGTTTGCCCACCCATCTGTTGGTGGACTTTTTGGTTACTTCCATATCTTGGCTATTGTAATACTGGGCAATGCAGATTTGCCTGCCTGTGTCTTTCCAATTCTCTCTTCTTAGATTATAGGTGGAGGAGTGGGCCTGCTGGATCATATGGTAGCTCAATGTTGACCTTTTTAAGGCACCTCCATTCTGTTCTCATTCGTGGCCCTTTCCAACTTACGTCCCCGTTGAAGTTGAGGGTATGCATTTCTCCACAACACCTTCAGCATTTATTGTTTGTAGTTTTCTTGCTCATGGTTATTCTGACAAGTGTGAGCTGATACCTCTTTGTGGTTGAATTCGCATGCGCCTCATAATCCGTTGAAATTGAGCTTTAAGGCATGTCCTTTTTATTTTTCAAGCAGTGATTACCCCTTAGTTCTTCAAAGTGTTCTCTTAAAGTACGTGTCACCTTTTGAAATGTTTTGGCCGTTACCTCCCTGAAGACATTTTGAGGGCAGGTTTCATTTACAGTTCTGCAGTACTTGTTCCTATGAAATGGCCATTAGCACAGGCTTTACAACTGCTTTTGCAGGTAACTGCCAGAGGGCGGCAGCCTTTCTATGTTCCCCACCCTGGTACCTAGGGAAAAGCCCTTGCGGCCTGTGGTGTTTCTCGGTTATAAATTAGAGTGGAGTGTGCCCGGACAAACCCACACAAGCTGATGTCTCCTTACTTTTGTTGGATTTTTAAATTTAATTTTTATTTTTTATTGGAGTAATTTTCCACTGTGTACGTGGACCACTTCTTCTTTGTGCATTCCTCGGTTGATGGACATTTTCATTGCTTCCAAGTGTTGGCTATGGTAAATATTGTTGGAGTGCAGGATTGCCAGCCTGTGACTTTTTGATTCTCATTTTCTCAGGTGATAGGCCCAGCAGTGGGTGTGATTGATTGACTGGTAGCACCGTGTTTCCCTTTTCAAAGCACCTTCTTTGTGTTTTCATTAGTGGCTCTTACCACATCCCCCTTAGAATCGAGGGTACGCATTTCTCCACAATCGCTTCAGCATTTATTGTTTACAGCATTTATGCTAATGGCCCTTCTGGCTGCTGTGAGCTGATAGGTTTTTGTAATTTGGGTTTGCATGTCTTTGAAAATTCGTAAAACTCCTCATTTTTCTCCGCCGTTTTCTTTTCCGTTAAAAAAAGGAAACAATTGGCAGTACGATATAACTCTTGAAATTGTCTTCTTTGAAGGTTGCCCTCTTTTGAGTTATTTGGTCGATTTTCCACCCCAGCGTTTTTTTAGAGAGCAGGTGTCATTTCCCGAACTGCAAGTTTGGTGAATATTTAGTGACCTTTAGCAATGGGTTTAAAGCTGCTGTTGTGGGAAGTGGCCTCAAGGAGGCAGCATTTCTCCATTCCCAAATCTGGGTAGTAGGGCAGCAGAGCCTTTCTGGAAGTCGTGTTCCTAGGTTGTAAATTACATTGGAATGTGCGTGGAGAAACCCCCACAAGTTTATGTGTCATTATTTCTTCTTGGTTTTTAAAAGTGTTTTAATTGGGGTAAAGCTTAGAATATTGTTTGTCCAAGGTGTACACAATCTGGTTCATTTGTACCTTATATATGTCTATTCAAGTACAGATCCTCTTCCCATGTAAAATGTTACAGAGGGTTCCGCAGACTTCCCTTGCTATATGGTTGGCCTTTTTGAGATATGTATATAATATGTGTTTTTATACATATAGAAACACTAACCTTAATTTATCCATTCCCCCCACCTGTCGTTTTAGATGAGCATAGTTTGTTTTCTAAATCTGTGAGTGTCTTTCTCTGTGGAAATGTGTTCATTTGTGTCAGTTATTAGATAACGCCTATAAGTGCTATCATAGAATACAGGTCTTTTGCTTTCCAACTTACCTCATCTTTCATGATTATCTCCAGACTCATTTGTGGTGCCTCAAAGAGCAATGGTTCATTGTCTTCCATGGCTAATATCCCATTGTGTACATGGACCACTTCTTTATCCATTTACCTGTTGTTGGACATTTTGATTGCTTCACTGTCTTGGCTATTGTGAATAAGGCTGCACTGCAGCTTTTGCGGCCTGTGTCTTCTCGATTCTTGTCTTCTCAGGTGAGAGGTCCAATGGTGCGCCTGCTGGATTGAATAGTACCTCCATTTTTACTTTTAAACACAGCTCCTTTCTGTTCTCATTATTGGCTGTTACCCCTTTACGTCTCACCAGCAGGCAGAGGGTACACAGTTCTCTAAAACCCCTTCAGCATTTATTGTTTGTAGAATTTTTGCTGATGGTCAGTCGACTGGTGTAAGTTGAAACTTTTTGTAGATTAGATTGCATGCGTCTAACACTCCCTGAGGTTGAGCTTTTATCCATTTTCCTTTTTCTTAAAAAGAGTGTGAGTAAAACTTAACTCTTCCTAATCTCTTCTTGAAACATTTGCCTGTTTTGAATTTTTTCTCCATTCCCTACTTCAGCACAAATATTTAGGGCAAGTGTCCTTTACAGCCCTGAGTCCTTGTGAATGTTAAGTGACCATTAGCTGTGACTTTAAAGCTGCTCTTGCAGGATACGGCCACAAGGTGGCAGCATTTCTCCTTTACCAAATTTGGTTACTAGGGAAACAGAGCCTTAATGGAAGTGGTGTTCTAGGTTGTATATTAGAATGGAATGTGCCAGGAAAAAGCCCTTTAACTTTATGTCTCATTACTTCTTGTTCATATTTGTAATTAACTTTTTATCTTTTATCCCTACAAATTTGATTACAATGGTTTGTTTGTTCTAGGTGTGCAAGATGTGGTTCTTTCGCACATATACATGTATCTATTCTTCCTCGCATCCTTTGCCAATGTAGGTTATGACACAATGTTGAGTAGTCTTCTCCTGGTCTTCCGTACGTCTTTGGTGGTTATATATTTCACATGGTTTGTATATCTCTGTTCACCCCAATATGGCAATGTATCCAATCCTCATCCCTTTCTATTTGGTGAACCATAAGTTTTTTAATGAATCTGTGATTGCCTTTCTCTGTGGAAATATCTTCATTGGTATCAATTTTTAAGTAACTCCTAAAAGTGATATGATAGGATATGTGCCTTGTGCTTTCTCACTTACTACACATGGCGTGATTACGTCTAGACTCATCTATGGTGCTGCAAATGGCATTGTTTCATTTTTCTCACTAGCCAATATTCCATCTGTACATGGAGGAGTTCTTGTTTGCCCACCCATCTGTTGGTGGACTTTTTGGTTACTTCCATATCTTGGCTATTGTAATACTGGGCAATGCAGATTTGCCTGCCTGTGTCTTTCCAATTCTCTCTTCTTAGATTATAGGTGGAGGAGTGGGCCTGCTGGATCATATGGTAGCTCAATGTTGACCTTTTTAAGGCACCTCCATTCTGTTCTCATTCGTGGCCCTTTCCAACTTACGTCCCCGTTGAAGTTGAGGGTATGCATTTCTCCACAACACCTTCAGCATTTATTGTTTGTAGTTTTCTTGCTCATGGTTATTCTGACAAGTGTGAGCTGATACCTCTTTGTGGTTGAATTCGCATGCGCCTCATAATCCGTTGAAATTGAGCTTTAAGGCATGTCCTTTTTATTTTTCAAGCAGTGATTACCCCTTAGTTCTTCAAAGTGTTCTCTTAAAGTACGTGTCACCTTTTGAAATGTTTTGGCCGTTACCTCCCTGAAGACATTTTGAGGGCAGGTTTCATTTACAGTTCTGCAGTACTTGTTCCTATGAAATGGCCATTAGCACAGGCTTTACAACTGCTTTTGCAGGTAACTGCCAGAGGGCGGCAGCCTTTCTATGTTCCCCACCCTGGTACCTAGGGAAAAGCCCTTGCGGCCTGTGGTGTTTCTCGGTTATAAATTAGAGTGGAGTGTGCCCGGACAAACCCACACAAGCTGATGTCTCCTTACTTTTGTTGGATTTTTAAATTTAATTTTTATTTTTTATTGGAGTAATTTTCCACTGTGTACGTGGACCACTTCTTCTTTGTGCATTCCTCGGTTGATGGACATTTTCATTGCTTCCAAGTGTTGGCTATGGTAAATATTGTTGGAGTGCAGGATTGCCAGCCTGTGACTTTTTGATTCTCATTTTCTCAGGTGATAGGCCCAGCAGTGGGTGTGATTGATTGACTGGTAGCACCGTGTTTCCCTTTTCAAAGCACCTTCTTTGTGTTTTCATTAGTGGCTCTTACCACATCCCCCTTAGAATCGAGGGTACGCATTTCTCCACAATCGCTTCAGCATTTATTGTTTACAGCATTTATGCTAATGGCCCTTCTGGCTGCTGTGAGCTGATAGGTTTTTGTAATTTGGGTTTGCATGTCTTTGAAAATTCGTAAAACTCCTCATTTTTCTCCGCCGTTTTCTTTTCCGTTAAAAAAAGGAAACAATTGGCAGTACGATATAACTCTTGAAATTGTCTTCTTTGAAGGTTGCCCTCTTTTGAGTTATTTGGTCGATTTTCCACCCCAGCGTTTTTTTAGAGAGCAGGTGTCATTTCCCGAACTGCAAGTTTGGTGAATATTTAGTGACCTTTAGCAATGGGTTTAAAGCTGCTGTTGTGGGAAGTGGCCTCAAGGAGGCAGCATTTCTCCATTCCCAAATCTGGGTAGTAGGGCAGCAGAGCCTTTCTGGAAGTCGTGTTCCTAGGTTGTAAATTACATTGGAATGTGCGTGGAGAAACCCCCACAAGTTTATGTGTCATTATTTCTTCTTGGTTTTTAAAAGTGTTTTAATTGGGGTAAAGCTTAGAATATTGTTTGTCCAAGGTGTACACAATCTGGTTCATTTGTACCTTATATATGTCTATCCAAGTACAGATCCTCTTCCCATGTAAAATGTTACAGAGGGTTCCGCAGACTTCCCTTGCTATATGGTTGGCCTTTTTGAGATATGTATATAATATGTGTTTTTATACATATAGAAACACTAACCTTAATTTATCCATTCCCCCCACCTGTCGTTTTAGATGAGCATAGTTTGTTTTCTAAATCTGTGAGTGTCTTTCTCTGTGGAAATGTGTTCATTTGTGTCAGTTATTAGATAACGCCTATAAGTGCTATCATAGAATACAGGTCTTTTGCTTTCCAACTTACCTCATCTTTCATGATTATCTCCAGACTCATTTGTGGTGCCTCAAAGAGCAATGGTTCATTGTCTTCCATGGCTAATATCCCATTGTGTACATGGACCACTTCTTTATCCATTTACCTGTTGTTGGACATTTTGATTGCTTCACTGTCTTGGCTATTGTGAATAAGGCTGCACTGCAGCTTTTGCGGCCTGTGTCTTCTCGATTCTTGTCTTCTCAGGTGAGAGGTCCAATGGCGCGCCTGCTGGATTGAATAGTACCTCCATTTTTACTTTTAAACACAGCTCCTTTCTGTTCTCATTATTGGCTGTTACCCCTTTACGTCTCACCAGCAGGCAGAGGGTACACAGTTCTCTAAAACCCCTTCAGCATTTATTGTTTGTAGAATTTTTGCTGATGGTCAGTCGACTGGTGTAAGTTGAAACTTTTTGTAGATTAGATTGCATGCGTCTAACACTCCCTGAGGTTGAGCTTTTATCCATTTTCCTTTTTCTTAAAAAGAGTGTGAGTAAAACTTAACTCTTCCTAATCTCTTCTTGAAACATTTGCCTGTTTTGAATTTTTTCTCCATTCCCTACTTCAGCACAAATATTTAGGGCAAGTGTCCTTTACAGCCCTGAGTCCTTGTGAATGTTAAGTGACCATTAGCTGTGACTTTAAAGCTGCTCTTGCAGGATACGGCCACAAGGTGGCAGCATTTCTCCTTTACCAAATTTGGTTACTAGGGAAACAGAGCCTTAATGGAAGTGGTGTTCTAGGTTGTATATTAGAATGGAATGTGCCAGGAAAAAGCCCTTTAACTTTATGTCTCATTACTTCTTGTTCATATTTGTAATTAACTTTTTATCTTTTATCCCTACAAATTTGATTACAATGGTTTGTTTGTTCTAGGTGTGCAAGATGTGGTTCTTTCACACATATACATGTATCTATTCTTCCTCGCATCCTTTGCCAATGTAGGTTATGACACAATGTTGAGTAGTCTTCTCCTGGTCTTCCGTACGTCTTTGGTGGTTATATATTTCACATGGTTTGTATATCTCTGTTCACCCCAATATGGCAATGTATCCAATCCTCATCCCTTTCTATTTGGTGAACCATAAGTTTTTTAATGAATCTGTGATTGCCTTTCTCTGTGGAAATATCTTCATTGGTATCAATTTTTAAGTAACTCCTAAAAGTGATATGATAGGATATGTGCCTTGTGCTTTCTCACTTACTACACATGGCGTGATTACGTCTAGACTCATCTATGGTGCTGCAAATGGCATTGTTTCATTTTTCTCACTAGCCAATATTCCATCTGTACATGGAGGAGTTCTTGTTTGCCCACCCATCTGTTGGTGGACTTTTTGGTTACTTCCATATCTTGGCTATTGTAATACTGGGCAATGCAGATTTGCCTGCCTGTGTCTTTCCAATTCTCTCTTCTTAGATTATAGGTGGAGGAGTGGGCCTGCTGGATCATATGGTAGCTCAATGTTGACCTTTTTAAGGCACCTCCATTCTGTTCTCATTCGTGGCCCTTTCCAACTTACGTCCCCGTTGAAGTTGAGGGTATGCATTTCTCCACAACACCTTCAGCATTTATTGTTTGTAGTTTTCTTGCTCATGGTTATTCTGACAAGTGTGAGCTGATACCTCTTTGTGGTTGAATTCGCATGCGCCTCATAATCCGTTGAAATTGAGCTTTAAGGCATGTCCTTTTTATTTTTCAAGCAGTGATTACCCCTTAGTTCTTCAAAGTGTTCTCTTAAAGTACGTGTCACCTTTTGAAATGTTTTGGCCGTTACCTCCCTGAAGACATTTTGAGGGCAGGTTTCATTTACAGTTCTGCAGTACTTGTTCCTATGAAATGGCCATTAGCACAGGCTTTACAACTGCTTTTGCAGGTAACTGCCAGAGGGCGGCAGCCTTTCTATGTTCCCCACCCTGGTACCTAGGGAAAAGCCCTTGCGGCCTGTGGTGTTTCTCGGTTATAAATTAGAGTGGAGTGTGCCCGGACAAACCCACACAAGCTGATGTCTCCTTACTTTTGTTGGATTTTTAAATTTAATTTTTATTTTTTATTGGAGTAATTTTCCACTGTGTACGTGGACCACTTCTTCTTTGTGCATTCCTCGGTTGATGGACATTTTCATTGCTTCCAAGTGTTGGCTATGGTAAATATTGTTGGAGTGCAGGATTGCCAGCCTGTGACTTTTTGATTCTCATTTTCTCAGGTGATAGGCCCAGCAGTGGGTGTGATTGATTGACTGGTAGCACCGTGTTTCCCTTTTCAAAGCACCTTCTTTGTGTTTTCATTAGTGGCTCTTACCACATCCCCCTTAGAATCGAGGGTACGCATTTCTCCACAATCGCTTCAGCATTTATTGTTTACAGCATTTATGCTAATGGCCCTTCTGGCTGCTGTGAGCTGATAGGTTTTTGTAATTTGGGTTTGCATGTCTTTGAAAATTCGTAAAACTCATCATTTTTCTCCGCCGTTTTCTTTTCCGTTAAAAAAAGGAAACAATTGGCAGTACGATATAACTCTTGAAATTGTCTTCTTTGAAGGTTGCCCTCTTTTGAGTTATTTGGTCGATTTTCCACCCCAGCGTTTTTTTAGAGAGCAGGTGTCATTTCCCGAACTGCAAGTTTGGTGAATATTTAGTGACCTTTAGCAATGGGTTTAAAGCTGCTGTTGTGGGAAGTGGCCTCAAGGAGGCAGCATTTCTCCATTCCCAAATCTGGGTAGTAGGGCAGCAGAGCCTTTCTGGAAGTCGTGTTCCTAGGTTGTAAATTACATTGGAATGTGCGTGGAGAAACCCCCACAAGTTTATGTGTCATTATTTCTTCTTGGTTTTTAAAAGTGTTTTAATTGGGGTAAAGCTTAGAATATTGTTTGTCCAAGGTGTACACAATCTGGTTCATTTGTACCTTATATATGTCTATCCAAGTACAGATCCTCTTCCCATGTAAAATGTTACAGAGGGTTCCGCAGACTTCCCTTGCTATATGGTTGGCCTTTTTGAGATATGTATATAATATGTGTTTTTATACATATAGAAACACTAACCTTAATTTATCCATTCCCCCCACCTGTCGTTTTAGATGAGCATAGTTTGTTTTCTAAATCTGTGAGTGTCTTTCTCTGTGGAAATGTGTTCATTTGTGTCAGTTATTAGATAACGCCTATAAGTGCTATCATAGAATACAGGTCTTTTGCTTTCCAACTTACCTCATCTTTCATGATTATCTCCAGACTCATTTGTGGTGCCTCAAAGAGCAATGGTTCATTGTCTTCCATGGCTAATATCCCATTGTGTACATGGACCACTTCTTTATCCATTTACCTGTTGTTGGACATTTTGATTGCTTCACTGTCTTGGCTATTGTGAATAAGGCTGCACTGCAGCTTTTGCGGCCTGTGTCTTCTCGATTCTTGTCTTCTCAGGTGAGAGGTCCAATGGTGCGCCTGCTGGATTGAATAGTACCTCCATTTTTACTTTTAAACACAGCTCCTTTCTGTTCTCATTATTGGCTGTTACCCCTTTACGTCTCACCAGCAGGCAGAGGGTACACAGTTCTCTAAAACCCCTTCAGCATTTATTGTTTGTAGAATTTTTGCTGATGGTCAGTCGACTGGTGTAAGTTGAAACTTTTTGTAGATTAGATTGCATGCGTCTAACACTCCCTGAGGTTGAGCTTTTATCCATTTTCCTTTTTCTTAAAAAGAGTGTGAGTAAAACTTAACTCTTCCTAATCTCTTCTTGAAACATTTGCCTGTTTTGAATTTTTTCTCCATTCCCTACTTCAGCACAAATATTTAGGGCAAGTGTCCTTTACAGCCCTGAGTCCTTGTGAATGTTAAGTGACCATTAGCTGTGACTTTAAAGCTGCTCTTGCAGGATACGGCCACAAGGTGGCAGCATTTCTCCTTTACCAAATTTGGTTACTAGGGAAACAGAGCCTTAATGGAAGTGGTGTTCTAGGTTGTATATTAGAATGGAATGTGCCAGGAAAAAGCCCTTTAACTTTATGTCTCATTACTTCTTGTTCATATTTGTAATTAACTTTTTATCTTTTATCCCTACAAATTTGATTACAATGGTTTGTTTGTTCTAGGTGTGCAAGATGTGGTTCTTTCGCACATATACATGTATCTATTCTTCCTCGCATCCTTTGCCAATGTAGGTTATGACACAATGTTGAGTAGTCTTCTCCTGGTCTTCCGTACGTCTTTGGTGGTTATATATTTCACATGGTTTGTATATCTCTGTTCACCCCAATATGGCAATGTATCCAATCCTCATCCCTTTCTATTTGGTGAACCATAAGTTTTTTAATGAATCTGTGATTGCCTTTCTCTGTGGAAATATCTTCATTGGTATCAATTTTTAAGTAACTCCTAAAAGTGATATGATAGGATATGTGCCTTGTGCTTTCTCACTTACTACACATGGCGTGATTACGTCTAGACTCATCTATGGTGCTGCAAATGGCATTGTTTCATTTTTCTCACTAGCCAATATTCCATCTGTACATGGAGGAGTTCTTGTTTGCCCACCCATCTGTTGGTGGACTTTTTGGTTACTTCCATATCTTGGCTATTGTAATACTGGGCAATGCAGATTTGCCTGCCTGTGTCTTTCCAATTCTCTCTTCTTAGATTATAGGTGGAGGAGTGGGCCTGCTGGATCATATGGTAGCTCAATGTTGACCTTTTTAAGGCACCTCCATTCTGTTCTCATTCGTGGCCCTTTCCAACTTACGTCCCCGTTGAAGTTGAGGGTATGCATTTCTCCACAACACCTTCAGCATTTATTGTTTGTAGTTTTCTTGCTCATGGTTATTCTGACAAGTGTGAGCTGATACCTCTTTGTGGTTGAATTCGCATGCGCCTCATAATCCGTTGAAATTGAGCTTTAAGGCATGTCCTTTTTATTTTTCAAGCAGTGATTACCCCTTAGTTCTTCAAAGTGTTCTCTTAAAGTACGTGTCACCTTTTGAAATGTTTTGGCCGTTACCTCCCTGAAGACATTTTGAGGGCAGGTTTCATTTACAGTTCTGCAGTACTTGTTCCTATGAAATGGCCATTAGCACAGGCTTTACAACTGCTTTTGCAGGTAACTGCCAGAGGGCGGCAGCCTTTCTATGTTCCCCACCCTGGTACCTAGGGAAAAGCCCTTGCGGCCTGTGGTGTTTCTCGGTTATAAATTAGAGTGGAGTGTGCCCGGACAAACCCACACAAGCTGATGTCTCCTTACTTTTGTTGGATTTTTAAATTTAATTTTTATTTTTTATTGGAGTAATTTTCCACTGTGTACGTGGACCACTTCTTCTTTGTGCATTCCTCGGTTGATGGACATTTTCATTGCTTCCAAGTGTTGGCTATGGTAAATATTGTTGGAGTGCAGGATTGCCAGCCTGTGACTTTTTGATTCTCATTTTCTCAGGTGATAGGCCCAGCAGTGGGTGTGATTGATTGACTGGTAGCACCGTGTTTCCCTTTTCAAAGCACCTTCTTTGTGTTTTCATTAGTGGCTCTTACCACATCCCCCTTAGAATCGAGGGTACGCATTTCTCCACAATCGCTTCAGCATTTATTGTTTACAGCATTTATGCTAATGGCCCTTCTGGCTGCTGTGAGCTGATAGGTTTTTGTAATTTGGGTTTGCATGTCTTTGAAAATTCGTAAAACTCATCATTTTTCTCCGCCGTTTTCTTTTCCGTTAAAAAAAGGAAACAATTGGCAGTACGATATAACTCTTGAAATTGTCTTCTTTGAAGGTTGCCCTCTTTTGAGTTATTTGGTCGATTTTCCACCCCAGCGTTTTTTTAGAGAGCAGGTGTCATTTCCCGAACTGCAAGTTTGGTGAATATTTAGTGACCTTTAGCAATGGGTTTAAAGCTGCTGTTGTGGGAAGTGGCCTCAAGGAGGCAGCATTTCTCCATTCCCAAATCTGGGTAGTAGGGCAGCAGAGCCTTTCTGGAAGTCGTGTTCCTAGGTTGTAAATTACATTGGAATGTGCGTGGAGAAACCCCCACAAGTTTATGTGTCATTATTTCTTCTTGGTTTTTAAAAGTGTTTTAATTGGGGTAAAGCTTAGAATATTGTTTGTCCAAGGTGTACACAATCTGGTTCATTTGTACCTTATATATGTCTATTCAAGTACAGATCCTCTTCCCATGTAAAATGTTACAGAGGGTTCCGCAGACTTCCCTTGCTATATGGTTGGCCTTTTTGAGATATGTATATAATATGTGTTTTTATACATATAGAAACACTAACCTTAATTTATCCATTCCCCCCACCTGTCGTTTTAGATGAGCATAGTTTGTTTTCTAAATCTGTGAGTGTCTTTCTCTGTGGAAATGTGTTCATTTGTGTCAGTTATTAGATAACGCCTATAAGTGCTATCATAGAATACAGGTCTTTTGCTTTCCAACTTACCTCATCTTTCATGATTATCTCCAGACTCATTTGTGGTGCCTCAAAGAGCAATGGTTCATTGTCTTCCATGGCTAATATCCCATTGTGTACATGGACCACTTCTTTATCCATTTACCTGTTGTTGGACATTTTGATTGCTTCACTGTCTTGGCTATTGTGAATAAGGCTGCACTGCAGCTTTTGCGGCCTGTGTCTTCTCGATTCTTGTCTTCTCAGGTGAGAGGTCCAATGGTGCGCCTGCTGGATTGAATAGTACCTCCATTTTTACTTTTAAACACAGCTCCTTTCTGTTCTCATTATTGGCTGTTACCCCTTTACGTCTCACCAGCAGGCAGAGGGTACACAGTTCTCTAAAACCCCTTCAGCATTTATTGTTTGTAGAATTTTTGCTGATGGTCAGTCGACTGGTGTAAGTTGAAACTTTTTGTAGATTAGATTGCATGCGTCTAACACTCCCTGAGGTTGAGCTTTTATCCATTTTCCTTTTTCTTAAAAAGAGTGTGAGTAAAACTTAACTCTTCCTAATCTCTTCTTGAAACATTTGCCTGTTTTGAATTTTTTCTCCATTCCCTACTTCAGCACAAATATTTAGGGCAAGTGTCCTTTACAGCCCTGAGTCCTTGTGAATGTTAAGTGACCATTAGCTGTGACTTTAAAGCTGCTCTTGCAGGATACGGCCACAAGGTGGCAGCATTTCTCCTTTACCAAATTTGGTTACTAGGGAAACAGAGCCTTAATGGAAGTGGTGTTCTAGGTTGTATACTAGAATGGAATGTGCCAGGAAAAAGCCCTTTAACTTTATGTCTCATTACTTCTTGTTCATATTTGTAATTAACTTTTTATCTTTTATCCCTACAAATTTGATTACAATGGTTTGTTTGTTCTAGGTGTGCAAGATGTGGTTCTTTCACACATATACATGTATCTATTCTTCCTCGCATCCTTTGCCAATGTAGGTTATGACACAATGTTGAGTAGTCTTCTCCTGGTCTTCCGTACGTCTTTGGTGGTTATATATTTCACATGGTTTGTATATCTCTGTTCACCCCAATATGGCAATGTATCCAATCCTCATCCCTTTCTATTTGGTGAACCATAAGTTTTTTAATGAATCTGTGATTGCCTTTCTCTGTGGAAATATCTTCATTGGTATCAATTTTTAAGTAACTCCTAAAAGTGATATGATAGGATATGTGCCTTGTGCTTTCTCACTTACTACACATGGCGTGATTACGTCTAGACTCATCTATGGTGCTGCAAATGGCATTGTTTCATTTTTCTCACTAGCCAATATTCCATCTGTACATGGAGGAGTTCTTGTTTGCCCACCCATCTGTTGGTGGACTTTTTGGTTACTTCCATATCTTGGCTATTGTAATACTGGGCAATGCAGATTTGCCTGCCTGTGTCTTTCCAATTCTCTCTTCTTAGATTATAGGTGGAGGAGTGGGCCTGCTGGATCATATGGTAGCTCAATGTTGACCTTTTTAAGGCACCTCCATTCTGTTCTCATTCGTGGCCCTTTCCAACTTACGTCCCCGTTGAAGTTGAGGGTATGCATTTCTCCACAACACCTTCAGCATTTATTGTTTGTAGTTTTCTTGCTCATGGTTATTCTGACAAGTGTGAGCTGATACCTCTTTGTGGTTGAATTCGCATGCGCCTCATAATCCGTTGAAATTGAGCTTTAAGGCATGTCCTTTTTATTTTTCAAGCAGTGATTACCCCTTAGTTCTTCAAAGTGTTCTCTTAAAGTACGTGTCACCTTTTGAAATGTTTTGGCCGTTACCTCCCTGAAGACATTTTGAGGGCAGGTTTCATTTACAGTTCTGCAGTACTTGTTCCTATGAAATGGCCATTAGCACAGGCTTTACAACTGCTTTTGCAGGTAACTGCCAGAGGGCGGCAGCCTTTCTATGTTCCCCACCCTGGTACCTAGGGAAAAGCCCTTGCGGCCTGTGGTGTTTCTCGGTTATAAATTAGAGTGGAGTGTGCCCGGACAAACCCACACAAGCTGATGTCTCCTTACTTTTGTTGGATTTTTAAATTTAATTTTTATTTTTTATTGGAGTAATTTTCCACTGTGTACGTGGACCACTTCTTCTTTGTGCATTCCTCGGTTGATGGACATTTTCATTGCTTCCAAGTGTTGGCTATGGTAAATATTGTTGGAGTGCAGGATTGCCAGCCTGTGACTTTTTGATTCTCATTTTCTCAGGTGATAGGCCCAGCAGTGGGTGTGATTGATTGACTGGTAGCACCGTGTTTCCCTTTTCAAAGCACCTTCTTTGTGTTTTCATTAGTGGCTCTTACCACATCCCCCTTAGAATCGAGGGTACGCATTTCTCCACAATCGCTTCAGCATTTATTGTTTACAGCATTTATGCTAATGGCCCTTCTGGCTGCTGTGAGCTGATAGGTTTTTGTAATTTGGGTTTGCATGTCTTTGAAAATTCGTAAAACTCATCATTTTTCTCCGCCGTTTTCTTTTCCGTTAAAAAAAGGAAACAATTGGCAGTACGATATAACTCTTGAAATTGTCTTCTTTGAAGGTTGCCCTCTTTTGAGTTATTTGGTCGATTTTCCACCCCAGCGTTTTTTTAGAGAGCAGGTGTCATTTCCCGAACTGCAAGTTTGGTGAATATTTAGTGACCTTTAGCAATGGGTTTAAAGCTGCTGTTGTGGGAAGTGGCCTCAAGGAGGCAGCATTTCTCCATTCCCAAATCTGGGTAGTAGGGCAGCAGAGCCTTTCTGGAAGTCGTGTTCCTAGGTTGTAAATTACATTGGAATGTGCGTGGAGAAACCCCCACAAGTTTATGTGTCATTATTTCTTCTTGGTTTTTAAAAGTGTTTTAATTGGGGTAAAGCTTAGAATATTGTTTGTCCAAGGTGTACACAATCTGGTTCATTTGTACCTTATATATGTCTATCCAAGTACAGATCCTCTTCCCATGTAAAATGTTACAGAGGGTTCCGCAGACTTCCCTTGCTATATGGTTGGCCTTTTTGAGATATGTATATAATATGTGTTTTTATACATATAGAAACACTAACCTTAATTTATCCATTCCCCCCACCTGTCGTTTTAGATGAGCATAGTTTGTTTTCTAAATCTGTGAGTGTCTTTCTCTGTGGAAATGTGTTCATTTGTGTCAGTTATTAGATAACGCCTATAAGTGCTATCATAGAATACAGGTCTTTTGCTTTCCAACTTACCTCATCTTTCATGATTATCTCCAGACTCATTTGTGGTGCCTCAAAGAGCAATGGTTCATTGTCTTCCATGGCTAATATCCCATTGTGTACATGGACCACTTCTTTATCCATTTACCTGTTGTTGGACATTTTGATTGCTTCACTGTCTTGGCTATTGTGAATAAGGCTGCACTGCAGCTTTTGCGGCCTGTGTCTTCTCGATTCTTGTCTTCTCAGGTGAGAGGTCCAATGGTGCGCCTGCTGGATTGAATAGTACCTCCATTTTTACTTTTAAACACAGCTCCTTTCTGTTCTCATTATTGGCTGTTACCCCTTTACGTCTCACCAGCAGGCAGAGGGTACACAGTTCTCTAAAACCCCTTCAGCATTTATTGTTTGTAGAATTTTTGCTGATGGTCAGTCGACTGGTGTAAGTTGAAACTTTTTGTAGATTAGATTGCATGCGTCTAACACTCCCTGAGGTTGAGCTTTTATCCATTTTCCTTTTTCTTAAAAAGAGTGTGAGTAAAACTTAACTCTTCCTAATCTCTTCTTGAAACATTTGCCTGTTTTGAATTTTTTCTCCATTCCCTACTTCAGCACAAATATTTAGGGCAAGTGTCCTTTACAGCCCTGAGTCCTTGTGAATGTTAAGTGACCATTAGCTGTGACTTTAAAGCTGCTCTTGCAGGATACGGCCACAAGGTGGCAGCATTTCTCCTTTACCAAATTTGGTTACTAGGGAAACAGAGCCTTAATGGAAGTGGTGTTCTAGGTTGTATACTAGAATGGAATGTGCCAGGAAAAAGCCCTTTAACTTTATGTCTCATTACTTCTTGTTCATATTTGTAATTAACTTTTTATCTTTTATCCCTACAAATTTGATTACAATGGTTTGTTTGTTCTAGGTGTGCAAGATGTGGTTCTTTCGCACATATACATGTATCTATTCTTCCTCGCATCCTTTGCCAATGTAGGTTATGACACAATGTTGAGTAGTCTTCTCCTGGTCTTCCGTACGTCTTTGGTGGTTATATATTTCACATGGTTTGTATATCTCTGTTCACCCCAATATGGCAATGTATCCAATCCTCATCCCTTTCTATTTGGTGAACCATAAGTTTTTTAATGAATCTGTGATTGCCTTTCTCTGTGGAAATATCTTCATTGGTATCAATTTTTAAGTAACTCCTAAAAGTGATATGATAGGATATGTGCCTTGTGCTTTCTCACTTACTACACATGGCGTGATTACGTCTAGACTCATCTATGGTGCTGCAAATGGCATTGTTTCATTTTTCTCACTAGCCAATATTCCATCTGTACATGGAGGAGTTCTTGTTTGCCCACCCATCTGTTGGTGGACTTTTTGGTTACTTCCATATCTTGGCTATTGTAATACTGGGCAATGCAGATTTGCCTGCCTGTGTCTTTCCAATTCTCTCTTCTTAGATTATAGGTGGAGGAGTGGGCCTGCTGGATCATATGGTAGCTCAATGTTGACCTTTTTAAGGCACCTCCATTCTGTTCTCATTCGTGGCCCTTTCCAACTTACGTCCCCGTTGAAGTTGAGGGTATGCATTTCTCCACAACACCTTCAGCATTTATTGTTTGTAGTTTTCTTGCTCATGGTTATTCTGACAAGTGTGAGCTGATACCTCTTTGTGGTTGAATTCGCATGCGCCTCATAATCCGTTGAAATTGAGCTTTAAGGCATGTCCTTTTTATTTTTCAAGCAGTGATTACCCCTTAGTTCTTCAAAGTGTTCTCTTAAAGTACGTGTCACCTTTTGAAATGTTTTGGCCGTTACCTCCCTGAAGACATTTTGAGGGCAGGTTTCATTTACAGTTCTGCAGTACTTGTTCCTATGAAATGGCCATTAGCACAGGCTTTACAACTGCTTTTGCAGGTAACTGCCAGAGGGCGGCAGCCTTTCTATGTTCCCCACCCTGGTACCTAGGGAAAAGCCCTTGCGGCCTGTGGTGTTTCTCGGTTATAAATTAGAGTGGAGTGTGCCCGGACAAACCCACACAAGCTGATGTCTCCTTACTTTTGTTGGATTTTTAAATTTAATTTTTATTTTTTATTGGAGTAATTTTCCACTGTGTACGTGGACCACTTCTTCTTTGTGCATTCCTCGGTTGATGGACATTTTCATTGCTTCCAAGTGTTGGCTATGGTAAATATTGTTGGAGTGCAGGATTGCCAGCCTGTGACTTTTTGATTCTCATTTTCTCAGGTGATAGGCCCAGCAGTGGGTGTGATTGATTGACTGGTAGCACCGTGTTTCCCTTTTCAAAGCACCTTCTTTGTGTTTTCATTAGTGGCTCTTACCACATCCCCCTTAGAATCGAGGGTACGCATTTCTCCACAATCGCTTCAGCATTTATTGTTTACAGCATTTATGCTAATGGCCCTTCTGGCTGCTGTGAGCTGATAGGTTTTTGTAATTTGGGTTTGCATGTCTTTGAAAATTCGTAAAACTCATCATTTTTCTCCGCCGTTTTCTTTTCCGTTAAAAAAAGGAAACAATTGGCAGTACGATATAACTCTTGAAATTGTCTTCTTTGAAGGTTGCCCTCTTTTGAGTTATTTGGTCGATTTTCCACCCCAGCGTTTTTTTAGAGAGCAGGTGTCATTTCCCGAACTGCAAGTTTGGTGAATATTTAGTGACCTTTAGCAATGGGTTTAAAGCTGCTGTTGTGGGAAGTGGCCTCAAGGAGGCAGCATTTCTCCATTCCCAAATCTGGGTAGTAGGGCAGCAGAGCCTTTCTGGAAGTCGTGTTCCTAGGTTGTAAATTACATTGGAATGTGCGTGGAGAAACCCCCACAAGTTTATGTGTCATTATTTCTTCTTGGTTTTTAAAAGTGTTTTAATTGGGGTAAAGCTTAGAATATTGTTTGTCCAAGGTGTACACAATCTGGTTCATTTGTACCTTATATATGTCTATTCAAGTACAGATCCTCTTCCCATGTAAAATGTTACAGAGGGTTCCGCAGACTTCCCTTGCTATATGGTTGGCCTTTTTGAGATATGTATATAATATGTGTTTTTATACATATAGAAACACTAACCTTAATTTATCCATTCCCCCCACCTGTCGTTTTAGATGAGCATAGTTTGTTTTCTAAATCTGTGAGTGTCTTTCTCTGTGGAAATGTGTTCATTTGTGTCAGTTATTAGATAACGCCTATAAGTGCTATCATAGAATACAGGTCTTTTGCTTTCCAACTTACCTCATCTTTCATGATTATCTCCAGACTCATTTGTGGTGCCTCAAAGAGCAATGGTTCATTGTCTTCCATGGCTAATATCCCATTGTGTACATGGACCACTTCTTTATCCATTTACCTGTTGTTGGACATTTTGATTGCTTCACTGTCTTGGCTATTGTGAATAAGGCTGCACTGCAGCTTTTGCGGCCTGTGTCTTCTCGATTCTTGTCTTCTCAGGTGAGAGGTCCAATGGTGCGCCTGCTGGATTGAATAGTACCTCCATTTTTACTTTTAAACACAGCTCCTTTCTGTTCTCATTATTGGCTGTTACCCCTTTACGTCTCACCAGCAGGCAGAGGGTACACAGTTCTCTAAAACCCCTTCAGCATTTATTGTTTGTAGAATTTTTGCTGATGGTCAGTCGACTGGTGTAAGTTGAAACTTTTTGTAGATTAGATTGCATGCGTCTAACACTCCCTGAGGTTGAGCTTTTATCCATTTTCCTTTTTCTTAAAAAGAGTGTGAGTAAAACTTAACTCTTCCTAATCTCTTCTTGAAACATTTGCCTGTTTTGAATTTTTTCTCCATTCCCTACTTCAGCACAAATATTTAGGGCAAGTGTCCTTTACAGCCCTGAGTCCTTGTGAATGTTAAGTGACCATTAGCTGTGACTTTAAAGCTGCTCTTGCAGGATACGGCCACAAGGTGGCAGCATTTCTCCTTTACCAAATTTGGTTACTAGGGAAACAGAGCCTTAATGGAAGTGGTGTTCTAGGTTGTATACTAGAATGGAATGTGCCAGGAAAAAGCCCTTTAACTTTATGTCTCATTACTTCTTGTTCATATTTGTAATTAACTTTTTATCTTTTATCCCTACAAATTTGATTACAATGGTTTGTTTGTTCTAGGTGTGCAAGATGTGGTTCTTTCGCACATATACATGTATCTATTCTTCCTCGCATCCTTTGCCAATGTAGGTTATGACACAATGTTGAGTAGTCTTCTCCTGGTCTTCCGTACGTCTTTGGTGGTTATATATTTCACATGGTTTGTATATCTCTGTTCACCCCAATATGGCAATGTATCCAATCCTCATCCCTTTCTATTTGGTGAACCATAAGTTTTTTAATGAATCTGTGATTGCCTTTCTCTGTGGAAATATCTTCATTGGTATCAATTTTTAAGTAACTCCTAAAAGTGATATGATAGGATATGTGCCTTGTGCTTTCTCACTTACTACACATGGCGTGATTACGTCTAGACTCATCTATGGTGCTGCAAATGGCATTGTTTCATTTTTCTCACTAGCCAATATTCCATCTGTACATGGAGGAGTTCTTGTTTGCCCACCCATCTGTTGGTGGACTTTTTGGTTACTTCCATATCTTGGCTATTGTAATACTGGGCAATGCAGATTTGCCTGCCTGTGTCTTTCCAATTCTCTCTTCTTAGATTATAGGTGGAGGAGTGGGCCTGCTGGATCATATGGTAGCTCAATGTTGACCTTTTTAAGGCACCTCCATTCTGTTCTCATTCGTGGCCCTTTCCAACTTACGTCCCCGTTGAAGTTGAGGGTATGCATTTCTCCACAACACCTTCAGCATTTATTGTTTGTAGTTTTCTTGCTCATGGTTATTCTGACAAGTGTGAGCTGATACCTCTTTGTGGTTGAATTCGCATGCGCCTCATAATCCGTTGAAATTGAGCTTTAAGGCATGTCCTTTTTATTTTTCAAGCAGTGATTACCCCTTAGTTCTTCAAAGTGTTCTCTTAAAGTACGTGTCACCTTTTGAAATGTTTTGGCCGTTACCTCCCTGAAGACATTTTGAGGGCAGGTTTCATTTACAGTTCTGCAGTACTTGTTCCTATGAAATGGCCATTAGCACAGGCTTTACAACTGCTTTTGCAGGTAACTGCCAGAGGGCGGCAGCCTTTCTATGTTCCCCACCCTGGTACCTAGGGAAAAGCCCTTGCGGCCTGTGGTGTTTCTCGGTTATAAATTAGAGTGGAGTGTGCCCGGACAAACCCACACAAGCTGATGTCTCCTTACTTTTGTTGGATTTTTAAATTTAATTTTTATTTTTTATTGGAGTAATTTTCCACTGTGTACGTGGACCACTTCTTCTTTGTGCATTCCTCGGTTGATGGACATTTTCATTGCTTCCAAGTGTTGGCTATGGTAAATATTGTTGGAGTGCAGGATTGCCAGCCTGTGACTTTTTGATTCTCATTTTCTCAGGTGATAGGCCCAGCAGTGGGTGTGATTGATTGACTGGTAGCACCGTGTTTCCCTTTTCAAAGCACCTTCTTTGTGTTTTCATTAGTGGCTCTTACCACATCCCCCTTAGAATCGAGGGTACGCATTTCTCCACAATCGCTTCAGCATTTATTGTTTACAGCATTTATGCTAATGGCCCTTCTGGCTGCTGTGAGCTGATAGGTTTTTGTAATTTGGGTTTGCATGTCTTTGAAAATTCGTAAAACTCATCATTTTTCTCCGCCGTTTTCTTTTCCGTTAAAAAAAGGAAACAATTGGCAGTACGATATAACTCTTGAAATTGTCTTCTTTGAAGGTTGCCCTCTTTTGAGTTATTTGGTCGATTTTCCACCCCAGCGTTTTTTTAGAGAGCAGGTGTCATTTCCCGAACTGCAAGTTTGGTGAATATTTAGTGACCTTTAGCAATGGGTTTAAAGCTGCTGTTGTGGGAAGTGGCCTCAAGGAGGCAGCATTTCTCCATTCCCAAATCTGGGTAGTAGGGCAGCAGAGCCTTTCTGGAAGTCGTGTTCCTAGGTTGTAAATTACATTGGAATGTGCGTGGAGAAACCCCCACAAGTTTATGTGTCATTATTTCTTCTTGGTTTTTAAAAGTGTTTTAATTGGGGTAAAGCTTAGAATATTGTTTGTCCAAGGTGTACACAATCTGGTTCATTTGTACCTTATATATGTCTATCCAAGTACAGATCCTCTT
Source organism: Balaenoptera borealis (assembly GCF_965194805.1). Lineage (NCBI taxonomy): Eukaryota > Metazoa > Chordata > Mammalia > Artiodactyla > Balaenopteridae > Balaenoptera > Balaenoptera borealis. Next base: position 271,101 of record NW_028123698.1, on the reverse strand, counting down.
CCCATGTAAAATGTTACAGAGGGTTCCGCAGACTTCCCTTGCTATATGGTTGGCCTTTTTGAGATATGTATATAATATGTGTTTTTATACATATAGAAACACTAACCTTAATTTATCCATTCCCCCCACCTGTCGTTTTAGATGAGCATAGTTTGTTTTCTAAATCTGTGAGTGTCTTTCTCTGTGGAAATGTGTTCATTTGTGTCAGTTATTAGATAACGCCTATAAGTGCTATCATAGAATACAGGTCTTTTGCTTTCCAACTTACCTCATCTTTCATGATTATCTCCAGACTCATTTGTGGTGCCTCAAAGAGCAATGGTTCATTGTCTTCCATGGCTAATATCCCATTGTGTACATGGACCACTTCTTTATCCATTTACCTGTTGTTGGACATTTTGATTGCTTCACTGTCTTGGCTATTGTGAATAAGGCTGCACTGCAGCTTTTGCGGCCTGTGTCTTCTCGATTCTTGTCTTCTCAGGTGAGAGGTCCAATGGTGCGCCTGCTGGATTGAATAGTACCTCCATTTTTACTTTTAAACACAGCTCCTTTCTGTTCTCATTATTGGCTGTTACCCCTTTACGTCTCACCAGCAGGCAGAGGGTACACAGTTCTCTAAAACCCCTTCAGCATTTATTGTTTGTAGAATTTTTGCTGATGGTCAGTCGACTGGTGTAAGTTGAAACTTTTTGTAGATTAGATTGCATGCGTCTAACACTCCCTGAGGTTGAGCTTTTATCCATTTTCCTTTTTCTTAAAAAGAGTGTGAGTAAAACTTAACTCTTCCTAATCTCTTCTTGAAACATTTGCCTGTTTTGAATTTTTTCTCCATTCCCTACTTCAGCACAAATATTTAGGGCAAGTGTCCTTTACAGCCCTGAGTCCTTGTGAATGTTAAGTGACCATTAGCTGTGACTTTAAAGCTGCTCTTGCAGGATACGGCCACAAGGTGGCAGCATTTCTCCTTTACCAAATTTGGTTACTAGGGAAACAGAGCCTTAATGGAAGTGGTGTTCTAGGTTGTATACTAGAATGGAATGTGCCAGGAAAAAGCCCTTTAACTTTATGTCTCATTACTTCTTGTTCATATTTGTAATTAACTTTTTATCTTTTATCCCTACAAATTTGATTACAATGGTTTGTTTGTTCTAGGTGTGCAAGATGTGGTTCTTTCGCACATATACATGTATCTATTCTTCCTCGCATCCTTTGCCAATGTAGGTTATGACACAATGTTGAGTAGTCTTCTCCTGGTCTTCCGTACGTCTTTGGTGGTTATATATTTCACATGGTTTGTATATCTCTGTTCACCCCAATATGGCAATGTATCCAATCCTCATCCCTTTCTATTTGGTGAACCATAAGTTTTTTAATGAATCTGTGATTGCCTTTCTCTGTGGAAATATCTTCATTGGTATCAATTTTTAAGTAACTCCTAAAAGTGATATGATAGGATATGTGCCTTGTGCTTTCTCACTTACTACACATGGCGTGATTACGTCTAGACTCATCTATGGTGCTGCAAATGGCATTGTTTCATTTTTCTCACTAGCCAATATTCCATCTGTACATGGAGGAGTTCTTGTTTGCCCACCCATCTGTTGGTGGACTTTTTGGTTACTTCCATATCTTGGCTATTGTAATACTGGGCAATGCAGATTTGCCTGCCTGTGTCTTTCCAATTCTCTCTTCTTAGATTATAGGTGGAGGAGTGGGCCTGCTGGATCATATGGTAGCTCAATGTTGACCTTTTTAAGGCACCTCCATTCTGTTCTCATTCGTGGCCCTTTCCAACTTACGTCCCCGTTGAAGTTGAGGGTATGCATTTCTCCACAACACCTTCAGCATTTATTGTTTGTAGTTTTCTTGCTCATGGTTATTCTGACAAGTGTGAGCTGATACCTCTTTGTGGTTGAATTCGCATGCGCCTCATAATCCGTTGAAATTGAGCTTTAAGGCATGTCCTTTTTATTTTTCAAGCAGTGATTACCCCTTAGTTCTTCAAAGTGTTCTCTTAAAGTACGTGTCACCTTTTGAAATGTTTTGGCCGTTACCTCCCTGAAGACATTTTGAGGGCAGGTTTCATTTACAGTTCTGCAGTACTTGTTCCTATGAAATGGCCATTAGCACAGGCTTTACAACTGCTTTTGCAGGTAACTGCCAGAGGGCGGCAGCCTTTCTATGTTCCCCACCCTGGTACCTAGGGAAAAGCCCTTGCGGCCTGTGGTGTTTCTCGGTTATAAATTAGAGTGGAGTGTGCCCGGACAAACCCACACAAGCTGATGTCTCCTTACTTTTGTTGGATTTTTAAATTTAATTTTTATTTTTTATTGGAGTAATTTTCCACTGTGTACGTGGACCACTTCTTCTTTGTGCATTCCTCGGTTGATGGACATTTTCATTGCTTCCAAGTGTTGGCTATGGTAAATATTGTTGGAGTGCAGGATTGCCAGCCTGTGACTTTTTGATTCTCATTTTCTCAGGTGATAGGCCCAGCAGTGGGTGTGATTGATTGACTGGTAGCACCGTGTTTCCCTTTTCAAAGCACCTTCTTTGTGTTTTCATTAGTGGCTCTTACCACATCCCCCTTAGAATCGAGGGTACGCATTTCTCCACAATCGCTTCAGCATTTATTGTTTACAGCATTTATGCTAATGGCCCTTCTGGCTGCTGTGAGCTGATAGGTTTTTGTAATTTGGGTTTGCATGTCTTTGAAAATTCGTAAAACTCATCATTTTTCTCCGCCGTTTTCTTTTCCGTTAAAAAAAGGAAACAATTGGCAGTACGATATAACTCTTGAAATTGTCTTCTTTGAAGGTTGCCCTCTTTTGAGTTATTTGGTCGATTTTCCACCCCAGCGTTTTTTTAGAGAGCAGGTGTCATTTCCCGAACTGCAAGTTTGGTGAATATTTAGTGACCTTTAGCAATGGGTTTAAAGCTGCTGTTGTGGGAAGTGGCCTCAAGGAGGCAGCATTTCTCCATTCCCAAATCTGGGTAGTAGGGCAGCAGAGCCTTTCTGGAAGTCGTGTTCCTAGGTTGTAAATTACATTGGAATGTGCGTGGAGAAACCCCCACAAGTTTATGTGTCATTATTTCTTCTTGGTTTTTAAAAGTGTTTTAATTGGGGTAAAGCTTAGAATATTGTTTGTCCAAGGTGTACACAATCTGGTTCATTTGTACCTTATATATGTCTATTCAAGTACAGATCCTCTTCCCATGTAAAATGTTACAGAGGGTTCCGCAGACTTCCCTTGCTATATGGTTGGCCTTTTTGAGATATGTATATAATATGTGTTTTTATACATATAGAAACACTAACCTTAATTTATCCATTCCCCCCACCTGTCGTTTTAGATGAGCATAGTTTGTTTTCTAAATCTGTGAGTGTCTTTCTCTGTGGAAATGTGTTCATTTGTGTCAGTTATTAGATAACGCCTATAAGTGCTATCATAGAATACAGGTCTTTTGCTTTCCAACTTACCTCATCTTTCATGATTATCTCCAGACTCATTTGTGGTGCCTCAAAGAGCAATGGTTCATTGTCTTCCATGGCTAATATCCCATTGTGTACATGGACCACTTCTTTATCCATTTACCTGTTGTTGGACATTTTGATTGCTTCACTGTCTTGGCTATTGTGAATAAGGCTGCACTGCAGCTTTTGCGGCCTGTGTCTTCTCGATTCTTGTCTTCTCAGGTGAGAGGTCCAATGGTGCGCCTGCTGGATTGAATAGTACCTCCATTTTTACTTTTAAACACAGCTCCTTTCTGTTCTCATTATTGGCTGTTACCCCTTTACGTCTCACCAGCAGGCAGAGGGTACACAGTTCTCTAAAACCCCTTCAGCATTTATTGTTTGTAGAATTTTTGCTGATGGTCAGTCGACTGGTGTAAGTTGAAACTTTTTGTAGATTAGATTGCATGCGTCTAACACTCCCTGAGGTTGAGCTTTTATCCATTTTCCTTTTTCTTAAAAAGAGTGTGAGTAAAACTTAACTCTTCCTAATCTCTTCTTGAAACATTTGCCTGTTTTGAATTTTTTCTCCATTCCCTACTTCAGCACAAATATTTAGGGCAAGTGTCCTTTACAGCCCTGAGTCCTTGTGAATGTTAAGTGACCATTAGCTGTGACTTTAAAGCTGCTCTTGCAGGATACGGCCACAAGGTGGCAGCATTTCTCCTTTACCAAATTTGGTTACTAGGGAAACAGAGCCTTAATGGAAGTGGTGTTCTAGGTTGTATACTAGAATGGAATGTGCCAGGAAAAAGCCCTTTAACTTTATGTCTCATTACTTCTTGTTCATATTTGTAATTAACTTTTTATCTTTTATCCCTACAAATTTGATTACAATGGTTTGTTTGTTCTAGGTGTGCAAGATGTGGTTCTTTCGCACATATACATGTATCTATTCTTCCTCGCATCCTTTGCCAATGTAGGTTATGACACAATGTTGAGTAGTCTTCTCCTGGTCTTCCGTACGTCTTTGGTGGTTATATATTTCACATGGTTTGTATATCTCTGTTCACCCCAATATGGCAATGTATCCAATCCTCATCCCTTTCTATTTGGTGAACCATAAGTTTTTTAATGAATCTGTGATTGCCTTTCTCTGTGGAAATATCTTCATTGGTATCAATTTTTAAGTAACTCCTAAAAGTGATATGATAGGATATGTGCCTTGTGCTTTCTCACTTACTACACATGGCGTGATTACGTCTAGACTCATCTATGGTGCTGCAAATGGCATTGTTTCATTTTTCTCACTAGCCAATATTCCATCTGTACATGGAGGAGTTCTTGTTTGCCCACCCATCTGTTGGTGGACTTTTTGGTTACTTCCATATCTTGGCTATTGTAATACTGGGCAATGCAGATTTGCCTGCCTGTGTCTTTCCAATTCTCTCTTCTTAGATTATAGGTGGAGGAGTGGGCCTGCTGGATCATATGGTAGCTCAATGTTGACCTTTTTAAGGCACCTCCATTCTGTTCTCATTCGTGGCCCTTTCCAACTTACGTCCCCGTTGAAGTTGAGGGTATGCATTTCTCCACAACACCTTCAGCATTTATTGTTTGTAGTTTTCTTGCTCATGGTTATTCTGACAAGTGTGAGCTGATACCTCTTTGTGGTTGAATTCGCATGCGCCTCATAATCCGTTGAAATTGAGCTTTAAGGCATGTCCTTTTTATTTTTCAAGCAGTGATTACCCCTTAGTTCTTCAAAGTGTTCTCTTAAAGTACGTGTCACCTTTTGAAATGTTTTGGCCGTTACCTCCCTGAAGACATTTTGAGGGCAGGTTTCATTTACAGTTCTGCAGTACTTGTTCCTATGAAATGGCCATTAGCACAGGCTTTACAACTGCTTTTGCAGGTAACTGCCAGAGGGCGGCAGCCTTTCTATGTTCCCCACCCTGGTACCTAGGGAAAAGCCCTTGCGGCCTGTGGTGTTTCTCGGTTATAAATTAGAGTGGAGTGTGCCCGGACAAACCCACACAAGCTGATGTCTCCTTACTTTTGTTGGATTTTTAAATTTAATTTTTATTTTTTATTGGAGTAATTTTCCACTGTGTACGTGGACCACTTCTTCTTTGTGCATTCCTCGGTTGATGGACATTTTCATTGCTTCCAAGTGTTGGCTATGGTAAATATTGTTGGAGTGCAGGATTGCCAGCCTGTGACTTTTTGATTCTCATTTTCTCAGGTGATAGGCCCAGCAGTGGGTGTGATTGATTGACTGGTAGCACCGTGTTTCCCTTTTCAAAGCACCTTCTTTGTGTTTTCATTAGTGGCTCTTACCACATCCCCCTTAGAATCGAGGGTACGCATTTCTCCACAATCGCTTCAGCATTTATTGTTTACAGCATTTATGCTAATGGCCCTTCTGGCTGCTGTGAGCTGATAGGTTTTTGTAATTTGGGTTTGCATGTCTTTGAAAATTCGTAAAACTCATCATTTTTCTCCGCCGTTTTCTTTTCCGTTAAAAAAAGGAAACAATTGGCAGTACGATATAACTCTTGAAATTGTCTTCTTTGAAGGTTGCCCTCTTTTGAGTTATTTGGTCGATTTTCCACCCCAGCGTTTTTTTAGAGAGCAGGTGTCATTTCCCGAACTGCAAGTTTGGTGAATATTTAGTGACCTTTAGCAATGGGTTTAAAGCTGCTGTTGTGGGAAGTGGCCTCAAGGAGGCAGCATTTCTCCATTCCCAAATCTGGGTAGTAGGGCAGCAGAGCCTTTCTGGAAGTCGTGTTCCTAGGTTGTAAATTACATTGGAATGTGCGTGGAGAAACCCCCACAAGTTTATGTGTCATTATTTCTTCTTGGTTTTTAAAAGTGTTTTAATTGGGGTAAAGCTTAGAATATTGTTTGTCCAAGGTGTACACAATCTGGTTCATTTGTACCTTATATATGTCTATTCAAGTACAGATCCTCTTCCCATGTAAAATGTTACAGAGGGTTCCGCAGACTTCCCTTGCTATATGGTTGGCCTTTTTGAGATATGTATATAATATGTGTTTTTATACATATAGAAACACTAACCTTAATTTATCCATTCCCCCCACCTGTCGTTTTAGATGAGCATAGTTTGTTTTCTAAATCTGTGAGTGTCTTTCTCTGTGGAAATGTGTTCATTTGTGTCAGTTATTAGATAACGCCTATAAGTGCTATCATAGAATACAGGTCTTTTGCTTTCCAACTTACCTCATCTTTCATGATTATCTCCAGACTCATTTGTGGTGCCTCAAAGAGCAATGGTTCATTGTCTTCCATGGCTAATATCCCATTGTGTACATGGACCACTTCTTTATCCATTTACCTGTTGTTGGACATTTTGATTGCTTCACTGTCTTGGCTATTGTGAATAAGGCTGCACTGCAGCTTTTGCGGCCTGTGTCTTCTCGATTCTTGTCTTCTCAGGTGAGAGGTCCAATGGTGCGCCTGCTGGATTGAATAGTACCTCCATTTTTACTTTTAAACACAGCTCCTTTCTGTTCTCATTATTGGCTGTTACCCCTTTACGTCTCACCAGCAGGCAGAGGGTACACAGTTCTCTAAAACCCCTTCAGCATTTATTGTTTGTAGAATTTTTGCTGATGGTCAGTCGACTGGTGTAAGTTGAAACTTTTTGTAGATTAGATTGCATGCGTCTAACACTCCCTGAGGTTGAGCTTTTATCCATTTTCCTTTTTCTTAAAAAGAGTGTGAGTAAAACTTAACTCTTCCTAATCTCTTCTTGAAACATTTGCCTGTTTTGAATTTTTTCTCCATTCCCTACTTCAGCACAAATATTTAGGGCAAGTGTCCTTTACAGCCCTGAGTCCTTGTGAATGTTAAGTGACCATTAGCTGTGACTTTAAAGCTGCTCTTGCAGGATACGGCCACAAGGTGGCAGCATTTCTCCTTTACCAAATTTGGTTACTAGGGAAACAGAGCCTTAATGGAAGTGGTGTTCTAGGTTGTATACTAGAATGGAATGTGCCAGGAAAAAGCCCTTTAACTTTATGTCTCATTACTTCTTGTTCATATTTGTAATTAACTTTTTATCTTTTATCCCTACAAATTTGATTACAATGGTTTGTTTGTTCTAGGTGTGCAAGGTGTGGTTCTTTCGCACATATACATGTATCTATTCTTCCTCGCATCCTTTGCCAATGTAGGTTATGACACAATGTTGAGTAGTCTTCTCCTGGTCTTCCGTACGTCTTTGGTGGTTATATATTTCACATGGTTTGTATATCTCTGTTCACCCCAATATGGCAATGTATCCAATCCTCATCCCTTTCTATTTGGTGAACCATAAGTTTTTTAATGAATCTGTGATTGCCTTTCTCTGTGGAAATATCTTCATTGGTATCAATTTTTAAGTAACTCCTAAAAGTGATATGATAGGATATGTGCCTTGTGCTTTCTCACTTACTACACATGGCGTGATTACGTCTAGACTCATCTATGGTGCTGCAAATGGCATTGTTTCATTTTTCTCACTAGCCAATATTCCATCTGTACATGGAGGAGTTCTTGTTTGCCCACCCATCTGTTGGTGGACTTTTTGGTTACTTCCATATCTTGGCTATTGTAATACTGGGCAATGCAGATTTGCCTGCCTGTGTCTTTCCAATTCTCTCTTCTTAGATTATAGGTGGAGGAGTGGGCCTGCTGGATCATATGGTAGCTCAATGTTGACCTTTTTAAGGCACCTCCATTCTGTTCTCATTCGTGGCCCTTTCCAACTTACGTCCCCGTTGAAGTTGAGGGTATGCATTTCTCCACAACACCTTCAGCATTTATTGTTTGTAGTTTTCTTGCTCATGGTTATTCTGACAAGTGTGAGCTGATACCTCTTTGTGGTTGAATTCGCATGCGCCTCATAATCCGTTGAAATTGAGCTTTAAGGCATGTCCTTTTTATTTTTCAAGCAGTGATTACCCCTTAGTTCTTCAAAGTGTTCTCTTAAAGTACGTGTCACCTTTTGAAATGTTTTGGCCGTTACCTCCCTGAAGACATTTTGAGGGCAGGTTTCATTTACAGTTCTGCAGTACTTGTTCCTATGAAATGGCCATTAGCACAGGCTTTACAACTGCTTTTGCAGGTAACTGCCAGAGGGCGGCAGCCTTTCTATGTTCCCCACCCTGGTACCTAGGGAAAAGCCCTTGCGGCCTGTGGTGTTTCTCGGTTATAAATTAGAGTGGAGTGTGCCCGGACAAACCCACACAAGCTGATGTCTCCTTACTTTTGTTGGATTTTTAAATTTAATTTTTATTTTTTATTGGAGTAATTTTCCACTGTGTACGTGGACCACTTCTTCTTTGTGCATTCCTCGGTTGATGGACATTTTCATTGCTTCCAAGTGTTGGCTATGGTAAATATTGTTGGAGTGCAGGATTGCCAGCCTGTGACTTTTTGATTCTCATTTTCTCAGGTGATAGGCCCAGCAGTGGGTGTGATTGATTGACTGGTAGCACCGTGTTTCCCTTTTCAAAGCACCTTCTTTGTGTTTTCATTAGTGGCTCTTACCACATCCCCCTTAGAATCGAGGGTACGCATTTCTCCACAATCGCTTCAGCATTTATTGTTTACAGCATTTATGCTAATGGCCCTTCTGGCTGCTGTGAGCTGATAGGTTTTTGTAATTTGGGTTTGCATGTCTTTGAAAATTCGTAAAACTCATCATTTTTCTCCGCCGTTTTCTTTTCCGTTAAAAAAAGGAAACAATTGGCAGTACGATATAACTCTTGAAATTGTCTTCTTTGAAGGTTGCCCTCTTTTGAGTTATTTGGTCGATTTTCCACCCCAGCGTTTTTTTAGAGAGCAGGTGTCATTTCCCGAACTGCAAGTTTGGTGAATATTTAGTGACCTTTAGCAATGGGTTTAAAGCTGCTGTTGTGGGAAGTGGCCTCAAGGAGGCAGCATTTCTCCATTCCCAAATCTGGGTAGTAGGGCAGCAGAGCCTTTCTGGAAGTCGTGTTCCTAGGTTGTAAATTACATTGGAATGTGCGTGGAGAAACCCCCACAAGTTTATGTGTCATTATTTCTTCTTGGTTTTTAAAAGTGTTTTAATTGGGGTAAAGCTTAGAATATTGTTTGTCCAAGGTGTACACAATCTGGTTCATTTGTACCTTATATATGTCTATCCAAGTACAGATCCTCTTCCCATGTAAAATGTTACAGAGGGTTCCGCAGACTTCCCTTGCTATATGGTTGGCCTTTTTGAGATATGTATATAATATGTGTTTTTATACATATAGAAACACTAACCTTAATTTATCCATTCCCCCCACCTGTCGTTTTAGATGAGCATAGTTTGTTTTCTAAATCTGTGAGTGTCTTTCTCTGTGGAAATGTGTTCATTTGTGTCAGTTATTAGATAACGCCTATAAGTGCTATCATAGAATACAGGTCTTTTGCTTTCCAACTTACCTCATCTTTCATGATTATCTCCAGACTCATTTGTGGTGCCTCAAAGAGCAATGGTTCATTGTCTTCCATGGCTAATATCCCATTGTGTACATGGACCACTTCTTTATCCATTTACCTGTTGTTGGACATTTTGATTGCTTCACTGTCTTGGCTATTGTGAATAAGGCTGCATTGCAGCTTTTGCGGCCTGTGTCTTCTCGATTCTTGTCTTCTCAGGTGAGAGGTCCAATGGTGCGCCTGCTGGATTGAATAGTACCTCCATTTTTACTTTTAAACACAGCTCCTTTCTGTTCTCATTATTGGCTGTTACCCCTTTACGTCTCACCAGCAGGCAGAGGGTACACAGTTCTCTAAAACCCCTTCAGCATTTATTGTTTGTAGAATTTTTGCTGATGGTCAGTCGACTGGTGTAAGTTGAAACTTTTTGTAGATTAGATTGCATGCGTCTAACACTCCCTGAGGTTGAGCTTTTATCCATTTTCCTTTTTCTTAAAAAGAGTGTGAGTAAAACTTAACTCTTCCTAATCTCTTCTTGAAACATTTGCCTGTTTTGAATTTTTTCTCCATTCCCTACTTCAGCACAAATATTTAGGGCAAGTGTCCTTTACAGCCCTGAGTCCTTGTGAATGTTAAGTGACCATTAGCTGTGACTTTAAAGCTGCTCTTGCAGGATACGGCCACAAGGTGGCAGCATTTCTCCTTTACCAAATTTGGTTACTAGGGAAACAGAGCCTTAATGGAAGTGGTGTTCTAGGTTGTATACTAGAATGGAATGTGCCAGGAAAAAGCCCTTTAACTTTATGTCTCATTACTTCTTGTTCATATTTGTAATTAACTTTTTATCTTTTATCCCTACAAATTTGATTACAATGGTTTGTTTGTTCTAGGTGTGCAAGATGTGGTTCTTTCGCACATATACATGTATCTATTCTTCCTCGCATCCTTTGCCAATGTAGGTTATGACACAATGTTGAGTAGTCTTCTCCTGGTCTTCCGTACGTCTTTGGTGGTTATATATTTCACATGGTTTGTATATCTCTGTTCACCCCAATATGGCAATGTATCCAATCCTCATCCCTTTCTATTTGGTGAACCATAAGTTTTTTAATGAATCTGTGATTGCCTTTCTCTGTGGAAATATCTTCATTGGTATCAATTTTTAAGTAACTCCTAAAAGTGATATGATAGGATATGTGCCTTGTGCTTTCTCACTTACTACACATGGCGTGATTACGTCTAGACTCATCTATGGTGCTGCAAATGGCATTGTTTCATTTTTCTCACTAGCCAATATTCCATCTGTACATGGAGGAGTTCTTGTTTGCCCACCCATCTGTTGGTGGACTTTTTGGTTACTTCCATATCTTGGCTATTGTAATACTGGGCAATGCAGATTTGCCTGCCTGTGTCTTTCCAATTCTCTCTTCTTAGATTATAGGTGGAGGAGTGGGCCTGCTGGATCATATGGTAGCTCAATGTTGACCTTTTTAAGGCACCTCCATTCTGTTCTCATTCGTGGCCCTTTCCAACTTACGTCCCCGTTGAAGTTGAGGGTATGCATTTCTCCACAACACCTTCAGCATTTATTGTTTGTAGTTTTCTTGCTCATGGTTATTCTGACAAGTGTGAGCTGATACCTCTTTGTGGTTGAATTCGCATGCGCCTCATAATCCGTTGAAATTGAGCTTTAAGGCATGTCCTTTTTATTTTTCAAGCAGTGATTACCCCTTAGTTCTTCAAAGTGTTCTCTTAAAGTACGTGTCACCTTTTGAAATGTTTTGGCCGTTACCTCCCTGAAGACATTTTGAGGGCAGGTTTCATTTACAGTTCTGCAGTACTTGTTCCTATGAAATGGCCATTAGCACAGGCTTTACAACTGCTTTTGCAGGTAACTGCCAGAGGGCGGCAGCCTTTCTATGTTCCCCACCCTGGTACCTAGGGAAAAGCCCTTGCGGCCTGTGGTGTTTCTCGGTTATAAATTAGAGTGGAGTGTGCCCGGACAAACCCACACAAGCTGATGTCTCCTTACTTTTGTTGGATTTTTAAATTTAATTTTTATTTTTTATTGGAGTAATTTTCCACTGTGTACGTGGACCACTTCTTCTTTGTGCATTCCTCGGTTGATGGACATTTTCATTGCTTCCAAGTGTTGGCTATGGTAAATATTGTTGGAGTGCAGGATTGCCAGCCTGTGACTTTTTGATTCTCATTTTCTCAGGTGATAGGCCCAGCAGTGGGTGTGATTGATTGACTGGTAGCACCGTGTTTCCCTTTTCAAAGCACCTTCTTTGTGTTTTCATTAGTGGCTCTTACCACATCCCCCTTAGAATCGAGGGTACGCATTTCTCCACAATCGCTTCAGCATTTATTGTTTACAGCATTTATGCTAATGGCCCTTCTGGCTGCTGTGAGCTGATAGGTTTTTGTAATTTGGGTTTGCATGTCTTTGAAAATTCGTAAAACTCATCATTTTTCTCCGCCGTTTTCTTTTCCGTTAAAAAAAGGAAACAATTGGCAGTACGATATAACTCTTGAAATTGTCTTCTTTGAAGGTTGCCCTCTTTTGAGTTATTTGGTCGATTTTCCACCCCAGCGTTTTTTTAGAGAGCAGGTGTCATTTCCCGAACTGCAAGTTTGGTGAATATTTAGTGACCTTTAGCAATGGGTTTAAAGCTGCTGTTGTGGGAAGTGGCCTCAAGGAGGCAGCATTTCTCCATTCCCAAATCTGGGTAGTAGGGCAGCAGAGCCTTTCTGGAAGTCGTGTTCCTAGGTTGTAAATTACATTGGAATGTGCGTGGAGAAACCCCCACAAGTTTATGTGTCATTATTTCTTCTTGGTTTTTAAAAGTGTTTTAATTGGGGTAAAGCTTAGAATATTGTTTGTCCAAGGTGTACACAATCTGGTTCATTTGTACCTTATATATGTCTATTCAAGTACAGATCCTCTTCCCATGTAAAATGTTACAGAGGGTTCCGCAGACTTCCCTTGCTATATGGTTGGCCTTTTTGAGATATGTATATAATATGTGTTTTTATACATATAGAAACACTAACCTTAATTTATCCATTCCCCCCACCTGTCGTTTTAGATGAGCATAGTTTGTTTTCTAAATCTGTGAGTGTCTTTCTCTGTGGAAATGTGTTCATTTGTGTCAGTTATTAGATAACGCCTATAAGTGCTATCATAGAATACAGGTCTTTTGCTTTCCAACTTACCTCATCTTTCATGATTATCTCCAGACTCATTTGTGGTGCCTCAAAGAGCAATGGTTCATTGTCTTCCATGGCTAATATCCCATTGTGTACATGGACCACTTCTTTATCCATTTACCTGTTGTTGGACATTTTGATTGCTTCACTGTCTTGGCTATTGTGAATAAGGCTGCACTGCAGCTTTTGCGGCCTGTGTCTTCTCGATTCTTGTCTTCTCAGGTGAGAGGTCCAATGGTGCGCCTGCTGGATTGAATAGTACCTCCATTTTTACTTTTAAACACAGCTCCTTTCTGTTCTCATTATTGGCTGTTACCCCTTTACGTCTCACCAGCAGGCAGAGGGTACACAGTTCTCTAAAACCCCTTCAGCATTTATTGTTTGTAGAATTTTTGCTGATGGTCAGTCGACTGGTGTAAGTTGAAACTTTTTGTAGATTAGATTGCATGCGTCTAACACTCCCTGAGGTTGAGCTTTTATCCATTTTCCTTTTTCTTAAAAAGAGTGTGAGTAAAACTTAACTCTTCCTAATCTCTTCTTGAAACATTTGCCTGTTTTGAATTTTTTCTCCATTCCCTACTTCAGCACAAATATTTAGGGCAAGTGTCCTTTACAGCCCTGAGTCCTTGTGAATGTTAAGTGACCATTAGCTGTGACTTTAAAGCTGCTCTTGCAGGATACGGCCACAAGGTGGCAGCATTTCTCCTTTACCAAATTTGGTTACTAGGGAAACAGAGCCTTAATGGAAGTGGTGTTCTAGGTTGTATACTAGAATGGAATGTGCCAGGAAAAAGCCCTTTAACTTTATGTCTCATTACTTCTTGTTCATATTTGTAATTAACTTTTTATCTTTTATCCCTACAAATTTGATTACAATGGTTTGTTTGTTCTAGGTGTGCAAGATGTGGTTCTTTCGCACGTATACATGTATCTATTCTTCCTCGCATCCTTTGCCAATGTAGGTTATGACACAATGTTGAGTAGTCTTCTCCTGGTCTTCCGTACGTCTTTGGTGGTTATATATTTCACATGGTTTGTATATCTCTGTTCACCCCAATATGGCAATGTATCCAATCCTCATCCCTTTCTATTTGGTGAACCATAAGTTTTTTAATGAATCTGTGATTGCCTTTCTCTGTGGAAATATCTTCATTGGTATCAATTTTTAAGTAACTCCTAAAAGTGATATGATAGGATATGTGCCTTGTGCTTTCTCACTTACTACACATGGCGTGATTACGTCTAGACTCATCTATGGTGCTGCAAATGGCATTGTTTCATTTTTCTCACTAGCCAATATTCCATCTGTACATGGAGGAGTTCTTGTTTGCCCACCCATCTGTTGGTGGACTTTTTGGTTACTTCCATATCTTGGCTATTGTAATACTGGGCAATGCAGATTTGCCTGCCTGTGTCTTTCCAATTCTCTCTTCTTAGATTATAGGTGGAGGAGTGGGCCTGCTGGATCATATGGTAGCTCAATGTTGACCTTTTTAAGGCACCTCCATTCTGTTCTCATTCGTGGCCTTTTCCAACTTACGTCCCCGTTGAAGTTGAGGGTATGCATTTCTCCACAACACCTTCAGCATTTATTGTTTGTAGTTTTCTTGCTCATGGTTATTCTGACAAGTGTGAGCTGATACCTCTTTGTGGTTGAATTCGCATGCGCCTCATAATCCGTTGAAATTGAGCTTTAAGGCATGTCCTTTTTATTTTTCAAGCAGTGATTACCCCTTAGTTCTTCAAAGTGTTCTCTTAAAGTACGTGTCACCTTTTGAAATGTTTTGGCCGTTACCTCCCTGAAGACATTTTGAGGGCAGGTTTCATTTACAGTTCTGCAGTACTTGTTCCTATGAAATGGCCATTAGCACAGGCTTTACAACTGCTTTTGCAGGTAACTGCCAGAGGGCGGCAGCCTTTCTATGTTCCCCACCCTGGTACCTAGGGAAAAGCCCTTGCGGCCTGTGGTGTTTCTCGGTTATAAATTAGAGTGGAGTGTGCCCGGACAAACCCACACAAGCTGATGTCTCCTTACTTTTGTTGGATTTTTAAATTTAATTTTTATTTTTTATTGGAGTAATTTTCCACTGTGTACGTGGACCACTTCTTCTTTGTGCATTCCTCGGTTGATGGACATTTTCATTGCTTCCAAGTGTTGGCTATGGTAAATATTGTTGGAGTGCAGGATTGCCAGCCTGTGACTTTTTGATTCTCATTTTCTCAGGTGATAGGCCCAGCAGTGGGT
Source organism: Balaenoptera borealis (assembly GCF_965194805.1). Lineage (NCBI taxonomy): Eukaryota > Metazoa > Chordata > Mammalia > Artiodactyla > Balaenopteridae > Balaenoptera > Balaenoptera borealis. The sequence goes on along the minus strand of NW_028123698.1, from coordinate 255,730 downwards.
GTGATTGATTGACTGGTAGCACCGTGTTTCCCTTTTCAAAGCACCTTCTTTGTGTTTTCATTAGTGGCTCTTACCACATCCCCCTTAGAATCGAGGGTACGCATTTCTCCACAATCGCTTCAGCATTTATTGTTTACAGCATTTATGCTAATGGCCCTTCTGGCTGCTGTGAGCTGATAGGTTTTTGTAATTTGGGTTTGCATGTCTTTGAAAATTCGTAAAACTCATCATTTTTCTCCGCCGTTTTCTTTTCCGTTAAAAAAAGGAAACAATTGGCAGTACGATATAACTCTTGAAATTGTCTTCTTTGAAGGTTGCCCTCTTTTGAGTTATTTGGTCGATTTTCCACCCCAGCGTTTTTTTAGAGAGCAGGTGTCATTTCCCGAACTGCAAGTTTGGTGAATATTTAGTGACCTTTAGCAATGGGTTTAAAGCTGCTGTTGTGGGAAGTGGCCTCAAGGAGGCAGCATTTCTCCATTCCCAAATCTGGGTAGTAGGGCAGCAGAGCCTTTCTGGAAGTCGTGTTCCTAGGTTGTAAATTACATTGGAATGTGCGTGGAGAAACCCCCACAAGTTTATGTGTCATTATTTCTTCTTGGTTTTTAAAAGTGTTTTAATTGGGGTAAAGCTTAGAATATTGTTTGTCCAAGGTGTACACAATCTGGTTCATTTGTACCTTATATATGTCTATTCAAGTACAGATCCTCTTCCCATGTAAAATGTTACAGAGGGTTCCGCAGACTTCCCTTGCTATATGGTTGGCCTTTTTGAGATATGTATATAATATGTGTTTTTATACATATAGAAACACTAACCTTAATTTATCCATTCCCCCCACCTGTCGTTTTAGATGAGCATAGTTTGTTTTCTAAATCTGTGAGTGTCTTTCTCTGTGGAAATGTGTTCATTTGTGTCAGTTATTAGATAACGCCTATAAGTGCTATCATAGAATACAGGTCTTTTGCTTTCCAACTTACCTCATCTTTCATGATTATCTCCAGACTCATTTGTGGTGCCTCAAAGAGCAATGGTTCATTGTCTTCCATGGCTAATATCCCATTGTGTACATGGACCACTTCTTTATCCATTTACCTGTTGTTGGACATTTTGATTGCTTCACTGTCTTGGCTATTGTGAATAAGGCTGCACTGCAGCTTTTGCGGCCTGTGTCTTCTCGATTCTTGTCTTCTCAGGTGAGAGGTCCAATGGTGCGCCTGCTGGATTGAATAGTACCTCCATTTTTACTTTTAAACACAGCTCCTTTCTGTTCTCATTATTGGCTGTTACCCCTTTATGTCTCACCAGCAGGCAGAGGGTACACAGTTCTCTAAAACCCCTTCAGCATTTATTGTTTGTAGAATTTTTGCTGATGGTCAGTCGACTGGTGTAAGTTGAAACTTTTTGTAGATTAGATTGCATGCGTCTAACACTCCCTGAGGTTGAGCTTTTATCCATTTTCCTTTTTTTTAAAAAGAGTGTGAGTAAAACTTAACTCTTCCTAATCTCTTCTTGAAACATTTGCCTGTTTTGAATTTTTTCTCCATTCCCTACTTCAGCACAAATATTTAGGGCAAGTGTCCTTTACAGCCCTGAGTCCTTGTGAATGTTAAGTGACCATTAGCTGTGACTTTAAAGCTGCTCTTGCAGGATACGGCCACAAGGTGGCAGCATTTCTCCTTTACCAAATTTGGTTACTAGGGAAACAGAGCCTTAATGGAAGTGGTGTTCTAGGTTGTATATTAGAATGGAATGTGCCAGGAAAAAGCCCTTTAACTTTATGTCTCATTACTTCTTGTTCATATTTGTAATTAACTTTTTATCTTTTATCCCAACAAATTTGATTACAATGGTTTGTTTGTTCTAGGTGTGCAAGATGTGGTTCTTTCGCACATATACATGTATCTATTCTTCCTCGCATCCTTTGCCAATGTAGGTTATGACACAATGTTGAGTAGTCTTCTCCTGGTCTTCCGTACGTCTTTGGTGGTTATATATTTCACATGGTTTGTATATCTCTGTTCACCCCAATATGGCAATGTATCCAATCCTCATCCCTTTCTATTTGGTGAACCATAAGTTTTTTAATGAATCTGTGATTGCCTTTCTCTGTGGAAATATCTTCATTGGTATCAATTTTTAAGTAACTCCTAAAAGTGATATGATAGGATATGTGCCTTGTGCTTTCTCACTTACTACACATGGCGTGATTACGTCTAGACTCATCTATGGTGCTGCAAATGGCATTGTTTCATTTTTCTCACTAGCCAATATTCCATCTGTACATGGAGGAGTTCTTGTTTGCCCACCCATCTGTTGGTGGACTTTTTGGTTACTTCCATATCTTGGCTATTGTAATACTGGGCAATGCAGATTTGCCTGCCTGTGTCTTTCCAATTCTCTCTTCTTAGATTATAGGTGGAGGAGTGGGCCTGCTGGATCATATGGTAGCTCAATGTTGACCTTTTTAAGGCACCTCCATTCTGTTCTCATTCGTGGCCCTTTCCAACTTACGTCCCCGTTGAAGTTGAGGGTATGCATTTCTCCACAACACCTTCAGCATTTATTGTTTGTAGTTTTCTTGCTCATGGTTATTCTGACAAGTGTGAGCTGATACCTCTTTGTGGTTGAATTCACATGCGCCTCATAATCCGTTGAAATTGAGCTTTAAGGCATGTCCTTTTTATTTTTCAAGCAGTGATTACCCCTTAGTTCTTCAAAGTGTTCTCTTAAAGTACGTGTCACCTTTTGAAATGTTTTGGCCGTTACCTCCCTGAAGACATTTTGAGGGCAGGTTTCATTTACAGTTCTGCAGTACTTGTTCCTATGAAATGGCCATTAGCACAGGCTTTACAACTGCTTTTGCAGGTAACTGCCAGAGGGCGGCAGCCTTTCTATGTTCCCCACCCTGGTACCTAGGGAAAAGCCCTTGCGGCCTGTGGTGTTTCTCGGTTATAAATTAGAGTGGAGTGTGCCCGGACAAACCCACACAAGCTGATGTCTCCTTACTTTTGTTGGATTTTTAAATTTAATTTTTATTTTTTATTGGAGTAATTTTCCACTGTGTACGTGGACCACTTCTTCTTTGTGCATTCCTCGGTTGATGGACATTTTCATTGCTTCCAAGTGTTGGCTATGGTAAATATTGTTGGAGTGCAGGATTGCCAGCCTGTGACTTTTTGATTCTCATTTTCTCAGGTGATAGGCCCAGCAGTGGGTGTGATTGATTGACTGGTAGCACCGTGTTTCCCTTTTCAAAGCACCTTCTTTGTGTTTTCATTAGTGGCTCTTACCACATCCCCCTTAGAATCGAGGGTACGCATTTCCCCACAATCGCTTCAGCATTTATTGTTTACAGCATTTATGCTAATGGCCCTTCTGGCTGCTGTGAGCTGATAGGTTTTTGTAATTTGGGTTTGCATGTCTTTGAAAATTCGTAAAACTCATCATTTTTCTCCGCCGTTTTCTTTTCCGTTAAAAAAAGGAAACAATTGGCAGTACGATATAACTCTTGAAATTGTCTTCTTTGAAGGTTGCCCTCTTTTGAGTTATTTGGTCGATTTTCCACCCCAGCGTTTTTTTAGAGAGCAGGTGTCATTTCCCGAACTGCAAGTTTGGTGAATATTTAGTGACCTTTAGCAATGGGTTTAAAGCTGCTGTTGTGGGAAGTGGCCTCAAGGAGGCAGCATTTCTCCATTCCCAAATCTGGGTAGTAGGGCAGCAGAGCCTTTCTGGAAGTCGTGTTCCTAGGTTGTAAATTACATTGGAATGTGCGTGGAGAAACCCCCACAAGTTTATGTGTCATTATTTCTTCTTGGTTTTTAAAAGTGTTTTAATTGGGGTAAAGCTTAGAATATTGTTTGTCCAAGGTGTACACAATCTGGTTCATTTGTACCTTATATATGTCTATTCAAGTACAGATCCTCTTCCCATGTAAAATGTTACAGAGGGTTCCGCAGACTTCCCTTGCTATATGGTTGGCCTTTTTGAGATATGTATATAATATGTGTTTTTATACATATAGAAACACTAACCTTAATTTATCCATTCCCCCCACCTGTCGTTTTAGATGAGCATAGTTTGTTTTCTAAATCTGTGAGTGTCTTTCTCTGTGGAAATGTGTTCATTTGTGTCAGTTATTAGATAACGCCTATAAGTGCTATCATAGAATACAGGTCTTTTGCTTTCCAACTTACCTCATCTTTCATGATTATCTCCAGACTCATTTGTGGTGCCTCAAAGAGCAATGGTTCATTGTCTTCCATGGCTAATATCCCATTGTGTACATGGACCACTTCTTTATCCATTTACCTGTTGTTGGACATTTTGATTGCTTCACTGTCTTGGCTATTGTGAATAAGGCTGCACTGCAGCTTTTGCGGCCTGTGTCTTCTCGATTCTTGTCTTCTCAGGTGAGAGGTCCAATGGTGCGCCTGCTGGATTGAATAGTACCTCCATTTTTACTTTTAAACACAGCTCCTTTCTGTTCTCATTATTGGCTGTTACCCCTTTACGTCTCACCAGCAGGCAGAGGGTACACAGTTCTCTAAAACCCCTTCAGCATTTATTGTTTGTAGAATTTTTGCTGATGGTCAGTCGACTGGTGTAAGTTGAAACTTTTTGTAGATTAGATTGCATGCGTCTAACACTCCCTGAGGTTGAGCTTTTATCCATTTTCCTTTTTTTTAAAAAGAGTGTGAGTAAAACTTAACTCTTCCTAATCTCTTCTTGAAACATTTGCCTGTTTTGAATTTTTTCTCCATTCCCTACTTCAGCACAAATATTTAGGGCAAGTGTCCTTTACAGCCCTGAGTCCTTGTGAATGTTAAGTGACCATTAGCTGTGACTTTAAAGCTGCTCTTGCAGGATACGGCCACAAGGTGGCAGCATTTCTCCTTTACCAAATTTGGTTACTAGGGAAACAGAGCCTTAATGGAAGTGGTGTTCTAGGTTGTATATTAGAATGGAATGTGCCAGGAAAAAGCCCTTTAACTTTATGTCTCATTACTTCTTGTTCATATTTGTAATTTACTTTTTATCTTTTATCCCAACAAATTTGATTACAATGGTTTGTTTGTTCTAGGTGTGCAAGATGTGGTTCTTTCACACATATACATGTATCTATTCTTCCTCGCATCCTTTGCCAATGTAGGTTATGACACAATGTTGAGTAGTCTTCTCCTGGTCTTCCGTACGTCTTTGGTGGTTATATATTTCACATGGTTTGTATATCTCTGTTCACCCCAATATGGCAATGTATCCAATCCTCATCCCTTTCTATTTGGTGAACCATAAGTTTTTTAATGAATCTGTGATTGCCTTTCTCTGTGGAAATATCTTCATTGGTATCAATTTTTAAGTAACTCCTAAAAGTGATATGATAGGATATGTGCCTTGTGCTTTCTCACTTACTACACATGGCGTGATTACGTCTAGACTCATCTATGGTGCTGCAAATGGCATTGTTTCATTTTTCTCACTAGCCAATATTCCATCTGTACATGGAGGAGTTCTTGTTTGCCCACCCATCTGTTGGTGGACTTTTTGGTTACTTCCATATCTTGGCTATTGTAATACTGGGCAATGCAGATTTGCCTGCCTGTGTCTTTCCAATTCTCTCTTCTTAGATTATAGGTGGAGGAGTGGGCCTGCTGGATCATATGGTAGCTCAATGTTGACCTTTTTAAGGCACCTCCATTCTGTTCTCATTCGTGGCCCTTTCCAACTTACGTCCCCGTTGAAGTTGAGGGTATGCATTTCTCCACAACACCTTCAGCATTTATTGTTTGTAGTTTTCTTGCTCATGGTTATTCTGACAAGTGTGAGCTGATACCTCTTTGTGGTTGAATTCACATGCGCCTCATAATCCGTTGAAATTGAGCTTTAAGGCATGTCCTTTTTATTTTTCAAGCAGTGATTACCCCTTAGTTCTTCAAAGTGTTCTCTTAAAGTACGTGTCACCTTTTGAAATGTTTTGGCCGTTACCTCCCTGAAGACATTTTGAGGGCAGGTTTCATTTACAGTTCTGCAGTACTTGTTCCTATGAAATGGCCATTAGCACAGGCTTTACAACTGCTTTTGCAGGTAACTGCCAGAGGGCGGCAGCCTTTCTATGTTCCCCACCCTGGTACCTAGGGAAAAGCCCTTGCGGCCTGTGGTGTTTCTCGGTTATAAATTAGAGTGGAGTGTGCCCGGACAAACCCACACAAGCTGATGTCTCCTTACTTTTGTTGGATTTTTAAATTTAATTTTTATTTTTTATTGGAGTAATTTTCCACTGTGTACGTGGACCACTTCTTCTTTGTGCATTCCTCGGTTGATGGACATTTTCATTGCTTCCAAGTGTTGGCTATGGTAAATATTGTTGGAGTGCAGGATTGCCAGCCTGTGACTTTTTGATTCTCATTTTCTCAGGTGATAGGCCCAGCAGTGGGTGTGATTGATTGACTGGTAGCACCGTGTTTCCCTTTTCAAAGCACCTTCTTTGTGTTTTCATTAGTGGCTCTTACCACATCCCCCTTAGAATCGAGGGTACGCATTTCCCCACAATCGCTTCAGCATTTATTGTTTACAGCATTTATGCTAATGGCCCTTCTGGCTGCTGTGAGCTGATAGGTTTTTGTAATTTGGGTTTGCATGTCTTTGAAAATTCGTAAAACTCATCATTTTTCTCCGCCGTTTTCTTTTCCGTTAAAAAAAGGAAACAATTGGCAGTACGATATAACTCTTGAAATTGTCTTCTTTGAAGGTTGCCCTCTTTTGAGTTATTTGGTCGATTTTCCACCCCAGCGTTTTTTTAGAGAGCAGGTGTCATTTCCCGAACTGCAAGTTTGGTGAATATTTAGTGACCTTTAGCAATGGGTTTAAAGCTGCTGTTGTGGGAAGTGGCCTCAAGGAGGCAGCATTTCTCCATTCCCAAATCTGGGTAGTAGGGCAGCAGAGCCTTTCTGGAAGTCGTGTTCCTAGGTTGTAAATTACATTGGAATGTGCGTGGAGAAACCCCCACAAGTTTATGTGTCATTATTTCTTCTTGGTTTTTAAAAGTGTTTTAATTGGGGTAAAGCTTAGAATATTGTTTGTCCAAGGTGTACACAATCTGGTTCATTTGTACCTTATATATGTCTATTCAAGTACAGATCCTCTTCCCATGTAAAATGTTACAGAGGGTTCCGCAGACTTCCCTTGCTATATGGTTGGCCTTTTTGAGATATGTATATAATATGTGTTTTTATACATATAGAAACACTAACCTTAATTTATCCATTCCCCCCACCTGTCGTTTTAGATGAGCATAGTTTGTTTTCTAAATCTGTGAGTGTCTTTCTCTGTGGAAATGTGTTCATTTGTGTCAGTTATTAGATAACGCCTATAAGTGCTATCATAGAATACAGGTCTTTTGCTTTCCAACTTACCTCATCTTTCATGATTATCTCCAGACTCATTTGTGGTGCCTCAAAGAGCAATGGTTCATTGTCTTCCATGGCTAATATCCCATTGTGTACATGGACCACTTCTTTATCCATTTACCTGTTGTTGGACATTTTGATTGCTTCACTGTCTTGGCTATTGTGAATAAGGCTGCACTGCAGCTTTTGCGGCCTGTGTCTTCTCGATTCTTGTCTTCTCAGGTGAGAGGTCCAATGGTGCGCCTGCTGGATTGAATAGTACCTCCATTTTTACTTTTAAACACAGCTCCTTTCTGTTCTCATTATTGGCTGTTACCCCTTTACGTCTCACCAGCAGGCAGAGGGTACACAGTTCTCTAAAACCCCTTCAGCATTTATTGTTTGTAGAATTTTTGCTGATGGTCAGTCGACTGGTGTAAGTTGAAACTTTTTGTAGATTAGATTGCATGCGTCTAACACTCCCTGAGGTTGAGCTTTTATCCATTTTCCTTTTTTTTAAAAAGAGTGTGAGTAAAACTTAACTCTTCCTAATCTCTTCTTGAAACATTTGCCTGTTTTGAATTTTTTCTCCATTCCCTACTTCAGCACAAATATTTAGGGCAAGTGTCCTTTACAGCCCTGAGTCCTTGTGAATGTTAAGTGACCATTAGCTGTGACTTTAAAGCTGCTCTTGCAGGATACGGCCACAAGGTGGCAGCATTTCTCCTTTACCAAATTTGGTTACTAGGGAAACAGAGCCTTAATGGAAGTGGTGTTCTAGGTTGTATATTAGAATGGAATGTGCCAGGAAAAAGCCCTTTAACTTTATGTCTCATTACTTCTTGTTCATATTTGTAATTTACTTTTTATCTTTTATCCCAACAAATTTGATTACAATGGTTTGTTTGTTCTAGGTGTGCAAGATGTGGTTCTTTCACACATATACATGTATCTATTCTTCCTCGCATCCTTTGCCAATGTAGGTTATGACACAATGTTGAGTAGTCTTCTCCTGGTCTTCCGTACGTCTTTGGTGGTTATATATTTCACATGGTTTGTATATCTCTGTTCACCCCAATATGGCAATGTATCCAATCCTCATCCCTTTCTATTTGGTGAACCATAAGTTTTTTAATGAATCTGTGATTGCCTTTCTCTGTGGAAATATCTTCATTGGTATCAATTTTTAAGTAACTCCTAAAAGTGATATGATAGGATATGTGCCTTGTGCTTTCTCACTTACTACACATGGCGTGATTACGTCTAGACTCATCTATGGTGCTGCAAATGGCATTGTTTCATTTTTCTCACTAGCCAATATTCCATCTGTACATGGAGGAGTTCTTGTTTGCCCACCCATCTGTTGGTGGACTTTTTGGTTACTTCCATATCTTGGCTATTGTAATACTGGGCAATGCAGATTTGCCTGCCTGTGTCTTTCCAATTCTCTCTTCTTAGATTATAGGTGGAGGAGTGGGCCTGCTGGATCATATGGTAGCTCAATGTTGACCTTTTTAAGGCACCTCCATTCTGTTCTCATTCGTGGCCCTTTCCAACTTACGTCCCCGTTGAAGTTGAGGGTATGCATTTCTCCACAACACCTTCAGCATTTATTGTTTGTAGTTTTCTTGCTCATGGTTATTCTGACAAGTGTGAGCTGATACCTCTTTGTGGTTGAATTCACATGCGCCTCATAATCCGTTGAAATTGAGCTTTAAGGCATGTCCTTTTTATTTTTCAAGCAGTGATTACCCCTTAGTTCTTCAAAGTGTTCTCTTAAAGTACGTGTCACCTTTTGAAATGTTTTGGCCGTTACCTCCCTGAAGACATTTTGAGGGCAGGTTTCATTTACAGTTCTGCAGTACTTGTTCCTATGAAATGGCCATTAGCACAGGCTTTACAACTGCTTTTGCAGGTAACTGCCAGAGGGCGGCAGCCTTTCTATGTTCCCCACCCTGGTACCTAGGGAAAAGCCCTTGCGGCCTGTGGTGTTTCTCGGTTATAAATTAGAGTGGAGTGTGCCCGGACAAACCCACACAAGCTGATGTCTCCTTACTTTTGTTGGATTTTTAAATTTAATTTTTATTTTTTATTGGAGTAATTTTCCACTGTGTACGTGGACCACTTCTTCTTTGTGCATTCCTCGGTTGATGGACATTTTCATTGCTTCCAAGTGTTGGCTATGGTAAATATTGTTGGAGTGCAGGATTGCCAGCCTGTGACTTTTTGATTCTCATTTTCTCAGGTGATAGGCCCAGCAGTGGGTGTGATTGATTGACTGGTAGCACCGTGTTTCCCTTTTCAAAGCACCTTCTTTGTGTTTTCATTAGTGGCTCTTACCACATCCCCCTTAGAATCGAGGGTACGCATTTCCCCACAATCGCTTCAGCATTTATTGTTTACAGCATTTATGCTAATGGCCCTTCTGGCTGCTGTGAGCTGATAGGTTTTTGTAATTTGGGTTTGCATGTCTTTGAAAATTCGTAAAACTCATCATTTTTCTCCGCCGTTTTCTTTTCCGTTAAAAAAAGGAAACAATTGGCAGTACGATATAACTCTTGAAATTGTCTTCTTTGAAGGTTGCCCTCTTTTGAGTTATTTGGTCGATTTTCCACCCCAGCGTTTTTTTAGAGAGCAGGTGTCATTTCCCGAACTGCAAGTTTGGTGAATATTTAGTGACCTTTAGCAATGGGTTTAAAGCTGCTGTTGTGGGAAGTGGCCTCAAGGAGGCAGCATTTCTCCATTCCCAAATCTGGGTAGTAGGGCAGCAGAGCCTTTCTGGAAGTCGTGTTCCTAGGTTGTAAATTACATTGGAATGTGCGTGGAGAAACCCCCACAAGTTTATGTGTCATTATTTCTTCTTGGTTTTTAAAAGTGTTTTAATTGGGGTAAAGCTTAGAATATTGTTTGTCCAAGGTGTACACAATCTGGTTCATTTGTACCTTATATATGTCTATTCAAGTACAGATCCTCTTCCCATGTAAAATGTTACAGAGGGTTCCGCAGACTTCCCTTGCTATATGGTTGGCCTTTTTGAGATATGTATATAATATGTGTTTTTATACATATAGAAACACTAACCTTAATTTATCCATTCCCCCCACCTGTCGTTTTAGATGAGCATAGTTTGTTTTCTAAATCTGTGAGTGTCTTTCTCTGTGGAAATGTGTTCATTTGTGTCAGTTATTAGATAACGCCTATAAGTGCTATCATAGAATACAGGTCTTTTGCTTTCCAACTTACCTCATCTTTCATGATTATCTCCAGACTCATTTGTGGTGCCTCAAAGAGCAATGGTTCATTGTCTTCCATGGCTAATATTCCATTGTGTACATGGACCACTTCTTTATCCATTTACCTGTTGTTGGACATTTTGATTGCTTCACTGTCTTGGCTATTGTGAATAAGGCTGCACTGCAGCTTTTGCGGCCTGTGTCTTCTCGATTCTTGTCTTCTCAGGTGAGAGGTCCAATGGTGCGCCTGCTGGATTGAATAGTACCTCCATTTTTACTTTTAAACACAGCTCCTTTCTGTTCTCATTATTGGCTGTTACCCCTTTACGTCTCACCAGCAGGCAGAGGGTACACAGTTCTCTAAAACCCCTTCAGCATTTATTGTTTGTAGAATTTTTGCTGATGGTCAGTCGACTGGTGTAAGTTGAAACTTTTTGTAGATTAGATTGCATGCGTCTAACACTCCCTGAGGTTGAGCTTTTATCCATTTTCCTTTTTTTTAAAAAGAGTGTGAGTAAAACTTAACTCTTCCTAATCTCTTCTTGAAACATTTGCCTGTTTTGAATTTTTTCTCCATTCCCTACTTCAGCACAAATATTTAGGGCAAGTGTCCTTTACAGCCCTGAGTCCTTGTGAATGTTAAGTGACCATTAGCTGTGACTTTAAAGCTGCTCTTGCAGGATACGGCCACAAGGTGGCAGCATTTCTCCTTTACCAAATTTGGTTACTAGGGAAACAGAGCCTTAATGGAAGTGGTGTTCTAGGTTGTATATTAGAATGGAATGTGCCAGGAAAAAGCCCTTTAACTTTATGTCTCATTACTTCTTGTTCATATTTGTAATTTACTTTTTATCTTTTATCCCTACAAATTTGATTACAATGGTTTGTTTGTTCTAGGTGTGCAAGATGTGGTTCTTTCACACATATACATGTATCTATTCTTCCTCGCATCCTTTGCCAATGTAGGTTATGACACAATGTTGAGTAGTCTTCTCCTGGTCTTCCGTACGTCTTTGGTGGTTATATATTTCACATGGTTTGTATATCTCTGTTCACCCCAATATGGCAATGTATCCAATCCTCATCCCTTTCTATTTGGTGAACCATAAGTTTTTTAATGAATCTGTGATTGCCTTTCTCTGTGGAAATATCTTCATTGGTATCAATTTTTAAGTAACTCCTAAAAGTGATATGATAGGATATGTGCCTTGTGCTTTCTCACTTACTACACATGGCGTGATTACGTCTAGACTCATCTATGGTGCTGCAAATGGCATTGTTTCATTTTTCTCACTAGCCAATATTCCATCTGTACATGGAGGAGTTCTTGTTTGCCCACCCATCTGTTGGTGGACTTTTTGGTTACTTCCATATCTTGGCTATTGTAATACTGGGCAATGCAGATTTGCCTGCCTGTGTCTTTCCAATTCTCTCTTCTTAGATTATAGGTGGAGGAGTGGGCCTGCTGGATCATATGGTAGCTCAATGTTGACCTTTTTAAGGCACCTCCATTCTGTTCTCATTCGTGGCCCTTTCCAACTTACGTCCCCGTTGAAGTTGAGGGTATGCATTTCTCCACAACACCTTCAGCATTTATTGTTTGTAGTTTTCTTGCTCATGGTTATTCTGACAAGTGTGAGCTGATACCTCTTTGTGGTTGAATTCGCATGCGCCTCATAATCCGTTGAAATTGAGCTTTAAGGCATGTCCTTTTTATTTTTCAAGCAGTGATTACCCCTTAGTTCTTCAAAGTGTTCTCTTAAAGTACGTGTCACCTTTTGAAATGTTTTGGCCGTTACCTCCCTGAAGACATTTTGAGGGCAGGTTTCATTTACAGTTCTGCAGTACTTGTTCCTATGAAATGGCCATTAGCACAGGCTTTACAACTGCTTTTGCAGGTAACTGCCAGAGGGCGGCAGCCTTTCTATGTTCCCCACCCTGGTACCTAGGGAAAAGCCCTTGCGGCCTGTGGTGTTTCTCGGTTATAAATTAGAGTGGAGTGTGCCCGGACAAACCCACACAAGCTGATGTCTCCTTACTTTTGTTGGATTTTTAAATTTAATTTTTATTTTTTATTGGAGTAATTTTCCACTGTGTACGTGGACCACTTCTTCTTTGTGCATTCCTCGGTTGATGGACATTTTCATTGCTTCCAAGTGTTGGCTATGGTAAATATTGTTGGAGTGCAGGATTGCCAGCCTGTGACTTTTTGATTCTCATTTTCTCAGGTGATAGGCCCAGCAGTGGGTGTGATTGATTGACTGGTAGCACCGTGTTTCCCTTTTCAAAGCACCTTCTTTGTGTTTTCATTAGTGGCTCTTACCACATCCCCCTTAGAATCGAGGGTACGCATTTCCCCACAATCGCTTCAGCATTTATTGTTTACAGCATTTATGCTAATGGCCCTTCTGGCTGCTGTGAGCTGATAGGTTTTTGTAATTTGGGTTTGCATGTCTTTGAAAATTCGTAAAACTCATCATTTTTCTCCGCCGTTTTCTTTTCCGTTAAAAAAAGGAAACAATTGGCAGTACGATATAACTCTTGAAATTGTCTTCTTTGAAGGTTGCCCTCTTTTGAGTTATTTGGTCGATTTTCCACCCCAGCGTTTTTTTAGAGAGCAGGTGTCATTTCCCGAACTGCAAGTTTGGTGAATATTTAGTGACCTTTAGCAATGGGTTTAAAGCTGCTGTTGTGGGAAGTGGCCTCAAGGAGGCAGCATTTCTCCATTCCCAAATCTGGGTAGTAGGGCAGCAGAGCCTTTCTGGAAGTCGTGTTCCTAGGTTGTAAATTACATTGGAATGTGCGTGGAGAAACCCCCACAAGTTTATGTGTCATTATTTCTTCTTGGTTTTTAAAAGTGTTTTAATTGGGGTAAAGCTTAGAATATTGTTTGTCCAAGGTGTACACAATCTGGTTCATTTGTACCTTATATATGTCTATTCAAGTACAGATCCTCTTCCCATGTAAAATGTTACAGAGGGTTCCGCAGACTTCCCTTGCTATATGGTTGGCCTTTTTGAGATATGTATATAATATGTGTTTTTATACATATAGAAACACTAACCTTAATTTATCCATTCCCCCCACCTGTCGTTTTAGATGAGCATAGTTTGTTTTCTAAATCTGTGAGTGTCTTTCTCTGTGGAAATGTGTTCATTTGTGTCAGTTATTAGATAACGCCTATAAGTGCTATCATAGAATACAGGTCTTTTGCTTTCCAACTTACCTCATCTTTCATGATTATCTCCAGACTCATTTGTGGTGCCTCAAAGAGCAATGGTTCATTGTCTTCCATGGCTAATATCCCATTGTGTACATGGACCACTTCTTTATCCATTTACCTGTTGTTGGACATTTTGATTGCTTCACTGTCTTGGCTATTGTGAATAAGGCTGCACTGCAGCTTTTGCGGCCTGTGTCTTCTCGATTCTTGTCTTCTCAGGTGAGAGGTCCAATGGTGCGCCTGCTGGATTGAATAGTACCTCCATTTTTACTTTTAAACACAGCTCCTTTCTGTTCTCATTATTGGCTGTTACCCCTTTACGTCTCACCAGCAGGCAGAGGGTACACAGTTCTCTAAAACCCCTTCAGCATTTATTGTTTGTAGAATTTTTGCTGATGGTCAGTCGACTGGTGTAAGTTGAAACTTTTTGTAGATTAGATTGCATGCGTCTAACACTCCCTGAGGTTGAGCTTTTATCCATTTTCCTTTTTTTTAAAAAGAGTGTGAGTAAAACTTAACTCTTCCTAATCTCTTCTTGAAACATTTGCCTGTTTTGAATTTTTTCTCCATTCCCTACTTCAGCACAAATATTTAGGGCAAGTGTCCTTTACAGCCCTGAGTCCTTGTGAATGTTAAGTGACCATTAGCTGTGACTTTAAAGCTGCTCTTGCAGGATACGGCCACAAGGTGGCAGCATTTCTCCTTTACCAAATTTGGTTACTAGGGAAACAGAGCCTTAATGGAAGTGGTGTTCTAGGTTGTATATTAGAATGGAATGTGCCAGGAAAAAGCCCTTTAACTTTATGTCTCATTACTTCTTGTTCATATTTGTAATTTACTTTTTATCTTTTATCCCAACAAATTTGATTACAATGGTTTGTTTGTTCTAGGTGTGCAAGATGTGGTTCTTTCACACATATACATGTATCTATTCTTCCTCGCATCCTTTGCCAATGTAGGTTATGACACAATGTTGAGTAGTCTTCTCCTGGTCTTCCGTACGTCTTTGGTGGTTATATATTTCACATGGTTTGTATATCTCTGTTCACCCCAATATGGCAATGTATCCAATCCTCATCCCTTTCTATTTGGTGAACCATAAGTTTTTTAATGAATCTGTGATTGCCTTTCTCTGTGGAAATATCTTCATTGGTATCAATTTTTAAGTAACTCCTAAAAGTGATATGATAGGATATGTGCCTTGTGCTTTCTCACTTACTACACATGGCGTGATTACGTCTAGACTCATCTATGGTGCTGCAAATGGCATTGTTTCATTTTTCTCACTAGCCAATATTCCATCTGTACATGGAGGAGTTCTTGTTTGCCCACCCATCTGTTGGTGGACTTTTTGGTTACTTCCATATCTTGGCTATTGTAATACTGGGCAATGCAGATTTGCCTGCCTGTGTCTTTCCAATTCTCTCTTCTTAGATTATAGGTGGAGGAGTGGGCCTGCTGGATCATATGGTAGCTCAATGTTGACCTTTTTAAGGCACCTCCATTCTGTTCTCATTCGTGGCCCTTTCCAACTTACGTCCCCGTTGAAGTTGAGGGTATGCATTTCTCCACAACACCTTCAGCATTTATTGTTTGTAGTTTTCTTGCTCATGGTTATTCTGACAAGTGTGAGCTGATACCTCTTTGTGGTTGAATTCACATGCGCCTCATAATCCGTTGAAATTGAGCTTTAAGGCATGTCCTTTTTATTTTTCAAGCAGTGATTACCCCTTAGTTCTTCAAAGTGTTCTCTTAAAGTACGTGTCACCTTTTGAAATGTTTTGGCCGTTACCTCCCTGAAGACATTTTGAGGGCAGGTTTCATTTACAGTTCTGCAGTACTTGTTCCTATGAAATGGCCATTAGCACAGGCTTTACAACTGCTTTTGCAGGTAACTGCCAGAGGGCGGCAGCCTTTCTATGTTCCCCACCCTGGTACCTAGGGAAAAGCCCTTGCGGCCTGTGGTGTTTCTCGGTTATAAATTAGAGTGGAGTGTGCCCGGACAAACCCACACAAGCTGATGTCTCCTTACTTTTGTTGGATTTTTAAATTTAATTTTTATTTTTTATTGGAGTAATTTTCCACTGTGTACGTGGACCACTTCTTCTTTGTGCATTCCTCGGTTGATGGACATTTTCATTGCTTCCAAGTGTTGGCTATGGTAAATATTGTTGGAGTGCAGGATTGCCAGCCTGTGACTTTTTGATTCTCATTTTCTCAGGTGATAGGCCCAGCAGTGGGTGTGATTGATTGACTGGTAGCACCGTGTTTCCCTTTTCAAAGCACCTTCTTTGTGTTTTCATTAGTGGCTCTTACCACATCCCCCTTAGAATCGAGGGTACGCATTTCCCCACAATCGCTTCAGCATTTATTGTTTACAGCATTTATGCTAATGGCCCTTCTGGCTGCTGTGAGCTGATAGGTTTTTGTAATTTGGGTTTGCATGTCTTTGAAAATTCGTAAAACTCATCATTTTTCTCCGCCGTTTTCTTTTCCGTTAAAAAAAGGAAACAATTGGCAGTACGATATAACTCTTGAAATTGTCTTCTTTGAAGGTTGCCCTCTTTTGAGTTATTTGGTCGATTTTCCACCCCAGCGTTTTTTTAGAGAGCAGGTGTCATTTCCCGAACTGCAAGTTTGGTGAATATTTAGTGACCTTTAGCAATGGGTTTAAAGCTGCTGTTGTGGGAAGTGGCCTCAAGGAGGCAGCATTTCTCCATTCCCAAATCTGGGTAGTAGGGCAGCAGAGCCTTTCTGGAAGTCGTGTTCCTAGGTTGTAAATTACATTGGAATGTGCGTGGAGAAACCCCCACAAGTTTATGTGTCATTATTTCTTCTTGGTTTTTAAAAGTGTTTTAATTGGGGTAAAGCTTAGAATATTGTTTGTCCAAGGTGTACACAATCTGGTTCATTTGTACCTTATATATGTCTATTCAAGTACAGATCCTCTTCCCATGTAAAATGTTACAGAGGGTTCCGCAGACTTCCCTTGCTATATGGTTGGCCTTTTTGAGATATGTATATAATATGTGTTTTTATACATATAGAAACACTAACCTTAATTTATCCATTCCCCCCACCTGTCGTTTTAGATGAGCATAGTTTGTTTTCTAAATCTGTGAGTGTCTTTCTCTGTGGAAATGTGTTCATTTGTGTCAGTTATTAGATAACGCCTATAAGTGCTATCATAGAATACAGGTCTTTTGCTTTCCAACTTACCTCATCTTTCATGATTATCTCCAGACTCATTTGTGGTGCCTCAAAGAGCAATGGTTCATTGTCTTCCATGGCTAATATCCCATTGTGTACATGGACCACTTCTTTATCCATTTACCTGTTGTTGGACATTTTGATTGCTTCACTGTCTTGGCTATTGTGAATAAGGCTGCACTGCAGCTTTTGCGGCCTGTGTCTTCTCGATTCTTGTCTTCTCAGGTGAGAGGTCCAATGGTGCGCCTGCTGGATTGAATAGTACCTCCATTTTTACTTTTAAACACAGCTCCTTTCTGTTCTCATTATTGGCTGTTACCCCTTTACGTCTCACCAGCAGGCAGAGGGTACACAGTTCTCTAAAACCCCTTCAGCATTTATTGTTTGTAGAATTTTTGCTGATGGTCAGTCGACTGGTGTAAGTTGAAACTTTTTGTAGATTAGATTGCATGCGTCTAACACTCCCTGAGGTTGAGCTTTTATCCATTTTCCTTTTTTTTAAAAAGAGTGTGAGTAAAACTTAACTCTTCCTAATCTCTTCTTGAAACATTTGCCTGTTTTGAATTTTTTCTCCATTCCCTACTTCAGCACAAATATTTAGGGCAAGTGTCCTTTACAGCCCTGAGTCCTTGTGAATGTTAAGTGACCATTAGCTGTGACTTTAAAGCTGCTCTTGCAGGATACGGCCACAAGGTGGCAGCATTTCTCCTTTACCAAATTTGGTTACTAGGGAAACAGAGCCTTAATGGAAGTGGTGTTCTAGGTTGTATATTAGAATGGAATGTGCCAGGAAAAAGCCCTTTAACTTTATGTCTCATTACTTCTTGTTCATATTTGTAATTTACTTTTTATCTTTTATCCCAACAAATTTGATTACAATGGTTTGTTTGTTCTAGGTGTGCAAGATGTGGTTCTTTCACACATATACATGTATCTATTCTTCCTCGCATCCTTTGCCAATGTAGGTTATGACACAATGTTGAGTAGTCTTCTCCTGGTCTTCCGTACGTCTTTGGTGGTTATATATTTCACATGGTTTGTATATCTCTGTTCACCCCAATATGGCAATGTATCCAATCCTCATCCCTTTCTATTTGGTGAACCATAAGTTTTTTAATGAATCTGTGATTGCCTTTCTCTGTGGAAATATCTTCATTGGTATCAATTTTTAAGTAACTCCTAAAAGTGATATGATAGGATATGTGCCTTGTGCTTTCTCACTTACTACACATGGCGTGATTACGTCTAGACTCATCTATGGTGCTGCAAATGGCATTGTTTCATTTTTCTCACTAGCCAATATTCCATCTGTACATGGAGGAGTTCTTGTTTGCCCACCCATCTGTTGGTGGACTTTTTGGTTACTTCCATATCTTGGCTATTGTAATACTGGGCAATGCAGATTTGCCTGCCTGTGTCTTTCCAATTCTCTCTTCTTAGATTATAGGTGGAGGAGTGGGCCTGCTGGATCATATGGTAGCTCAATGTTGACCTTTTTAAGGCACCTCCATTCTGTTCTCATTCGTGGCCCTTTCCAACTTACGTCCCCGTTGAAGTTGAGGGTATGCATTTCTCCACAACACCTTCAGCATTTATTGTTTGTAGTTTTCTTGCTCATGGTTATTCTGACAAGTGTGAGCTGATACCTCTTTGTGGTTGAATTCACATGCGCCTCATAATCCGTTGAAATTGAGCTTTAAGGCATGTCCTTTTTATTTTTCAAGCAGTGATTACCCCTTAGTTCTTCAAAGTGTTCTCTTAAAGTACGTGTCACCTTTTGAAATGTTTTGGCCGTTACCTCCCTGAAGACATTTTGAGGGCAGGTTTCATTTACAGTTCTGCAGTACTTGTTCCTATGAAATGGCCATTAGCACAGGCTTTACAACTGCTTTTGCAGGTAACTGCCAGAGGGCGGCAGCCTTTCTATGTTCCCCACCCTGGTACCTAGGGAAAAGCCCTTGCGGCCTGTGGTGTTTCTCGGTTATAAATTAGAGTGGAGTGTGCCCGGACAAACCCACACAAGCTGATGTCTCCTTACTTTTGTTGGATTTTTAAATTTAATTTTTATTTTTTATTGGAGTAATTTTCCACTGTGTACGTGGACCACTTCTTCTTTGTGCATTCCTCGGTTGATGGACATTTTCATTGCTTCCAAGTGTTGGCTATGGTAAATATTGTTGGAGTGCAGGATTGCCAGCCTGTGACTTTTTGATTCTCATTTTCTCAGGTGATAGGCCCAGCAGTGGGTGTGATTGATTGACTGGTAGCACCGTGTTTCCCTTTTCAAAGCACCTTCTTTGTGTTTTCATTAGTGGCTCTTACCACATCCCCCTTAGAATCGAGGGTACGCATTTCCCCACAATCGCTTCAGCATTTATTGTTTACAGCATTTATGCTAATGGCCCTTCTGGCTGCTGTGAGCTGATAGGTTTTTGTAATTTGGGTTTGCATGTCTTTGAAAATTCGTAAAACTCATCATTTTTCTCCGCCGTTTTCTTTTCCGTTAAAAAAAGGAAACAATTGGCAGTACGATATAACTCTTGAAATTGTCTTCTTTGAAGGTTGCCCTCTTTTGAGTTATTTGGTCGATTTTCCACCCCAGCGTTTTTTTAGAGAGCAGGTGTCATTTCCCGAACTGCAAGTTTGGTGAATATTTAGTGACCTTTAGCAATGGGTTTAAAGCTGCTGTTGTGGGAAGTGGCCTCAAGGAGGCAGCATTTCTCCATTCCCAAATCTGGGTAGTAGGGCAGCAGAGCCTTTCTGGAAGTCGTGTTCCTAGGTTGTAAATTACATTGGAATGTGCGTGGAGAAACCCCCACAAGTTTATGTGTCATTATTTCTTCTTGGTTTTTAAAAGTGTTTTAATTGGGGTAAAGCTTAGAATATTGTTTGTCCAAGGTGTACACAATCTGGTTCATTTGTACCTTATATATGTCTATTCAAGTACAGATCCTCTTCCCATGTAAAATGTTACAGAGGGTTCCGCAGACTTCCCTTGCTATATGGTTGGCCTTTTTGAGATATGTATATAATATGTGTTTTTATACATATAGAAACACTAACCTTAATTTATC
This sequence comes from Balaenoptera borealis, assembly GCF_965194805.1. Taxonomy (NCBI): domain Eukaryota; kingdom Metazoa; phylum Chordata; class Mammalia; order Artiodactyla; family Balaenopteridae; genus Balaenoptera; species Balaenoptera borealis. The sequence continues at coordinate 235,608 of NW_028123698.1, read as the reverse complement.
CATTCCCCCCACCTGTCGTTTTAGATGAGCATAGTTTGTTTTCTAAATCTGTGAGTGTCTTTCTCTGTGGAAATGTGTTCATTTGTGTCAGTTATTAGATAACGCCTATAAGTGCTATCATAGAATACAGGTCTTTTGCTTTCCAACTTACCTCATCTTTCATGATTATCTCCAGACTCATTTGTGGTGCCTCAAAGAGCAATGGTTCATTGTCTTCCATGGCTAATATTCCATTGTGTACATGGACCACTTCTTTATCCATTTACCTGTTGTTGGACATTTTGATTGCTTCACTGTCTTGGCTATTGTGAATAAGGCTGCACTGCAGCTTTTGCGGCCTGTGTCTTCTCGATTCTTGTCTTCTCAGGTGAGAGGTCCAATGGTGCGCCTGCTGGATTGAATAGTACCTCCATTTTTACTTTTAAACACAGCTCCTTTCTGTTCTCATTATTGGCTGTTACCCCTTTACGTCTCACCAGCAGGCAGAGGGTACACAGTTCTCTAAAACCCCTTCAGCATTTATTGTTTGTAGAATTTTTGCTGATGGTCAGTCGACTGGTGTAAGTTGAAACTTTTTGTAGATTAGATTGCATGCGTCTAACACTCCCTGAGGTTGAGCTTTTATCCATTTTCCTTTTTTTTAAAAAGAGTGTGAGTAAAACTTAACTCTTCCTAATCTCTTCTTGAAACATTTGCCTGTTTTGAATTTTTTCTCCATTCCCTACTTCAGCACAAATATTTAGGGCAAGTGTCCTTTACAGCCCTGAGTCCTTGTGAATGTTAAGTGACCATTAGCTGTGACTTTAAAGCTGCTCTTGCAGGATACGGCCACAAGGTGGCAGCATTTCTCCTTTACCAAATTTGGTTACTAGGGAAACAGAGCCTTAATGGAAGTGGTGTTCTAGGTTGTATATTAGAATGGAATGTGCCAGGAAAAAGCCCTTTAACTTTATGTCTCATTACTTCTTGTTCATATTTGTAATTTACTTTTTATCTTTTATCCCTACAAATTTGATTACAATGGTTTGTTTGTTCTAGGTGTGCAAGATGTGGTTCTTTCACACATATACATGTATCTATTCTTCCTCGCATCCTTTGCCAATGTAGGTTATGACACAATGTTGAGTAGTCTTCTCCTGGTCTTCCGTACGTCTTTGGTGGTTATATATTTCACATGGTTTGTATATCTCTGTTCACCCCAATATGGCAATGTATCCAATCCTCATCCCTTTCTATTTGGTGAACCATAAGTTTTTTAATGAATCTGTGATTGCCTTTCTCTGTGGAAATATCTTCATTGGTATCAATTTTTAAGTAACTCCTAAAAGTGATATGATAGGATATGTGCCTTGTGCTTTCTCACTTACTACACATGGCGTGATTACGTCTAGACTCATCTATGGTGCTGCAAATGGCATTGTTTCATTTTTCTCACTAGCCAATATTCCATCTGTACATGGAGGAGTTCTTGTTTGCCCACCCATCTGTTGGTGGACTTTTTGGTTACTTCCATATCTTGGCTATTGTAATACTGGGCAATGCAGATTTGCCTGCCTGTGTCTTTCCAATTCTCTCTTCTTAGATTATAGGTGGAGGAGTGGGCCTGCTGGATCATATGGTAGCTCAATGTTGACCTTTTTAAGGCACCTCCATTCTGTTCTCATTCGTGGCCCTTTCCAACTTACGTCCCCGTTGAAGTTGAGGGTATGCATTTCTCCACAACACCTTCAGCATTTATTGTTTGTAGTTTTCTTGCTCATGGTTATTCTGACAAGTGTGAGCTGATACCTCTTTGTGGTTGAATTCGCATGCGCCTCATAATCCGTTGAAATTGAGCTTTAAGGCATGTCCTTTTTATTTTTCAAGCAGTGATTACCCCTTAGTTCTTCAAAGTGTTCTCTTAAAGTACGTGTCACCTTTTGAAATGTTTTGGCCGTTACCTCCCTGAAGACATTTTGAGGGCAGGTTTCATTTACAGTTCTGCAGTACTTGTTCCTATGAAATGGCCATTAGCACAGGCTTTACAACTGCTTTTGCAGGTAACTGCCAGAGGGCGGCAGCCTTTCTATGTTCCCCACCCTGGTACCTAGGGAAAAGCCCTTGCGGCCTGTGGTGTTTCTCGGTTATAAATTAGAGTGGAGTGTGCCCGGACAAACCCACACAAGCTGATGTCTCCTTACTTTTGTTGGATTTTTAAATTTAATTTTTATTTTTTATTGGAGTAATTTTCCACTGTGTACGTGGACCACTTCTTCTTTGTGCATTCCTCGGTTGATGGACATTTTCATTGCTTCCAAGTGTTGGCTATGGTAAATATTGTTGGAGTGCAGGATTGCCAGCCTGTGACTTTTTGATTCTCATTTTCTCAGGTGATAGGCCCAGCAGTGGGTGTGATTGATTGACTGGTAGCACCGTGTTTCCCTTTTCAAAGCACCTTCTTTGTGTTTTCATTAGTGGCTCTTACCACATCCCCCTTAGAATCGAGGGTACGCATTTCCCCACAATCGCTTCAGCATTTATTGTTTACAGCATTTATGCTAATGGCCCTTCTGGCTGCTGTGAGCTGATAGGTTTTTGTAATTTGGGTTTGCATGTCTTTGAAAATTCGTAAAACTCATCATTTTTCTCCGCCGTTTTCTTTTCCGTTAAAAAAAGGAAACAATTGGCAGTACGATATAACTCTTGAAATTGTCTTCTTTGAAGGTTGCCCTCTTTTGAGTTATTTGGTCGATTTTCCACCCCAGCGTTTTTTTAGAGAGCAGGTGTCATTTCCCGAACTGCAAGTTTGGTGAATATTTAGTGACCTTTAGCAATGGGTTTAAAGCTGCTGTTGTGGGAAGTGGCCTCAAGGAGGCAGCATTTCTCCATTCCCAAATCTGGGTAGTAGGGCAGCAGAGCCTTTCTGGAAGTCGTGTTCCTAGGTTGTAAATTACATTGGAATGTGCGTGGAGAAACCCCCACAAGTTTATGTGTCATTATTTCTTCTTGGTTTTTAAAAGTGTTTTAATTGGGGTAAAGCTTAGAATATTGTTTGTCCAAGGTGTACACAATCTGGTTCATTTGTACCTTATATATGTCTATTCAAGTACAGATCCTCTTCCCATGTAAAATGTTACAGAGGGTTCCGCAGACTTCCCTTGCTATATGGTTGGCCTTTTTGAGATATGTATATAATATGTGTTTTTATACATATAGAAACACTAACCTTAATTTATCCATTCCCCCCACCTGTCGTTTTAGATGAGCATAGTTTGTTTTCTAAATCTGTGAGTGTCTTTCTCTGTGGAAATGTGTTCATTTGTGTCAGTTATTAGATAACGCCTATAAGTGCTATCATAGAATACAGGTCTTTTGCTTTCCAACTTACCTCATCTTTCATGATTATCTCCAGACTCATTTGTGGTGCCTCAAAGAGCAATGGTTCATTGTCTTCCATGGCTAATATCCCATTGTGTACATGGACCACTTCTTTATCCATTTACCTGTTGTTGGACATTTTGATTGCTTCACTGTCTTGGCTATTGTGAATAAGGCTGCACTGCAGCTTTTGCGGCCTGTGTCTTCTCGATTCTTGTCTTCTCAGGTGAGAGGTCCAATGGTGCGCCTGCTGGATTGAATAGTACCTCCATTTTTACTTTTAAACACAGCTCCTTTCTGTTCTCATTATTGGCTGTTACCCCTTTACGTCTCACCAGCAGGCAGAGGGTACACAGTTCTCTAAAACCCCTTCAGCATTTATTGTTTGTAGAATTTTTGCTGATGGTCAGTCGACTGGTGTAAGTTGAAACTTTTTGTAGATTAGATTGCATGCGTCTAACACTCCCTGAGGTTGAGCTTTTATCCATTTTCCTTTTTTTTAAAAAGAGTGTGAGTAAAACTTAACTCTTCCTAATCTCTTCTTGAAACATTTGCCTGTTTTGAATTTTTTCTCCATTCCCTACTTCAGCACAAATATTTAGGGCAAGTGTCCTTTACAGCCCTGAGTCCTTGTGAATGTTAAGTGACCATTAGCTGTGACTTTAAAGCTGCTCTTGCAGGATACGGCCACAAGGTGGCAGCATTTCTCCTTTACCAAATTTGGTTACTAGGGAAACAGAGCCTTAATGGAAGTGGTGTTCTAGGTTGTATATTAGAATGGAATGTGCCAGGAAAAAGCCCTTTAACTTTATGTCTCATTACTTCTTGTTCATATTTGTAATTTACTTTTTATCTTTTATCCCTACAAATTTGATTACAATGGTTTGTTTGTTCTAGGTGTGCAAGATGTGGTTCTTTCACACATATACATGTATCTATTCTTCCTCGCATCCTTTGCCAATGTAGGTTATGACACAATGTTGAGTAGTCTTCTCCTGGTCTTCCGTACGTCTTTGGTGGTTATATATTTCACATGGTTTGTATATCTCTGTTCACCCCAATATGGCAATGTATCCAATCCTCATCCCTTTCTATTTGGTGAACCATAAGTTTTTTAATGAATCTGTGATTGCCTTTCTCTGTGGAAATATCTTCATTGGTATCAATTTTTAAGTAACTCCTAAAAGTGATATGATAGGATATGTGCCTTGTGCTTTCTCACTTACTACACATGGCGTGATTACGTCTAGACTCATCTATGGTGCTGCAAATGGCATTGTTTCATTTTTCTCACTAGCCAATATTCCATCTGTACATGGAGGAGTTCTTGTTTGCCCACCCATCTGTTGGTGGACTTTTTGGTTACTTCCATATCTTGGCTATTGTAATACTGGGCAATGCAGATTTGCCTGCCTGTGTCTTTCCAATTCTCTCTTCTTAGATTATAGGTGGAGGAGTGGGCCTGCTGGATCATATGGTAGCTCAATGTTGACCTTTTTAAGGCACCTCCATTCTGTTCTCATTCGTGGCCCTTTCCAACTTACGTCCCCGTTGAAGTTGAGGGTATGCATTTCTCCACAACACCTTCAGCATTTATTGTTTGTAGTTTTCTTGCTCATGGTTATTCTGACAAGTGTGAGCTGATACCTCTTTGTGGTTGAATTCGCATGCGCCTCATAATCCGTTGAAATTGAGCTTTAAGGCATGTCCTTTTTATTTTTCAAGCAGTGATTACCCCTTAGTTCTTCAAAGTGTTCTCTTAAAGTACGTGTCACCTTTTGAAATGTTTTGGCCGTTACCTCCCTGAAGACATTTTGAGGGCAGGTTTCATTTACAGTTCTGCAGTACTTGTTCCTATGAAATGGCCATTAGCACAGGCTTTACAACTGCTTTTGCAGGTAACTGCCAGAGGGCGGCAGCCTTTCTATGTTCCCCACCCTGGTACCTAGGGAAAAGCCCTTGCGGCCTGTGGTGTTTCTCGGTTATAAATTAGAGTGGAGTGTGCCCGGACAAACCCACACAAGCTGATGTCTCCTTACTTTTGTTGGATTTTTAAATTTAATTTTTATTTTTTATTGGAGTAATTTTCCACTGGGTACGTGGACCACTTCTTCTTTGTGCATTCCTCGGTTGATGGACATTTTCATTGCTTCCAAGTGTTGGCTATGGTAAATATTGTTGGAGTGCAGGATTGCCAGCCTGTGACTTTTTGATTCTCATTTTCTCAGGTGATAGGCCCAGCAGTGGGTGTGATTGATTGACTGGTAGCACCGTGTTTCCCTTTTCAAAGCACCTTCTTTGTGTTTTCATTAGTGGCTCTTACCACATCCCCCTTAGAATCGAGGGTACGCATTTCCCCACAATCGCTTCAGCATTTATTGTTTACAGCATTTATGCTAATGGCCCTTCTGGCTGCTGTGAGCTGATAGGTTTTTGTAATTTGGGTTTGCATGTCTTTGAAAATTCGTAAAACTCATCATTTTTCTCCGCCGTTTTCTTTTCCGTTAAAAAAAGGAAACAATTGGCAGTACGATATAACTCTTGAAATTGTCTTCTTTGAAGGTTGCCCTCTTTTGAGTTATTTGGTCGATTTTCCACCCCAGCGTTTTTTTAGAGAGCAGGTGTCATTTCCCGAACTGCAAGTTTGGTGAATATTTAGTGACCTTTAGCAATGGGTTTAAAGCTGCTGTTGTGGGAAGTGGCCTCAAGGAGGCAGCATTTCTCCATTCCCAAATCTGGGTAGTAGGGCAGCAGAGCCTTTCTGGAAGTCGTGTTCCTAGGTTGTAAATTACATTGGAATGTGCGTGGAGAAACCCCCACAAGTTTATGTGTCATTATTTCTTCTTGGTTTTTAAAAGTGTTTTAATTGGGGTAAAGCTTAGAATATTGTTTGTCCAAGGTGTACACAATCTGGTTCATTTGTACCTTATATATGTCTATTCAAGTACAGATCCTCTTCCCATGTAAAATGTTACAGAGGGTTCCGCAGACTTCCCTTGCTATATGGTTGGCCTTTTTGAGATATGTATATAATATGTGTTTTTATACATATAGAAACACTAACCTTAATTTATCCATTCCCCCCACCTGTCGTTTTAGATGAGCATAGTTTGTTTTCTAAGTCTGTGAGTGTCTTTCTCTGTGGAAATGTGTTCATTTGTGTCAGTTATTAGATAACGCCTATAAGTGCTATCATAGAATACAGGTCTTTTGCTTTCCAACTTACCCCATCTTTCATGATTATCTCCAGACTCATTTGTGGTGCCTCAAAGAGCAATGGTTCATTGTCTTCCATGGCTAATATCCCATTGTGTACATGGACCACTTCTTTATCCATTTACCTGTTGTTGGACATTTTGATTGCTTCACTGTCTTGGCTATTGTGAATAAGGCTGCACTGCAGCTTTTGCGGCCTGTGTCTTCTCGATTCTTGTCTTCTCAGGTGAGAGGTCCAATGGTGCGCCTGCTGGATTGAATAGTACCTCCATTTTTACTTTTAAACACAGCTCCTTTCTGTTCTCATTATTGGCTGTTACCCCTTTACGTCTCACCAGCAGGCAGAGGGTACACAGTTCTCTAAAACCCCTTCAGCATTTATTGTTTGTAGACTTTTTGCTGATGGTCAGTCGACTGGTGTAAGTTGAAACTTTTTGTAGATTAGATTGCATGCGTCTAACACTCCCTGAGGTTGAGCTTTTATCCATTTTCCTTTTTTTTAAAAAGAGTGTGAGTAAAACTTAACTCTTCCTAATCTCTTCTTGAAACATTTGCCTGTTTTGAATTTTTTGCCCATTCCCTACTTCAGCACAAATATTTAGGGCAAGTGTCCTTTACAGCCCTGAGTCCTTGTGAATGTTAAGTGACCATTGGCTGTGACTTTAAAGCTGCTCTTGCAGGATACGGCCACAAGGTGGCAGCATTTCTCCTTTACCAAATTTGGTTACTAGGGAAACAGAGCCTTAATGGAAGTGGTGTTCTAGGTTGTATATTAGAATGGAATGTGCCAGGAAAAAGCCCTTTAACTTTATGTCTCATTACTTCTTGTTCATATTTGTAATTTACTTTTTATCTTTTATCCCAACAAATTTGATTACAATGGTTTGTTTGTTCTAGGTGTGCAAGATGTGGTTCTTTCACACATATACATGTATCTATTCTTCCTCGCATCCTTTGCCAATGTAGGTTATGACACAATGTTGAGTAGTCTTCTCCTGGTCTTCCGTACGTCTTTGGTGGTTATATATTTCACATGGTTTGTATATCTCTGTTCACCCCAATATGGCAATGTATCCAATCCTCATCCCTTTCTATTTGGTGAACCATAAGTTTTTTAATCAATCTGTGATTGCCTTTCTCTGTGGAAATATCTTCATTGGTATCAATTTTTAAGTAACTCCTAAAAGTGATATGATAGGATATGTGCCCTTTGCTTTCTCACTTACTACACATGGCGTGATTACGTCTAGACTCATCTATGGTGCTGCAAATGGCATTGTTTCATTTTTCTCACTAGCCAATATTCCATCTGTACATGGAGGAGTTCTTGTTTGCCCACCCATCTGTTGGTGGACTTTTTGGTTACTTCCATATCTTGGCTATTGTAATACTGGGCAATGCAGATTTGCCTGCCTGTGTCTTTCCAATTCTCTCTTCTTAGATTATAGGTGGAGGAGTGGGCCTGCTGGATCATATGGTAGCTCAATGTTGACCTTTTTAAGGCACCTCCATTCTGTTCTCATTCGTGGCCCTTTCCAACTTACGTCCCCGTTGAAGTTGAGGGTATGCATTTCTCCACAACACCTTCAGCATTTATTGTTTGTAGTTTTCTTGCTCATGGTTATTCTGACAAGTGTGAGCTGATACCTCTTTGTGGTTGAATTCGCATGCGCCTCATAATCCGTTGAAATTGAGCTTTAAGGCATGTCCTTTTTATTTTTCAAGCAGTGATTACCCCTTAGTTCTTCAAAGTGTTCTCTTAAAGTACGTGTCACCTTTTGAAATGTTTTGGCCGTTACCTCCCTGAAGACATTTTGAGGGCAGGTTTCATTTACAGTTCTGCAGTACTTGTTCCTATGAAATGGCCATTAGCACAGGCTTTACAACTGCTTTTGCAGGTAACTGCCAGAGGGCGGCAGCCTTTCTATGTTCCCCACCCTGGTACCTAGGGAAAAGCCCTTGCGGCCTGTGGTGTTTCTCGGTTATAAATTAGAGTGGAGTGTGCCCGGACAAACCCACACAAGCTGATGTCTCCTTACTTTTGTTGGATTTTTAAATTTAATTTTTATTTTTTATTGGAGTAATTTTCCACTGTGTACGTGGACCACTTCTTCTTTGTGCATTCCTCGGTTGATGGACATTTTCATTGCTTCCAAGTGTTGGCTATGGTAAATATTGTTGGAGTGCAGGATTGCCAGCCTGTGACTTTTTGATTCTCATTTTCTCAGGTGATAGGCCCAGCAGTGGGTGTGATTGATTGACTGGTAGCACCGTGTTTCCCTTTTCAAAGCACCTTCTTTGTGTTTTCATTAGTGGCTCTTACCACATCCCCCTTAGAATCGAGGGTACGCATTTCCCCACAATCGCTTCAGCATTTATTGTTTACAGCATTTATGCTAATGGCCCTTCTGGCTGCTGTGAGCTGATAGGTTTTTGTAATTTGGGTTTGCATGTCTTTGAAAATTCGTAAAACTCATCATTTTTCTCCGCCGTTTTCTTTTCCATTAAAAAAAGGAAACAATTGGCAGTACGATATAACTCTTGAAATTGTCTTCTTTGAAGGTTGCCCTCTTTTGAGTTATTTGGTCGATTTTCCACCCCAGCGTTTTTTTAGAGAGCAGGTGTCATTTCCCGAACTGCAAGTTTGGTGAATATTTAGTGACCTTTAGCAATGGGTTTAAAGCTGCTGTTGTGGGAAGTGGCCTCAAGGAGGCAGCATTTCTCCATTCCCAAATCTGGGTAGTAGGGCAGCAGAGCCTTTCTGGAAGTCGTGTTCCTAGGTTGTAAATTACATTGGAATGTGCGTGGAGAAACCCCCACAAGTTTATGTGTCATTATTTCTTCTTGGTTTTTAAAAGTGTTTTAATTGGGGTAAAGCTTAGAATATTGTTTGTCCAAGGTGTACACAATCTGGTTCATTTGTACCTTATATATGTCTATTCAAGTACAGATCCTCTTCCCATGTAAAATGTTACAGAGGGTTCCGCAGACTTCCCTTGCTATATGGTTGGCCTTTTTGAGATATGTATATAATATGTGTTTTTATACATATAGAAACACTAACCTTAATTTATCCATTCCCCCCACCTGTCGTTTTAGATGAGCATAGTTTGTTTTCTAAATCTGTGAGTGTCTTTCTCTGTGGAAATGTGTTCATTTGTGTCAGTTATTAGATAACGCCTATAAGTGCTATCATAGAATACAGGTCTTTTGCTTTCCAACTTACCTCATCTTTCATGATTATCTCCAGACTCATTTGTGGTGCCTCAAAGAGCAATGGTTCATTGTCTTCCATGGCTAATATCCCATTGTGTACATGGACCACTTCTTTATCCATTTACCTGTTGTTGGACATTTTGATTGCTTCACTGTCTTGGCTATTGTGAATAAGGCTGCACTGCAGCTTTTGCGGCCTGTGTCTTCTCGATTCTTGTCTTCTCAGGTGAGAGGTCCAATGGTGCGCCTGCTGGATTGAATAGTACCTCCATTTTTACTTTTAAACACAGCTCCTTTCTGTTCTCATTATTGGCTGTTACCCCTTTACGTCTCACCAGCAGGCAGAGGGTACACAGTTCTCTAAAACCCCTTCAGCATTTATTGTTTGTAGAATTTTTGCTGATGGTCAGTCGACTGGTGTAAGTTGAAACTTTTTGTAGATTAGATTGCATGCGTCTAACACTCCCTGAGGTTGAGCTTTTATCCATTTTCCTTTTTTTTAAAAAGAGTGTGAGTAAAACTTAACTCTTCCTAATCTCTTCTTGAAACATTTGCCTGTTTTGAATTTTTTCTCCATTCCCTACTTCAGCACAAATATTTAGGGCAAGTGTCCTTTACAGCCCTGAGTCCTTGTGAATGTTAAGTGACCATTAGCTGTGACTTTAAAGCTGCTCTTGCAGGATACGGCCACAAGGTGGCAGCATTTCTCCTTTACCAAATTTGGTTACTAGGGAAACAGAGCCTTAATGGAAGTGGTGTTCTAGGTTGTATATTAGAATGGAATGTGCCAGGAAAAAGCCCTTTAACTTTATGTCTCATTACTTCTTGTTCATATTTGTAATTTACTTTTTATCTTTTATCCCAACAAATTTGATTACAATGGTTTGTTTGTTCTAGGTGTGCAAGATGTGGTTCTTTCACACATATACATGTATCTATTCTTCCTCGCATCCTTTGCCAATGTAGGTTATGACACAATGTTGAGTAGTCTTCTCCTGGTCTTCCGTACGTCTTTGGTGGTTATATATTTCACATGGTTTGTATATCTCTGTTCACCCCAATATGGCAATGTATCCAATCCTCATCCCTTTCTATTTGGTGAACCATAAGTTTTTTAATGAATCTGTGATTGCCTTTCTCTGTGGAAATATCTTCATTGGTATCAATTTTTAAGTAACTCCTAAAAGTGATATGATAGGATATGTGCCTTGTGCTTTCTCACTTACTACACATGGCGTGATTACGTCTAGACTCATCTATGGTGCTGCAAATGGCATTGTTTCATTTTTCTCACTAGCCAATATTCCATCTGTACATGGAGGAGTTCTTGTTTGCCCACCCATCTGTTGGTGGACTTTTTGGTTACTTCCATATCTTGGCTATTGTAATACTGGGCAATGCAGATTTGCCTGCCTGTGTCTTTCCAATTCTCTCTTCTTAGATTATAGGTGGAGGAGTGGGCCTGCTGGATCATATGGTAGCTCAATGTTGACCTTTTTAAGGCACCTCCATTCTGTTCTCATTCGTGGCCCTTTCCAACTTACGTCCCCGTTGAAGTTGAGGGTATGCATTTCTCCACAACACCTTCAGCATTTATTGTTTGTAGTTTTCTTGCTCATGGTTATTCTGACAAGTGTGAGCTGATACCTCTTTGTGGTTGAATTCGCATGCGCCTCATAATCCGTTGAAATTGAGCTTTAAGGCATGTCCTTTTTATTTTTCAAGCAGTGATTACCCCTTAGTTCTTCAAAGTGTTCTCTTAAAGTACGTGTCACCTTTTGAAATGTTTTGGCCGTTACCTCCCTGAAGACATTTTGAGGGCAGGTTTCATTTACAGTTCTGCAGTACTTGTTCCTATGAAATGGCCATTAGCACAGGCTTTACAACTGCTTTTGCAGGTAACTGCCAGAGGGCGGCAGCCTTTCTATGTTCCCCACCCTGGTACCTAGGGAAAAGCCCTTGCGGCCTGTGGTGTTTCTCGGTTATAAATTAGAGTGGAGTGTGCCCGGACAAACCCACACAAGCTGATGTCTCCTTACTTTTGTTGGATTTTTAAATTTAATTTTTATTTTTTATTGGAGTAATTTTCCACTGTGTACGTGGACCACTTCTTCTTTGTGCATTCCTCGGTTGACGGACATTTTCATTGCTTCCAAGTGTTGGCTATGGTAAATATTGTTGGAGTGCAGGATTGCCAGCCTGTGACTTTTTGATTCTCATTTTCTCAGGTGATAGGCCCAGCAGTGGGTGTGATTGATTGACTGGTAGCACCGTGTTTCCCTTTTCAAAGCACCTTCTTTGTGTTTTCATTAGTGGCTCTTACCACATCCCCCTTAGAATCGAGGGTACGCATTTCCCCACAATCGCTTCAGCATTTATTGTTTACAGCATTTATGCTAATGGCCCTTCTGGCTGCTGTGAGCTGATAGGTTTTTGTAATTTGGGTTTGCATGTCTTTGAAAATTCGTAAAACTCATCATTTTTCTCCGCCGTTTTCTTTTCCGTTAAAAAAAGGAAACAATTGGCAGTACGATATAACTCTTGAAATTGTCTTCTTTGAAGGTTGCCCTCTTTTGAGTTATTTGGTCGATTTTCCACCCCAGCGTTTTTTTAGAGAGCAGGTGTCATTTCCCGAACTGCAAGTTTGGTGAATATTTAGTGACCTTTAGCAATGGGTTTAAAGCTGCTGTTGTGGGAAGTGGCCTCAAGGAGGCAGCATTTCTCCATTCCCAAATCTGGGTAGTAGGGCAGCAGAGCCTTTCTGGAAGTCGTGTTCCTAGGTTGTAAATTACATTGGAATGTGCGTGGAGAAACCCCCACAAGTTTATGTGTCATTATTTCTTCTTGGTTTTTAAAAGTGTTTTAATTGGGGTAAAGCTTAGAATATTGTTTGTCCAAGGTGTACACAATCTGGTTCATTTGTACCTTATATATGTCTATTCAAGTACAGATCCTCTTCCCATGTAAAATGTTACAGAGGGTTCCGCAGACTTCCCTTGCTATATGGTTGGCCTTTTTGAGATATGTATATAATATGTGTTTTTATACATATAGAAACACTAACCTTAATTTATCCATTCCCCCCACCTGTCGTTTTAGATGAGCATAGTTTGTTTTCTAAATCTGTGAGTGTCTTTCTCTGTGGAAATGTGTTCATTTGTGTCAGTTATTAGATAACGCCTATAAGTGCTATCATAGAATACAGGTCTTTTGCTTTCCAACTTACCTCATCTTTCATGATTATCTCCAGACTCATTTGTGGTGCCTCAAAGAGCAATGGTTCATTGTCTTCCATGGCTAATATCCCATTGTGTACATGGACCACTTCTTTATCCATTTACCTGTTGTTGGACATTTTGATTGCTTCACTGTCTTGGCTATTGTGAATAAGGCTGCACTGCAGCTTTTGCGGCCTGTGTCTTCTCGATTCTTGTCTTCTCAGGTGAGAGGTCCAATGGTGCGCCTGCTGGATTGAATAGTACCTCCATTTTTACTTTTAAACACAGCTCCTTTCTGTTCTCATTATTGGCTGTTACCCCTTTACGTCTCACCAGCAGGCAGAGGGTACACAGTTCTCTAAAACCCCTTCAGCATTTATTGTTTGTAGAATTTTTGCTGATGGTCAGTCGACTGGTGTAAGTTGAAACTTTTTGTAGATTAGATTGCATGCGTCTAACACTCCCTGAGGTTGAGCTTTTATCCATTTTCCTTTTTTTTAAAAAGAGTGTGAGTAAAACTTAACTCTTCCTAATCTCTTCTTGAAACATTTGCCTGTTTTGAATTTTTTCTCCATTCCCTACTTCAGCACAAATATTTAGGGCAAGTGTCCTTTACAGCCCTGAGTCCTTGTGAATGTTAAGTGACCATTAGCTGTGACTTTAAAGCTGCTCTTGCAGGATACGGCCACAAGGTGGCAGCATTTCTCCTTTACCAAATTTGGTTACTAGGGAAACAGAGCCTTAATGGAAGTGGTGTTCTAGGTTGTATATTAGAATGGAATGTGCCAGGAAAAAGCCCTTTAACTTTATGTCTCATTACTTCTTGTTCATATTTGTAATTTACTTTTTATCTTTTATCCCAACAAATTTGATTACAATGGTTTGTTTGTTCTAGGTGTGCAAGATGTGGTTCTTTCACACATATACATGTATCTATTCTTCCTCGCATCCTTTGCCAATGTAGGTTATGACACAATGTTGAGTAGTCTTCTCCTGGTCTTCCGTACGTCTTTGGTGGTTATATATTTCACATGGTTTGTATATCTCTGTTCACCCCAATATGGCAATGTATCCAATCCTCATCCCTTTCTATTTGGTGAACCATAAGTTTTTTAATGAATCTGTGATTGCCTTTCTCTGTGGAAATATCTTCATTGGTATCAATTTTTAAGTAACTCCTAAAAGTGATATGATAGGATATGTGCCTTGTGCTTTCTCACTTACTACACATGGCGTGATTACGTCTAGACTCATCTATGGTGCTGCAAATGGCATTGTTTCATTTTTCTCACTAGCCAATATTCCATCTGTACATGGAGGAGTTCTTGTTTGCCCACCCATCTGTTGGTGGACTTTTTGGTTACTTCCATATCTTGGCTATTGTAATACTGGGCAATGCAGATTTGCCTGCCTGTGTCTTTCCAATTCTCTCTTCTTAGATTATAGGTGGAGGAGTGGGCCTGCTGGATCATATGGTAGCTCAATGTTGACCTTTTTAAGGCACCTCCATTCTGTTCTCATTCGTGGCCCTTTCCAACTTACGTCCCCGTTGAAGTTGAGGGTATGCATTTCTCCACAACACCTTCAGCATTTATTGTTTGTAGTTTTCTTGCTCATGGTTATTCTGACAAGTGTGAGCTGATACCTCTTTGTGGTTGAATTCGCATGCGCCTCATAATCCGTTGAAATTGAGCTTTAAGGCATGTCCTTTTTATTTTTCAAGCAGTGATTACCCCTTAGTTCTTCAAAGTGTTCTCTTAAAGTACGTGTCACCTTTTGAAATGTTTTGGCCGTTACCTCCCTGAAGACATTTTGAGGGCAGGTTTCATTTACAGTTCTGCAGTACTTGTTCCTATGAAATGGCCATTAGCACAGGCTTTACAACTGCTTTTGCAGGTAACTGCCAGAGGGCGGCAGCCTTTCTATGTTCCCCACCCTGGTACCTAGGGAAAAGCCCTTGCGGCCTGTGGTGTTTCTCGGTTATAAATTAGAGTGGAGTGTGCCCGGACAAACCCACACAAGCTGATGTCTCCTTACTTTTGTTGGATTTTTAAATTTAATTTTTATTTTTTATTGGAGTAATTTTCCACTGTGTACGTGGACCACTTCTTCTTTGTGCATTCCTCGGTTGACGGACATTTTCATTGCTTCCAAGTGTTGGCTATGGTAAATATTGTTGGAGTGCAGGATTGCCAGCCTGTGACTTTTTGATTCTCATTTTCTCAGGTGATAGGCCCAGCAGTGGGTGTGATTGATTGACTGGTAGCACCGTGTTTCCCTTTTCAAAGCACCTTCTTTGTGTTTTCATTAGTGGCTCTTACCACATCCCCCTTAGAATCGAGGGTACGCATTTCCCCACAATCGCTTCAGCATTTATTGTTTACAGCATTTATGCTAATGGCCCTTCTGGCTGCTGTGAGCTGATAGGTTTTTGTAATTTGGGTTTGCATGTCTTTGAAAATTCGTAAAACTCATCATTTTTCTCCGCCGTTTTCTTTTCCGTTAAAAAAAGGAAACAATTGGCAGTACGATATAACTCTTGAAATTGTCTTCTTTGAAGGTTGCCCTCTTTTGAGTTATTTGGTCGATTTTCCACCCCAGCGTTTTTTTAGAGAGCAGGTGTCATTTCCCGAACTGCAAGTTTGGTGAATATTTAGTGACCTTTAGCAATGGGTTTAAAGCTGCTGTTGTGGGAAGTGGCCTCAAGGAGGCAGCATTTCTCCATTCCCAAATCTGGGTAGTAGGGCAGCAGAGCCTTTCTGGAAGTCGTGTTCCTAGGTTGTAAATTACATTGGAATGTGCGTGGAGAAACCCCCACAAGTTTATGTGTCATTATTTCTTCTTGGTTTTTAAAAGTGTTTTAATTGGGGTAAAGCTTAGAATATTGTTTGTCCAAGGTGTACACAATCTGGTTCATTTGTACCTTATATATGTCTATTCAAGTACAGATCCTCTTCCCATGTAAAATGTTACAGAGGGTTCCGCAGACTTCCCTTGCTATATGGTTGGCCTTTTTGAGATATGTATATAATATGTGTTTTTATACATATAGAAACACTAACCTTAATTTATCCATTCCCCCCACCTGTCGTTTTAGATGAGCATAGTTTGTTTTCTAAATCTGTGAGTGTCTTTCTCTGTGGAAATGTGTTCATTTGTGTCAGTTATTAGATAACGCCTATAAGTGCTATCATAGAATACAGGTCTTTTGCTTTCCAACTTACCTCATCTTTCATGATTATCTCCAGACTCATTTGTGGTGCCTCAAAGAGCAATGGTTCATTGTCTTCCATGGCTAATATCCCATTGTGTACATGGACCACTTCTTTATCCATTTACCTGTTGTTGGACATTTTGATTGCTTCACTGTCTTGGCTATTGTGAATAAGGCTGCACTGCAGCTTTTGCGGCCTGTGTCTTCTCGATTCTTGTCTTCTCAGGTGAGAGGTCCAATGGTGCGCCTGCTGGATTGAATAGTACCTCCATTTTTACTTTTAAACACAGCTCCTTTCTGTTCTCATTATTGGCTGTTACCCCTTTACGTCTCACCAGCAGGCAGAGGGTACACAGTTCTCTAAAACCCCTTCAGCATTTATTGTTTGTAGAATTTTTGCTGATGGTCAGTCGACTGGTGTAAGTTGAAACTTTTTGTAGATTAGATTGCATGCGTCTAACACTCCCTGAGGTTGAGCTTTTATCCATTTTCCTTTTTTTTAAAAAGAGTGTGAGTAAAACTTAACTCTTCCTAATCTCTTCTTGAAACATTTGCCTGTTTTGAATTTTTTCTCCATTCCCTACTTCAGCACAAATATTTAGGGCAAGTGTCCTTTACAGCCCTGAGTCCTTGTGAATGTTAAGTGACCATTAGCTGTGACTTTAAAGCTGCTCTTGCAGGATACGGCCACAAGGTGGCAGCATTTCTCCTTTACCAAATTTGGTTACTAGGGAAACAGAGCCTTAATGGAAGTGGTGTTCTAGGTTGTATATTAGAATGGAATGTGCCAGGAAAAAGCCCTTTAACTTTATGTCTCATTACTTCTTGTTCATATTTGTAATTTACTTTTTATCTTTTATCCCAACAAATTTGATTACAATGGTTTGTTTGTTCTAGGTGTGCAAGATGTGGTTCTTTCACACATATACATGTATCTATTCTTCCTCGCATCCTTTGCCAATGTAGGTTATGACACAATGTTGAGTAGTCTTCTCCTGGTCTTCCGTACGTCTTTGGTGGTTATATATTTCACATGGTTTGTATATCTCTGTTCACCCCAATATGGCAATGTATCCAATCCTCATCCCTTTCTATTTGGTGAACCATAAGTTTTTTAATGAATCTGTGATTGCCTTTCTCTGTGGAAATATCTTCATTGGTATCAATTTTTAAGTAACTCCTAAAAGTGATATGATAGGATATGTGCCTTGTGCTTTCTCACTTACTACACATGGCGTGATTACGTCTAGACTCATCTATGGTGCTGCAAATGGCATTGTTTCATTTTTCTCACTAGCCAATATTCCATCTGTACATGGAGGAGTTCTTGTTTGCCCACCCATCTGTTGGTGGACTTTTTGGTTACTTCCATATCTTGGCTATTGTAATACTGGGCAATGCAGATTTGCCTGCCTGTGTCTTTCCAATTCTCTCTTCTTAGATTATAGGTGGAGGAGTGGGCCTGCTGGATCATATGGTAGCTCAATGTTGACCTTTTTAAGGCACCTCCATTCTGTTCTCATTCGTGGCCCTTTCCAACTTACGTCCCCGTTGAAGTTGAGGGTATGCATTTCTCCACAACACCTTCAGCATTTATTGTTTGTAGTTTTCTTGCTCATGGTTATTCTGACAAGTGTGAGCTGATACCTCTTTGTGGTTGAATTCGCATGCGCCTCATAATCCGTTGAAATTGAGCTTTAAGGCATGTCCTTTTTATTTTTCAAGCAGTGATTACCCCTTAGTTCTTCAAAGTGTTCTCTTAAAGTACGTGTCACCTTTTGAAATGTTTTGGCCGTTACCTCCCTGAAGACATTTTGAGGGCAGGTTTCATTTACAGTTCTGCAGTACTTGTTCCTATGAAATGGCCATTAGCACAGGCTTTACAACTGCTTTTGCAGGTAACTGCCAGAGGGCGGCAGCCTTTCTATGTTCCCCACCCTGGTACCTAGGGAAAAGCCCTTGCGGCCTGTGGTGTTTCTCGGTTATAAATTAGAGTGGAGTGTGCCCGGACAAACCCACACAAGCTGATGTCTCCTTACTTTTGTTGGATTTTTAAATTTAATTTTTATTTTTTATTGGAGTAATTTTCCACTGTGTACGTGGACCACTTCTTCTTTGTGCATTCCTCGGTTGACGGACATTTTCATTGCTTCCAAGTGTTGGCTATGGTAAATATTGTTGGAGTGCAGGATTGCCAGCCTGTGACTTTTTGATTCTCATTTTCTCAGGTGATAGGCCCAGCAGTGGGTGTGATTGATTGACTGGTAGCACCGTGTTTCCCTTTTCAAAGCACCTTCTTTGTGTTTTCATTAGTGGCTCTTACCACATCCCCCTTAGAATCGAGGGTACGCATTTCCCCACAATCGCTTCAGCATTTATTGTTTACAGCATTTATGCTAATGGCCCTTCTGGCTGCTGTGAGCTGATAGGTTTTTGTAATTTGGGTTTGCATGTCTTTGAAAATTCGTAAAACTCATCATTTTTCTCCGCCGTTTTCTTTTCCGTTAAAAAAAGGAAACAATTGGCAGTACGATATAACTCTTGAAATTGTCTTCTTTGAAGGTTGCCCTCTTTTGAGTTATTTGGTCGATTTTCCACCCCAGCGTTTTTTTAGAGAGCAGGTGTCATTTCCCGAACTGCAAGTTTGGTGAATATTTAGTGACCTTTAGCAATGGGTTTAAAGCTGCTGTTGTGGGAAGTGGCCTCAAGGAGGCAGCATTTCTCCATTCCCAAATCTGGGTAGTAGGGCAGCAGAGCCTTTCTGGAAGTCGTGTTCCTAGGTTGTAAATTACATTGGAATGTGCGTGGAGAAACCCCCACAAGTTTATGTGTCATTATTTCTTCTTGGTTTTTAAAAGTGTTTTAATTGGGGTAAAGCTTAGAATATTGTTTGTCCAAGGTGTACACAATCTGGTTCATTTGTACCTTATATATGTCTATTCAAGTACAGATCCTCTTCCCATGTAAAATGTTACAGAGGGTTCCGCAGACTTCCCTTGCTATATGGTTGGCCTTTTTGAGATATGTATATAATATGTGTTTTTATACATATAGAAACACTAACCTTAATTTATCCATTCCCCCCACCTGTCGTTTTAGATGAGCATAGTTTGTTTTCTAAATCTGTGAGTGTCTTTCTCTGTGGAAATGTGTTCATTTGTGTCAGTTATTAGATAACGCCTATAAGTGCTATCATAGAATACAGGTCTTTTGCTTTCCAACTTACCTCATCTTTCATGATTATCTCCAGACTCATTTGTGGTGCCTCAAAGAGCAATGGTTCATTGTCTTCCATGGCTAATATCCCATTGTGTACATGGACCACTTCTTTATCCATTTACCTGTTGTTGGACATTTTGATTGCTTCACTGTCTTGGCTATTGTGAATAAGGCTGCACTGCAGCTTTTGCGGCCTGTGTCTTCTCGATTCTTGTCTTCTCAGGTGAGAGGTCCAATGGTGCGCCTGCTGGATTGAATAGTACCTCCATTTTTACTTTTAAACACAGCTCCTTTCTGTTCTCATTATTGGCTGTTACCCCTTTACGTCTCACCAGCAGGCAGAGGGTACACAGTTCTCTAAAACCCCTTCAGCATTTATTGTTTGTAGAATTTTTGCTGATGGTCAGTCGACTGGTGTAAGTTGAAACTTTTTGTAGATTAGATTGCATGCGTCTAACACTCCCTGAGGTTGAGCTTTTATCCATTTTCCTTTTTTTTAAAAAGAGTGTGAGTAAAACTTAACTCTTCCTAATCTCTTCTTGAAACATTTGCCTGTTTTGAATTTTTTCTCCATTCCCTACTTCAGCACAAATATTTAGGGCAAGTGTCCTTTACAGCCCTGAGTCCTTGTGAATGTTAAGTGACCATTAGCTGTGACTTTAAAGCTGCTCTTGCAGGATACGGCCACAAGGTGGCAGCATTTCTCCTTTACCAAATTTGGTTACTAGGGAAACAGAGCCTTAATGGAAGTGGTGTTCTAGGTTGTATATTAGAATGGAATGTGCCAGGAAAAAGCCCTTTAACTTTATGTCTCATTACTTCTTGTTCATATTTGTAATTTACTTTTTATCTTTTATCCCAACAAATTTGATTACAATGGTTTGTTTGTTCTAGGTGTGCAAGATGTGGTTCTTTCACACATATACATGTATCTATTCTTCCTCGCATCCTTTGCCAATGTAGGTTATGACACAATGTTGAGTAGTCTTCTCCTGGTCTTCCGTACGTCTTTGGTGGTTATATATTTCACATGGTTTGTATATCTCTGTTCACCCCAATATGGCAATGTATCCAATCCTCATCCCTTTCTATTTGGTGAACCATAAGTTTTTTAATGAATCTGTGATTGCCTTTCTCTGTGGAAATATCTTCATTGGTATCAATTTTTAAGTAACTCCTAAAAGTGATATGATAGGATATGTGCCTTGTGCTTTCTCACTTACTACACATGGCGTGATTACGTCTAGACTCATCTATGGTGCTGCAAATGGCATTGTTTCATTTTTCTCACTAGCCAATATTCCATCTGTACATGGAGGAGTTCTTGTTTGCCCACCCATCTGTTGGTGGACTTTTTGGTTACTTCCATATCTTGGCTATTGTAATACTGGGCAATGCAGATTTGCCTGCCTGTGTCTTTCCAATTCTCTCTTCTTAGATTATAGGTGGAGGAGTGGGCCTGCTGGATCATATGGTAGCTCAATGTTGACCTTTTTAAGGCACCTCCATTCTGTTCTCATTCGTGGCCCTTTCCAACTTACGTCCCCGTTGAAGTTGAGGGTATGCATTTCTCCACAACACCTTCAGCATTTATTGTTTGTAGTTTTCTTGCTCATGGTTATTCTGACAAGTGTGAGCTGATACCTCTTTGTGGTTGAATTCGCATGCGCCTCATAATCCGTTGAAATTGAGCTTTAAGGCATGTCCTTTTTATTTTTCAAGCAGTGATTACCCCTTAGTTCTTCAAAGTGTTCTCTTAAAGTACGTGTCACCTTTTGAAATGTTTTGGCCGTTACCTCCCTGAAGACATTTTGAGGGCAGGTTTCATTTACAGTTCTGCAGTACTTGTTCCTATGAAATGGCCATTAGCACAGGCTTTACAACTGCTTTTGCAGGTAACTGCCAGAGGGCGGCAGCCTTTCTATGTTCCCCACCCTGGTACCTAGGGAAAAGCCCTTGCGGCCTGTGGTGTTTCTCGGTTATAAATTAGAGTGGAGTGTGCCCGGACAAACCCACACAAGCTGATGTCTCCTTACTTTTGTTGGATTTTTAAATTTAATTTTTATTTTTTATTGGAGTAATTTTCCACTGTGTACGTGGACCACTTCTTCTTTGTGCATTCCTCGGTTGACGGACATTTTCATTGCTTCCAAGTGTTGGCTATGGTAAATATTGTTGGAGTGCAGGATTGCCAGCCTGTGACTTTTTGATTCTCATTTTCTCAGGTGATAGGCCCAGCAGTGGGTGTGATTGATTGACTGGTAGCACCGTGTTTCCCTTTTCAAAGCACCTTCTTTGTGTTTTCATTAGTGGCTCTTACCACATCCCCCTTAGAATCGAGGGTACGCATTTCCCCACAATCGCTTCAGCATTTATTGTTTACAGCATTTATGCTAATGGCCCTTCTGGCTGCTGTGAGCTGATAGGTTTTTGTAATTTGGGTTTGCATGTCTTTGAAAATTCGTAAAACTCATCATTTTTCTCCGCCGTTTTCTTTTCCGTTAAAAAAAGGAAACAATTGGCAGTACGATATAACTCTTGAAATTGTCTTCTTTGAAGGTTGCCCTCTTTTGAGTTATTTGGTCGATTTTCCACCCCAGCGTTTTTTTAGAGAGCAGGTGTCATTTCCCGAACTGCAAGTTTGGTGAATATTTAGTGACCTTTAGCAATGGGTTTAAAGCTGCTGTTGTGGGAAGTGGCCTCAAGGAGGCAGCATTTCTCCATTCCCAAATCTGGGTAGTAGGGCAGCAGAGCCTTTCTGGAAGTCGTGTTCCTAGGTTGTAAATTACATTGGAATGTGCGTGGAGAAACCCCCACAAGTTTATGTGTCATTATTTCTTCTTGGTTTTTAAAAGTGTTTTAATTGGGGTAAAGCTTAGAATATTGTTTGTCCAAGGTGTACACAATCTGGTTCATTTGTACCTTATATATGTCTATTCAAGTACAGATCCTCTTCCCATGTAAAATGTTACAGAGGGTTCCGCAGACTTCCCTTGCTATATGGTTGGCCTTTTTGAGATATGTATATAATATGTGTTTTTATACATATAGAAACACTAACCTTAATTTATCCATTCCCCCCACCTGTCGTTTTAGATGAGCATAGTTTGTTTTCTAAATCTGTGAGTGTCTTTCTCTGTGGAAATGTGTTCATTTGTGTCAGTTATTAGATAACGCCTATAAGTGCTATCATAGAATACAGGTCTTTTGCTTTCCAACTTACCTCATCTTTCATGATTATCTCCAGACTCATTTGTGGTGCCTCAAAGAGCAATGGTTCATTGTCTTCCATGGCTAATATCCCATTGTGTACATGGACCACTTCTTTATCCATTTACCTGTTGTTGGACATTTTGATTGCTTCACTGTCTTGGCTATTGTGAATAAGGCTGCACTGCAGCTTTTGCGGCCTGTGTCTTCTCGATTCTTGTCTTCTCAGGTGAGAGGTCCAATGGTGCGCCTGCTGGATTGAATAGTACCTCCATTTTTACTTTTAAACACAGCTCCTTTCTGTTCTCATTATTGGCTGTTACCCCTTTACGTCTCACCAGCAGGCAGAGGGTACACAGTTCTCTAAAACCCCTTCAGCATTTATTGTTTGTAGAATTTTTGCTGATGGTCAGTCGACTGGTGTAAGTTGAAACTTTTTGTAGATTAGATTGCATGCGTCTAACACTCCCTGAGGTTGAGCTTTTATCCATTTTCCTTTTTTTTAAAAAGAGTGTGAGTAAAACTTAACTCTTCCTAATCTCTTCTTGAAACATTTGCCTGTTTTGAATTTTTTCTCCATTCCCTACTTCAGCACAAATATTTAGGGCAAGTGTCCTTTACAGCCCTGAGTCCTTGTGAATGTTAAGTGACCATTAGCTGTGACTTTAAAGCTGCTCTTGCAGGATACGGCCACAAGGTGGCAGCATTTCTCCTTTACCAAATTTGGTTACTAGGGAAACAGAGCCTTAATGGAAGTGGTGTTCTAGGTTGTATATTAGAATGGAATGTGCCAGGAAAAAGCCCTTTAACTTTATGTCTCATTACTTCTTGTTCATATTTGTAATTTACTTTTTATCTTTTATCCCAACAAATTTGATTACAATGGTTTGTTTGTTCTAGGTGTGCAAGATGTGGTTCTTTCACACATATACATGTATCTATTCTTCCTCGCATCCTTTGCCAATGTAGGTTATGACACAATGTTGAGTAGTCTTCTCCTGGTCTTCCGTACGTCTTTGGTGGTTATATATTTCACATGGTTTGTATATCTCTGTTCACCCCAATATGGCAATGTATCCAATCCTCATCCCTTTCTATTTGGTGAACCATAAGTTTTTTAATGAATCTGTGATTGCCTTTCTCTGTGGAAATATCTTCATTGGTATCAATTTTTAAGTAACTCCTAAAAGTGATATGATAGGATATGTGCCTTGTGCTTTCTCACTTACTACACATGGCGTGATTACGTCTAGACTCATCTATGGTGCTGCAAATGGCATTGTTTCATTTTTCTCACTAGCCAATATTCCATCTGTACATGGAGGAGTTCTTGTTTGCCCACCCATCTGTTGGTGGACTTTTTGGTTACTTCCATATCTTGGCTATTGTAATACTGGGCAATGCAGATTTGCCTGCCTGTGTCTTTCCAATTCTCTCTTCTTAGATTATAGGTGGAGGAGTGGGCCTGCTGGATCATATGGTAGCTCAATGTTGACCTTTTTAAGGCACCTCCATTCTGTTCTCATTCGTGGCCCTTTCCAACTTACGTCCCCGTTGAAGTTGAGGGTATGCATTTCTCCACAACACCTTCAGCATTTATTGTTTGTAGTTTTCTTGCTCATGGTTATTCTGACAAGTGTGAGCTGATACCTCTTTGTGGTTGAATTCGCATGCGCCTCATAATCCGTTGAAATTGAGCTTTAAGGCATGTCCTTTTTATTTTTCAAGCAGTGATTACCCCTTAGTTCTTCAAAGTGTTCTCTTAAAGTACGTGTCACCTTTTGAAATGTTTTGGCCGTTACCTCCCTGAAGACATTTTGAGGGCAGGTTTCATTTACAGTTCTGCAGTACTTGTTCCTATGAAATGGCCATTAGCACAGGCTTTACAACTGCTTTTGCAGGTAACTGCCAGAGGGCGGCAGCCTTTCTATGTTCCCCACCCTGGTACCTAGGGAAAAGCCCTTGCGGCCTGTGGTGTTTCTCGGTTATAAATTAGAGTGGAGTGTGCCCGGACAAACCCACACAAGCTGATGTCTCCTTACTTTTGTTGGATTTTTAAATTTAATTTTTATTTTTTATTGGAGTAATTTTCCACTGTGTACGTGGACCACTTCTTCTTTGTGCATTCCTCGGTTGATGGACATTTTCATTGCTTCCAAGTGTTGGCTATGGTAAATATTGTTGGAGTGCAGGATTGCCAGCCTGTGACTTTTTGATTCTCATTTTCTCAGGTGATAGGCCCAGCAGTGGGTGTGATTGATTGACTGGTAGCACCGTGTTTCCCTTTTCAAAGCACCTTCTTTGTGTTTTCATTAGTGGCTCTTACCACATCCCCCTTAGAATCGAGGGTACGCATTTCCCCACAATCGCTTCAGCATTTATTGTTTACAGCATTTATGCTAATGGCCCTTCTGGCTGCTGTGAGCTGATAGGTTTTTGTAATTTGGGTTTGCATGTCTTTGAAAATTCGTAAAACTCATCATTTTTCTCCGCCGTTTTCTTTTCCGTTAAAAAAAGGAAACAATTGGCAGTACGATATAACTCTTGAAATTGTCTTCTTTGAAGGTTGCCCTCTTTTGAGTTATTTGGTCGATTTTCCACCCCAGCGTTTTTTTAGAGAGCAGGTGTCATTTCCCGAACTGCAAGTTTGGTGAATATTTAGTGACCTTTAGCAATGGGTTTAAAGCTGCTGTTGTGGGAAGTGGCCTCAAGGAGGCAGCATTTCTCCATTCCCAAATCTGGGTAGTAGGGCAGCAGAGCCTTTCTGGAAGTCGTGTTCCTAGGTTGTAAATTACATTGGAATGTG
The DNA here is from genome assembly GCF_965194805.1 of Balaenoptera borealis. Taxonomy (NCBI): domain Eukaryota; kingdom Metazoa; phylum Chordata; class Mammalia; order Artiodactyla; family Balaenopteridae; genus Balaenoptera; species Balaenoptera borealis. Next base: position 210,152 of record NW_028123698.1, on the reverse strand, counting down.
CGTGGAGAAACCCCCACAAGTTTATGTGTCATTATTTCTTCTTGGTTTTTAAAAGTGTTTTAATTGGGGTAAAGCTTAGAATATTGTTTGTCCAAGGTGTACACAATCTGGTTCATTTGTACCTTATATATGTCTATTCAAGTACAGATCCTCTTCCCATGTAAAATGTTACAGAGGGTTCCGCAGACTTCCCTTGCTATATGGTTGGCCTTTTTGAGATATGTATATAATATGTGTTTTTATACATATAGAAACACTAACCTTAATTTATCCATTCCCCCCACCTGTCGTTTTAGATGAGCATAGTTTGTTTTCTAAATCTGTGAGTGTCTTTCTCTGTGGAAATGTGTTCATTTGTGTCAGTTATTAGATAACGCCTATAAGTGCTATCATAGAATACAGGTCTTTTGCTTTCCAACTTACCTCATCTTTCATGATTATCTCCAGACTCATTTGTGGTGCCTCAAAGAGCAATGGTTCATTGTCTTCCATGGCTAATATCCCATTGTGTACATGGACCACTTCTTTATCCATTTACCTGTTGTTGGACATTTTGATTGCTTCACTGTCTTGGCTATTGTGAATAAGGCTGCACTGCAGCTTTTGCGGCCTGTGTCTTCTCGATTCTTGTCTTCTCAGGTGAGAGGTCCAATGGTGCGCCTGCTGGATTGAATAGTACCTCCATTTTTACTTTTAAACACAGCTCCTTTCTGTTCTCATTATTGGCTGTTACCCCTTTACGTCTCACCAGCAGGCAGAGGGTACACAGTTCTCTAAAACCCCTTCAGCATTTATTGTTTGTAGAATTTTTGCTGATGGTCAGTCGACTGGTGTAAGTTGAAACTTTTTGTAGATTAGATTGCATGCGTCTAACACTCCCTGAGGTTGAGCTTTTATCCATTTTCCTTTTTTTTAAAAAGAGTGTGAGTAAAACTTAACTCTTCCTAATCTCTTCTTGAAACATTTGCCTGTTTTGAATTTTTTCTCCATTCCCTACTTCAGCACAAATATTTAGGGCAAGTGTCCTTTACAGCCCTGAGTCCTTGTGAATGTTAAGTGACCATTAGCTGTGACTTTAAAGCTGCTCTTGCAGGATACGGCCACAAGGTGGCAGCATTTCTCCTTTACCAAATTTGGTTACTAGGGAAACAGAGCCTTAATGGAAGTGGTGTTCTAGGTTGTATATTAGAATGGAATGTGCCAGGAAAAAGCCCTTTAACTTTATGTCTCATTACTTCTTGTTCATATTTGTAATTTACTTTTTATCTTTTATCCCAACAAATTTGATTACAATGGTTTGTTTGTTCTAGGTGTGCAAGATGTGGTTCTTTCACACATATACATGTATCTATTCTTCCTCGCATCCTTTGCCAATGTAGGTTATGACACAATGTTGAGTAGTCTTCTCCTGGTCTTCCGTACGTCTTTGGTGGTTATATATTTCACATGGTTTGTATATCTCTGTTCACCCCAATATGGCAATGTATCCAATCCTCATCCCTTTCTATTTGGTGAACCATAAGTTTTTTAATGAATCTGTGATTGCCTTTCTCTGTGGAAATATCTTCATTGGTATCAATTTTTAAGTAACTCCTAAAAGTGATATGATAGGATATGTGCCTTGTGCTTTCTCACTTACTACACATGGCGTGATTACGTCTAGACTCATCTATGGTGCTGCAAATGGCATTGTTTCATTTTTCTCACTAGCCAATATTCCATCTGTACATGGAGGAGTTCTTGTTTGCCCACCCATCTGTTGGTGGACTTTTTGGTTACTTCCATATCTTGGCTATTGTAATACTGGGCAATGCAGATTTGCCTGCCTGTGTCTTTCCAATTCTCTCTTCTTAGATTATAGGTGGAGGAGTGGGCCTGCTGGATCATATGGTAGCTCAATGTTGACCTTTTTAAGGCACCTCCATTCTGTTCTCATTCGTGGCCCTTTCCAACTTACGTCCCCGTTGAAGTTGAGGGTATGCATTTCTCCACAACACCTTCAGCATTTATTGTTTGTAGTTTTCTTGCTCATGGTTATTCTGACAAGTGTGAGCTGATACCTCTTTGTGGTTGAATTCGCATGCGCCTCATAATCCGTTGAAATTGAGCTTTAAGGCATGTCCTTTTTATTTTTCAAGCAGTGATTACCCCTTAGTTCTTCAAAGTGTTCTCTTAAAGTACGTGTCACCTTTTGAAATGTTTTGGCCGTTACCTCCCTGAAGACATTTTGAGGGCAGGTTTCATTTACAGTTCTGCAGTACTTGTTCCTATGAAATGGCCATTAGCACAGGCTTTACAACTGCTTTTGCAGGTAACTGCCAGAGGGCGGCAGCCTTTCTATGTTCCCCACCCTGGTACCTAGGGAAAAGCCCTTGCGGCCTGTGGTGTTTCTCGGTTATAAATTAGAGTGGAGTGTGCCCGGACAAACCCACACAAGCTGATGTCTCCTTACTTTTGTTGGATTTTTAAATTTAATTTTTATTTTTTATTGGAGTAATTTTCCACTGTGTACGTGGACCACTTCTTCTTTGTGCATTCCTCGGTTGATGGACATTTTCATTGCTTCCAAGTGTTGGCTATGGTAAATATTGTTGGAGTGCAGGATTGCCAGCCTGTGACTTTTTGATTCTCATTTTCTCAGGTGATAGGCCCAGCAGTGGGTGTGATTGATTGACTGGTAGCACCGTGTTTCCCTTTTCAAAGCACCTTCTTTGTGTTTTCATTAGTGGCTCTTACCACATCCCCCTTAGAATCGAGGGTACGCATTTCCCCACAATCGCTTCAGCATTTATTGTTTACAGCATTTATGCTAATGGCCCTTCTGGCTGCTGTGAGCTGATAGGTTTTTGTAATTTGGGTTTGCATGTCTTTGAAAATTCGTAAAACTCATCATTTTTCTCCGCCGTTTTCTTTTCCGTTAAAAAAAGGAAACAATTGGCAGTACGATATAACTCTTGAAATTGTCTTCTTTGAAGGTTGCCCTCTTTTGAGTTATTTGGTCGATTTTCCACCCCAGCGTTTTTTTAGAGAGCAGGTGTCATTTCCCGAACTGCAAGTTTGGTGAATATTTAGTGACCTTTAGCAATGGGTTTAAAGCTGCTGTTGTGGGAAGTGGCCTCAAGGAGGCAGCATTTCTCCATTCCCAAATCTGGGTAGTAGGGCAGCAGAGCCTTTCTGGAAGTCGTGTTCCTAGGTTGTAAATTACATTGGAATGTGCGTGGAGAAACCCCCACAAGTTTATGTGTCATTATTTCTTCTTGGTTTTTAAAAGTGTTTTAATTGGGGTAAAGCTTAGAATATTGTTTGTCCAAGGTGTACACAATCTGGTTCATTTGTACCTTATATATGTCTATTCAAGTACAGATCCTCTTCCCATGTAAAATGTTACAGAGGGTTCCGCAGACTTCCCTTGCTATATGGTTGGCCTTTTTGAGATATGTATATAATATGTGTTTTTATACATATAGAAACACTAACCTTAATTTATCCATTCCCCCCACCTGTCGTTTTAGATGAGCATAGTTTGTTTTCTAAATCTGTGAGTGTCTTTCTCTGTGGAAATGTGTTCATTTGTGTCAGTTATTAGATAACGCCTATAAGTGCTATCATAGAATACAGGTCTTTTGCTTTCCAACTTACCTCATCTTTCATGATTATCTCCAGACTCATTTGTGGTGCCTCAAAGAGCAATGGTTCATTGTCTTCCATGGCTAATATCCCATTGTGTACATGGACCACTTCTTTATCCATTTACCTGTTGTTGGACATTTTGATTGCTTCACTGTCTTGGCTATTGTGAATAAGGCTGCACTGCAGCTTTTGCGGCCTGTGTCTTCTCGATTCTTGTCTTCTCAGGTGAGAGGTCCAATGGTGCGCCTGCTGGATTGAATAGTACCTCCATTTTTACTTTTAAACACAGCTCCTTTCTGTTCTCATTATTGGCTGTTACCCCTTTACGTCTCACCAGCAGGCAGAGGGTACACAGTTCTCTAAAACCCCTTCAGCATTTATTGTTTGTAGAATTTTTGCTGATGGTCAGTCGACTGGTGTAAGTTGAAACTTTTTGTAGATTAGATTGCATGCGTCTAACACTCCCTGAGGTTGAGCTTTTATCCATTTTCCTTTTTTTTAAAAAGAGTGTGAGTAAAACTTAACTCTTCCTAATCTCTTCTTGAAACATTTGCCTGTTTTGAATTTTTTCTCCATTCCCTACTTCAGCACAAATATTTAGGGCAAGTGTCCTTTACAGCCCTGAGTCCTTGTGAATGTTAAGTGACCATTAGCTGTGACTTTAAAGCTGCTCTTGCAGGATACGGCCACAAGGTGGCAGCATTTCTCCTTTACCAAATTTGGTTACTAGGGAAACAGAGCCTTAATGGAAGTGGTGTTCTAGGTTGTATATTAGAATGGAATGTGCCAGGAAAAAGCCCTTTAACTTTATGTCTCATTACTTCTTGTTCATATTTGTAATTTACTTTTTATCTTTTATCCCAACAAATTTGATTACAATGGTTTGTTTGTTCTAGGTGTGCAAGATGTGGTTCTTTCGCACATATACATGTATCTATTCTTCCTCGCATCCTTTGCCAATGTAGGTTATGACACAATGTTGAGTAGTCTTCTCCTGGTCTTCCGTACGTCTTTGGTGGTTATATATTTCACATGGTTTGTATATCTCTGTTCACCCCAATATGGCAATGTATCCAATCCTCATCCCTTTCTATTTGGTGAACCATAAGTTTTTTAATGAATCTGTGATTGCCTTTCTCTGTGGAAATATCTTCATTGGTATCAATTTTTAAGTAACTCCTAAAAGTGATATGATAGGATATGTGCCTTGTGCTTTCTCACTTACTACACATGGCGTGATTACGTCTAGACTCATCTATGGTGCTGCAAATGGCATTGTTTCATTTTTCTCACTAGCCAATATTCCATCTGTACATGGAGGAGTTCTTGTTTGCCCACCCATCTGTTGGTGGACTTTTTGGTTACTTCCATATCTTGGCTATTGTAATACTGGGCAATGCAGATTTGCCTGCCTGTGTCTTTCCAATTCTCTCTTCTTAGATTATAGGTGGAGGAGTGGGCCTGCTGGATCATATGGTAGCTCAATGTTGACCTTTTTAAGGCACCTCCATTCTGTTCTCATTCGTGGCCCTTTCCAACTTACGTCCCCGTTGAAGTTGAGGGTATGCATTTCTCCACAACACCTTCAGCATTTATTGTTTGTAGTTTTCTTGCTCATGGTTATTCTGACAAGTGTGAGCTGATACCTCTTTGTGGTTGAATTCGCATGCGCCTCATAATCCGTTGAAATTGAGCTTTAAGGCATGTCCTTTTTATTTTTCAAGCAGTGATTACCCCTTAGTTCTTCAAAGTGTTCTCTTAAAGTACGTGTCACCTTTTGAAATGTTTTGGCCGTTACCTCCCTGAAGACATTTTGAGGGCAGGTTTCATTTACAGTTCTGCAGTACTTGTTCCTATGAAATGGCCATTAGCACAGGCTTTACAACTGCTTTTGCAGGTAACTGCCAGAGGGCGGCAGCCTTTCTATGTTCCCCACCCTGGTACCTAGGGAAAAGCCCTTGCGGCCTGTGGTGTTTCTCGGTTATAAATTAGAGTGGAGTGTGCCCGGACAAACCCACACAAGCTGATGTCTCCTTACTTTTGTTGGATTTTTAAATTTAATTTTTATTTTTTATTGGAGTAATTTTCCACTGTGTACGTGGACCACTTCTTCTTTGTGCATTCCTCGGTTGATGGACATTTTCATTGCTTCCAAGTGTTGGCTATGGTAAATATTGTTGGAGTGCAGGATTGCCAGCCTGTGACTTTTTGATTCTCATTTTCTCAGGTGATAGGCCCAGCAGTGGGTGTGATTGATTGACTGGTAGCACCGTGTTTCCCTTTTCAAAGCACCTTCTTTGTGTTTTCATTAGTGGCTCTTACCACATCCCCCTTAGAATCGAGGGTACGCATTTCCCCACAATCGCTTCAGCATTTATTGTTTACAGCATTTATGCTAATGGCCCTTCTGGCTGCTGTGAGCTGATAGGTTTTTGTAATTTGGGTTTGCATGTCTTTGAAAATTCGTAAAACTCATCATTTTTCTCCGCCGTTTTCTTTTCCGTTAAAAAAAGGAAACAATTGGCAGTACGATATAACTCTTGAAATTGTCTTCTTTGAAGGTTGCCCTCTTTTGAGTTATTTGGTCGATTTTCCACCCCAGCGTTTTTTTAGAGAGCAGGTGTCATTTCCCGAACTGCAAGTTTGGTGAATATTTAGTGACCTTTAGCAATGGGTTTAAAGCTGCTGTTGTGGGAAGTGGCCTCAAGGAGGCAGCATTTCTCCATTCCCAAATCTGGGTAGTAGGGCAGCAGAGCCTTTCTGGAAGTCGTGTTCCTAGGTTGTAAATTACATTGGAATGTGCGTGGAGAAACCCCCACAAGTTTATGTGTCATTATTTCTTCTTGGTTTTTAAAAGTGTTTTAATTGGGGTAAAGCTTAGAATATTGTTTGTCCAAGGTGTACACAATCTGGTTCATTTGTACCTTATATATGTCTATTCAAGTACAGATCCTCTTCCCATGTAAAATGTTACAGAGGGTTCCGCAGACTTCCCTTGCTATATGGTTGGCCTTTTTGAGATATGTATATAATATGTGTTTTTATACATATAGAAACACTAACCTTAATTTATCCATTCCCCCCACCTGTCGTTTTAGATGAGCATAGTTTGTTTTCTAAATCTGTGAGTGTCTTTCTCTGTGGAAATGTGTTCATTTGTGTCAGTTATTAGATAACGCCTATAAGTGCTATCATAGAATACAGGTCTTTTGCTTTCCAACTTACCTCATCTTTCATGATTATCTCCAGACTCATTTGTGGTGCCTCAAAGAGCAATGGTTCATTGTCTTCCATGGCTAATATCCCATTGTGTACATGGACCACTTCTTTATCCATTTACCTGTTGTTGGACATTTTGATTGCTTCACTGTCTTGGCTATTGTGAATAAGGCTGCACTGCAGCTTTTGCGGCCTGTGTCTTCTCGATTCTTGTCTTCTCAGGTGAGAGGTCCAATGGTGCGCCTGCTGGATTGAATAGTACCTCCATTTTTACTTTTAAACACAGCTCCTTTCTGTTCTCATTATTGGCTGTTACCCCTTTACGTCTCACCAGCAGGCAGAGGGTACACAGTTCTCTAAAACCCCTTCAGCATTTATTGTTTGTAGAATTTTTGCTGATGGTCAGTCGACTGGTGTAAGTTGAAACTTTTTGTAGATTAGATTGCATGCGTCTAACACTCCCTGAGGTTGAGCTTTTATCCATTTTCCTTTTTTTTAAAAAGAGTGTGAGTAAAACTTAACTCTTCCTAATCTCTTCTTGAAACATTTGCCTGTTTTGAATTTTTTCTCCATTCCCTACTTCAGCACAAATATTTAGGGCAAGTGTCCTTTACAGCCCTGAGTCCTTGTGAATGTTAAGTGACCATTAGCTGTGACTTTAAAGCTGCTCTTGCAGGATACGGCCACAAGGTGGCAGCATTTCTCCTTTACCAAATTTGGTTACTAGGGAAACAGAGCCTTAATGGAAGTGGTGTTCTAGGTTGTATATTAGAATGGAATGTGCCAGGAAAAAGCCCTTTAACTTTATGTCTCATTACTTCTTGTTCATATTTGTAATTTACTTTTTATCTTTTATCCCTACAAATTTGATTACAATGGTTTGTTTGTTCTAGGTGTGCAAGATGTGGTTCTTTCACACATATACATGTATCTATTCTTCCTCGCATCCTTTGCCAATGTAGGTTATGACACAATGTTGAGTAGTCTTCTCCTGGTCTTCCGTACGTCTTTGGTGGTTATATATTTCACATGGTTTGTATATCTCTGTTCACCCCAATATGGCAATGTATCCAATCCTCATCCCTTTCTATTTGGTGAACCATAAGTTTTTTAATGAATCTGTGATTGCCTTTCTCTGTGGAAATATCTTCATTGGTATCAATTTTTAAGTAACTCCTAAAAGTGATATGATAGGATATGTGCCTTGTGCTTTCTCACTTACTACACATGGCGTGATTACGTCTAGACTCATCTATGGTGCTGCAAATGGCATTGTTTCATTTTTCTCACTAGCCAATATTCCATCTGTACATGGAGGAGTTCTTGTTTGCCCACCCATCTGTTGGTGGACTTTTTGGTTACTTCCATATCTTGGCTATTGTAATACTGGGCAATGCAGATTTGCCTGCCTGTGTCTTTCCAATTCTCTCTTCTTAGATTATAGGTGGAGGAGTGGGCCTGCTGGATCATATGGTAGCTCAATGTTGACCTTTTTAAGGCACCTCCATTCTGTTCTCATTCGTGGCCCTTTCCAACTTACGTCCCCGTTGAAGTTGAGGGTATGCATTTCTCCACAACACCTTCAGCATTTATTGTTTGTAGTTTTCTTGCTCATGGTTATTCTGACAAGTGTGAGCTGATACCTCTTTGTGGTTGAATTCGCATGCGCCTCATAATCCGTTGAAATTGAGCTTTAAGGCATGTCCTTTTTATTTTTCAAGCAGTGATTACCCCTTAGTTCTTCAAAGTGTTCTCTTAAAGTACGTGTCACCTTTTGAAATGTTTTGGCCGTTACCTCCCTGAAGACATTTTGAGGGCAGGTTTCATTTACAGTTCTGCAGTACTTGTTCCTATGAAATGGCCATTAGCACAGGCTTTACAACTGCTTTTGCAGGTAACTGCCAGAGGGCGGCAGCCTTTCTATGTTCCCCACCCTGGTACCTAGGGAAAAGCCCTTGCGGCCTGTGGTGTTTCTCGGTTATAAATTAGAGTGGAGTGTGCCCGGACAAACCCACACAAGCTGATGTCTCCTTACTTTTGTTGGATTTTTAAATTTAATTTTTATTTTTTATTGGAGTAATTTTCCACTGGGTACGTGGACCACTTCTTCTTTGTGCATTCCTCGGTTGATGGACATTTTCATTGCTTCCAAGTGTTGGCTATGGTAAATATTGTTGGAGTGCAGGATTGCCAGCCTGTGACTTTTTGATTCTCATTTTCTCAGGTGATAGGCCCAGCAGTGGGTGTGATTGATTGACTGGTAGCACCGTGTTTCCCTTTTCAAAGCACCTTCTTTGTGTTTTCATTAGTGGCTCTTACCACATCCCCCTTAGAATCGAGGGTACGCATTTCCCCACAATCGCTTCAGCATTTATTGTTTACAGCATTTATGCTAATGGCCCTTCTGGCTGCTGTGATCTGATAGGTTTTTGTAATTTGGGTTTGCATGTCTTTGAAAATTCGTAAAACTCATCATTTTTCTCCGCCGTTTTCTTTTCCGTTAAAAAAAGGAAACAATTGGCAGTACGATATAACTCTTGAAATTGTCTTCTTTGAAGGTTGCCCTCTTTTGAGTTATTTGGTCGATTTTCCACCCCAGCGTTTTTTTAGAGAGCAGGTGTCATTTCCCGAACTGCAAGTTTGGTGAATATTTAGTGACCTTTAGCAATGGGTTTAAAGCTGCTGTTGTGGGAAGTGGCCTCAAGGAGGCAGCATTTCTCCATTCCCAAATCTGGGTAGTAGGGCAGCAGAGCCTTTCTGGAAGTCGTGTTCCTAGGTTGTAAATTACATTGGAATGTGCGTGGAGAAACCCCCACAAGTTTATGTGTCATTATTTCTTCTTGGTTTTTAAAAGTGTTTTAATTGGGGTAAAGCTTAGAATATTGTTTGTCCAAGGTGTACACAATCTGGTTCATTTGTACCTTATATATGTCTATTCAAGTACAGATCCTCTTCCCATGTAAAATGTTACAGAGGGTTCCGCAGACTTCCCTTGCTATATGGTTGGCCTTTTTGAGATATGTATATAATATGTGTTTTTATACATATAGAAACACTAACCTTAATTTATCCATTCCCCCCACCTGTCGTTTTAGATGAGCATAGTTTGTTTTCTAAATCTGTGAGTGTCTTTCTCTGTGGAAATGTGTTCATTTGTGTCAGTTATTAGATAACGCCTATAAGTGCTATCATAGAATACAGGTCTTTTGCTTTCCAACTTACCTCATCTTTCATGATTATCTCCAGACTCATTTGTGGTGCCTCAAAGAGCAATGGTTCATTGTCTTCCATGGCTAATATCCCATTGTGTACATGGACCACTTCTTTATCCATTTACCTGTTGTTGGACATTTTGATTGCTTCACTGTCTTGGCTATTGTGAATAAGGCTGCACTGCAGCTTTTGCGGCCTGTGTCTTCTCGATTCTTGTCTTCTCAGGTGAGAGGTCCAATGGTGCGCCTGCTGGATTGAATAGTACCTCCATTTTTACTTTTAAACACAGCTCCTTTCTGTTCTCATTATTGGCTGTTACCCCTTTACGTCTCACCAGCAGGCAGAGGGTACACAGTTCTCTAAAACCCCTTCAGCATTTATTGTTTGTAGAATTTTTGCTGATGGTCAGTCGACTGGTGTAAGTTGAAACTTTTTGTAGATTAGATTGCATGTGTCTAACACTCCCTGAGGTTGAGCTTTTATCCATTTTCCTTTTTTTTAAAAAGAGTGTGAGTAAAACTTAACTCTTCCTAATCTCTTCTTGAAACATTTGCCTGTTTTGAATTTTTTCTCCATTCCCTACTTCAGCACAAATATTTAGGGCAAGTGTCCTTTACAGCCCTGAGTCCTTGTGAATGTTAAGTGACCATTAGCTGTGACTTTAAAGCTGCTCTTGCAGGATACGGCCACAAGGTGGCAGCATTTCTCCTTTACCAAATTTGGTTACTAGGGAAACAGAGCCTTAATGGAAGTGGTGTTCTAGGTTGTATATTAGAATGGAATGTGCCAGGAAAAAGCCCTTTAACTTTATGTCTCATTACTTCTTGTTCATATTTGTAATTTACTTTTTATCTTTTATCCCAACAAATTTGATTACAATGGTTTGTTTGTTCTAGGTGTGCAAGATGTGGTTCTTTCACACATATACATGTATCTATTCTTCCTCGCATCCTTTGCCAATGTAGGTTATGACACAATGTTGAGTAGTCTTCTCCTGGTCTTCCGTACGTCTTTGGTGGTTATATATTTCACATGGTTTGTATATCTCTGTTCACCCCAATATGGCAATGTATCCAATCCTCATCCCTTTCTATTTGGTGAACCATAAGTTTTTTAATGAATCTGTGATTGCCTTTCTCTGTGGAAATATCTTCATTGGTATCAATTTTTAAGTAACTCCTAAAAGTGATATGATAGGATATGTGCCTTGTGCTTTCTCACTTACTACACATGGCGTGATTACGTCTAGACTCATCTATGGTGCTGCAAATGGCATTGTTTCATTTTTCTCACTAGCCAATATTCCATCTGTACATGGAGGAGTTCTTGTTTGCCCACCCATCTGTTGGTGGACTTTTTGGTTACTTCCATATCTTGGCTATTGTAATACTGGGCAATGCAGATTTGCCTGCCTGTGTCTTTCCAATTCTCTCTTCTTAGATTATAGGTGGAGGAGTGGGCCTGCTGGATCATATGGTAGCTCAATGTTGACCTTTTTAAGGCACCTCCATTCTGTTCTCATTCGTGGCCCTTTCCAACTTACGTCCCCGTTGAAGTTGAGGGTATGCATTTCTCCACAACACCTTCAGCATTTATTGTTTGTAGTTTTCTTGCTCATGGTTATTCTGACAAGTGTGAGCTGATACCTCTTTGTGGTTGAATTCGCATGCGCCTCATAATCCGTTGAAATTGAGCTTTAAGGCATGTCCTTTTTATTTTTCAAGCAGTGATTACCCCTTAGTTCTTCAAAGTGTTCTCTTAAAGTACGTGTCACCTTTTGAAATGTTTTGGCCGTTACCTCCCTGAAGACATTTTGAGGGCAGGTTTCATTTACAGTTCTGCAGTACTTGTTCCTATGAAATGGCCATTAGCACAGGCTTTACAACTGCTTTTGCAGGTAACTGCCAGAGGGCGGCAGCCTTTCTATGTTCCCCACCCTGGTACCTAGGGAAAAGCCCTTGCGGCCTGTGGTGTTTCTCGGTTATAAATTAGAGTGGAGTGTGCCCGGACAAACCCACACAAGCTGATGTCTCCTTACTTTTGTTGGATTTTTAAATTTAATTTTTATTTTTTATTGGAGTAATTTTCCACTGTGTACGTGGACCACTTCTTCTTTGTGCATTCCTCGGTTGATGGACATTTTCATTGCTTCCAAGTGTTGGCTATGGTAAATATTGTTGGAGTGCAGGATTGCCAGCCTGTGACTTTTTGATTCTCATTTTCTCAGGTGATAGGCCCAGCAGTGGGTGTGATTGATTGACTGGTAGCACCGTGTTTCCCTTTTCAAAGCACCTTCTTTGTGTTTTCATTAGTGGCTCTTACCACATCCCCCTTAGAATCGAGGGTACGCATTTCCCCACAATCGCTTCAGCATTTATTGTTTACAGCATTTATGCTAATGGCCCTTCTGGCTGCTGTGAGCTGATAGGTTTTTGTAATTTGGGTTTGCATGTCTTTGAAAATTCGTAAAACTCATCATTTTTCTCCGCCGTTTTCTTTTCCGTTAAAAAAAGGAAACAATTGGCAGTACGATATAACTCTTGAAATTGTCTTCTTTGAAGGTTGCCCTCTTTTGAGTTATTTGGTCGATTTTCCACCCCAGCGTTTTTTTAGAGAGCAGGTGTCATTTCCCGAACTGCAAGTTTGGTGAATATTTAGTGACCTTTAGCAATGGGTTTAAAGCTGCTGTTGTGGGAAGTGGCCTCAAGGAGGCAGCATTTCTCCATTCCCAAATCTGGGTAGTAGGGCAGCAGAGCCTTTCTGGAAGTCGTGTTCCTAGGTTGTAAATTACATTGGAATGTGCGTGGAGAAACCCCCACAAGTTTATGTGTCATTATTTCTTCTTGGTTTTTAAAAGTGTTTTAATTGGGGTAAAGCTTAGAATATTGTTTGTCCAAGGTGTACACAATCTGGTTCATTTGTACCTTATATATGTCTATTCAAGTACAGATCCTCTTCCCATGTAAAATGTTACAGAGGGTTCCGCAGACTTCCCTTGCTATATGGTTGGCCTTTTTGAGATATGTATATAATATGTGTTTTTATACATATAGAAACACTAACCTTAATTTATCCATTCCCCCCACCTGTCGTTTTAGATGAGCATAGTTTGTTTTCTAAATCTGTGAGTGTCTTTCTCTGTGGAAATGTGTTCATTTGTGTCAGTTATTAGATAACGCCTATAAGTGCTATCATAGAATACAGGTCTTTTGCTTTCCAACTTACCTCATCTTTCATGATTATCTCCAGACTCATTTGTGGTGCCTCAAAGAGCAATGGTTCATTGTCTTCCATGGCTAATATCCCATTGTGTACATGGACCACTTCTTTATCCATTTACCTGTTGTTGGACATTTTGATTGCTTCACTGTCTTGGCTATTGTGAATAAGGCTGCACTGCAGCTTTTGCGGCCTGTGTCTTCTCGATTCTTGTCTTCTCAGGTGAGAGGTCCAATGGTGCGCCTGCTGGATTGAATAGTACCTCCATTTTTACTTTTAAACACAGCTCCTTTCTGTTCTCATTATTGGCTGTTACCCCTTTACGTCTCACCAGCAGGCAGAGGGTACACAGTTCTCTAAAACCCCTTCAGCATTTATTGTTTGTAGAATTTTTGCTGATGGTCAGTCGACTGGTGTAAGTTGAAACTTTTTGTAGATTAGATTGCATGCGTCTAACACTCCCTGAGGTTGAGCTTTTATCCATTTTCCTTTTTTTTAAAAAGAGTGTGAGTAAAACTTAACTCTTCCTAATCTCTTCTTGAAACATTTGCCTGTTTTGAATTTTTTCTCCATTCCCTACTTCAGCACAAATATTTAGGGCAAGTGTCCTTTACAGCCCTGAGTCCTTGTGAATGTTAAGTGACCATTAGCTGTGACTTTAAAGCTGCTCTTGCAGGATACGGCCACAAGGTGGCAGCATTTCTCCTTTACCAAATTTGGTTACTAGGGAAACAGAGCCTTAATGGAAGTGGTGTTCTAGGTTGTATATTAGAATGGAATGTGCCAGGAAAAAGCCCTTTAACTTTATGTCTCATTACTTCTTGTTCATATTTGTAATTTACTTTTTATCTTTTATCCCAACAAATTTGATTACAATGGTTTGTTTGTTCTAGGTGTGCAAGATGTGGTTCTTTCGCACATATACATGTATCTATTCTTCCTCGCATCCTTTGCCAATGTAGGTTATGACACAATGTTGAGTAGTCTTCTCCTGGTCTTCCGTACGTCTTTGGTGGTTATATATTTCACATGGTTTGTATATCTCTGTTCACCCCAATATGGCAATGTATCCAATCCTCATCCCTTTCTATTTGGTGAACCATAAGTTTTTTAATGAATCTGTGATTGCCTTTCTCTGTGGAAATATCTTCATTGGTATCAATTTTTAAGTAACTCCTAAAAGTGATATGATAGGATATGTGCCTTGTGCTTTCTCACTTACTACACATGGCGTGATTACGTCTAGACTCATCTATGGTGCTGCAAATGGCATTGTTTCATTTTTCTCACTAGCCAATATTCCATCTGTACATGGAGGAGTTCTTGTTTGCCCACCCATCTGTTGGTGGACTTTTTGGTTACTTCCATATCTTGGCTATTGTAATACTGGGCAATGCAGATTTGCCTGCCTGTGTCTTTCCAATTCTCTCTTCTTAGATTATAGGTGGAGGAGTGGGCCTGCTGGATCATATGGTAGCTCAATGTTGACCTTTTTAAGGCACCTCCATTCTGTTCTCATTCGTGGCCCTTTCCAACTTACGTCCCCGTTGAAGTTGAGGGTATGCATTTCTCCACAACACCTTCAGCATTTATTGTTTGTAGTTTTCTTGCTCATGGTTATTCTGACAAGTGTGAGCTGATACCTCTTTGTGGTTGAATTCGCATGCGCCTCATAATCCGTTGAAATTGAGCTTTAAGGCATGTCCTTTTTATTTTTCAAGCAGTGATTACCCCTTAGTTCTTCTAAGTGTTCTCTTAAAGTACGTGTCACCTTTTGAAATGTTTTGGCCGTTACCTCCCTGAAGACATTTTGAGGGCAGGTTTCATTTACAGTTCTGCAGTACTTGTTCCTATGAAATGGCCATTAGCACAGGCTTTACAACTGCTTTTGCAGGTAACTGCCAGAGGGTGGCAGCCTTTCTATGTTCCCCACCCTGGTACCTAGGGAAAAGCCCTTGCGGCCTGTGGTGTTTCTCGGTTATAAATTAGAGTGGAGTGTGCCCGGACAAACCCACACAAGCTGATGTCTCCTTACTTTTGTTGGATTTTTAAATTTAATTTTTATTTTTTATTGGAGTAATTTTCCACTGTGTACGTGGACCACTTCTTCTTTGTGCATTCCTCGGTTGATGGACATTTTCATTGCTTCCAAGTGTTGGCTATGGTAAATATTGTTGGAGTGCAGGATTGCCAGCCTGTGACTTTTTGATTCTCATTTTCTCAGGTGATAGGCCCAGCAGTGGGTGTGATTGATTGACTGGTAGCACCGTGTTTCCCTTTTCAAAGCACCTTCTTTGTGTTTTCATTAGTGGCTCTTACCACATCCCCCTTAGAATCGAGGGTACGCATTTCCCCACAATCGCTTCAGCATTTATTGTTTACAGCATTTATGCTAATGGCCCTTCTGGCTGCTGTGAGCTGATAGGTTTTTGTAATTTGGGTTTGCATGTCTTTGAAAATTCGTAAAACTCATCATTTTTCTCCGCCGTTTTCTTTTCCGTTAAAAAAAGGAAACAATTGGCAGTACGATATAACTCTTGAAATTGTCTTCTTTGAAGGTTGCCCTCTTTTGAGTTATTTGGTCGATTTTCCACCCCAGCGTTTTTTTAGAGAGCAGGTGTCATTTCCCGAACTGCAAGTTTGGTGAATATTTAGTGACCTTTAGCAATGGGTTTAAAGCTGCTGTTGTGGGAAGTGGCCTCAAGGAGGCAGCATTTCTCCATTCCCAAATCTGGGTAGTAGGGCAGCAGAGCCTTTCTGGAAGTCGTGTTCCTAGGTTGTAAATTACATTGGAATGTGCGTGGAGAAACCCCCACAAGTTTATGTGTCATTATTTCTTCTTGGTTTTTAAAAGTGTTTTAATTGGGGTAAAGCTTAGAATATTGTTTGTCCAAGGTGTACACAATCTGGTTCATTTGTACCTTATATATGTCTATTCAAGTACAGATCCTCTTCCCATGTAAAATGTTACAGAGGGTTCCGCAGACTTCCCTTGCTATATGGTTGGCCTTTTTGAGATATGTATATAATATGTGTTTTTATACATATAGAAACACTAACCTTAATTTATCCATTCCCCCCACCTGTCGTTTTAGATGAGCATAGTTTGTTTTCTAAATCTGTGAGTGTCTTTCTCTGTGGAAATGTGTTCATTTGTGTCAGTTATTAGATAACGCCTATAAGTGCTATCATAGAATACAGGTCTTTTGCTTTCCAACTTACCTCATCTTTCATGATTATCTCCAGACTCATTTGTGGTGCCTCAAAGAGCAATGGTTCATTGTCTTCCATGGCTAATATTCCATTGTGTACATGGACCACTTCTTTATCCATTTACCTGTTGTTGGACATTTTGATTGCTTCACTGTCTTGGCTATTGTGAATAAGGCTGCACTGCAGCTTTTGCGGCCTGTGTCTTCTCGATTCTTGTCTTCTCAGGTGAGAGGTCCAATGGTGCGCCTGCTGGATTGAATAGTACCTCCATTTTTACTTTTAAACACAGCTCCTTTCTGTTCTCATTATTGGCTGTTACCCCTTTACGTCTCACCAGCAGGCAGAGGGTACACAGTTCTCTAAAACCCCTTCAGCATTTATTGTTTGTTGAATTTTTGCTGATGGTCAGTCGACTGGTGTAAGTTGAAACTTTTTGTAGATTAGATTGCATGCGTCTAACACTCCCTGAGGTTGAGCTTTTATCCATTTTCCTTTTTTTTAAAAAGAGTGTGAGTAAAACTTAACTCTTCCTAATCTCTTCTTGAAACATTTGCCTGTTTTGAATTTTTTCTCCATTCCCTACTTCAGCACAAATATTTAGGGCAAGTGTCCTTTACAGCCCTGAGTCCTTGTGAATGTTAAGTGACCATTAGCTGTGACTTTAAAGCTGCTCTTGCAGGATACGGCCACAAGGTGGCAGCATTTCTCCTTTACCAAATTTGGTTACTAGGGAAACAGAGCCTTAATGGAAGTGGTGTTCTAGGTTGTATATTAGAATGGAATGTGCCAGGAAAAAGCCCTTTAACTTTATGTCTCATTACTTCTTGTTCATATTTGTAATTTACTTTTTATCTTTTATCCCAACAAATTTGATTACAATGGTTTGTTTTTTCTAGGTGTGCAAGATGTGGTTCTTTCGCACATATACATGTATCTATTCTTCCTCGCATCCTTTGCCAATGTAGGTTATGACACAATGTTGAGTAGTCTTCTCCTGGTCTTCCGTACGTCTTTGGTGGTTATATATTTCACATGGTTTGTATATCTCTGTTCACCCCAATATGGCAATGTATCCAATCCTCATCCCTTTCTATTTGGTGAACCATAAGTTTTTTAATGAATCTGTGATTGCCTTTCTCTGTGGAAATATCTTCATTGGTATCAATTTTTAAGTAACTCCTAAAAGTGATATGATAGGATATGTGCCTTGTGCTTTCTCACTTACTACACATGGCGTGATTACGTCTAGACTCATCTATGGTGCTGCAAATGGCATTGTTTCATTTTTCTCACTAGCCAATATTCCATCTGTACATGGAGGAGTTCTTGTTTGCCCACCCATCTGTTGGTGGACTTTTTGGTTACTTCCATATCTTGGCTATTGTAATACTGGGCAATGCAGATTTGCCTGCCTGTGTCTTTCCAATTCTCTCTTCTTAGATTATAGGTGGAGGAGTGGGCCTGCTGGATCATATGGTAGCTCAATGTTGACCTTTTTAAGGCACCTCCATTCTGTTCTCATTCGTGGCCCTTTCCAACTTACGTCCCCGTTGAAGTTGAGGGTATGCATTTCTCCACAACACCTTCAGCATTTATTGTTTGTAGTTTTCTTGCTCATGGTTATTCTGACAAGTGTGAGCTGATACCTCTTTGTGGTTGAATTCGCATGCGCCTCATAATCCGTTGAAATTGAGCTTTAAGGCATGTCCTTTTTATTTTTCAAGCAGTGATTACCCCTTAGTTCTTCAAAGTGTTCTCTTAAAGTACGTGTCACCTTTTGAAATGTTTTGGCCGTTACCTCCCTGAAGACATTTTGAGGGCAGGTTTCATTTACAGTTCTGCAGTACTTGTTCCTATGAAATGGCCATTAGCACAGGCTTTACAACTGCTTTTGCAGGTAACTGCCAGAGGGCGGCAGCCTTTCTATGTTCCCCACCCTGGTACCTAGGGAAAAGCCCTTGCGGCCTGTGGTGTTTCTCGGTTATAAATTAGAGTGGAGTGTGCCCGGACAAACCCACACAAGCTGATGTCTCCTTACTTTTGTTGGATTTTTAAATTTAATTTTTATTTTTTATTGGAGTAATTTTCCACTGTGTACGTGGACCACTTCTTCTTTGTGCATTCCTCGGTTGATGGACATTTTCATTGCTTCCAAGTGTTGGCTATGGTAAATATTGTTGGAGTGCAGGATTGCCAGCCTGTGACTTTTTGATTCTCATTTTCTCAGGTGATAGGCCCAGCAGTGGGTGTGATTGATTGACTGGTAGCACCGTGTTTCCCTTTTCAAAGCACCTTCTTTGTGTTTTCATTAGTGGCTCTTACCACATCCCCCTTAGAATCGAGGGTACGCATTTCCCCACAATCGCTTCAGCATTTATTGTTTACAGCATTTATGCTAATGGCCCTTCTGGCTGCTGTGAGCTGATAGGTTTTTGTAATTTGGGTTTGCATGTCTTTGAAAATTCGTAAAACTCATCATTTTTCTCCGCCGTTTTCTTTTCCGTTAAAAAAAGGAAACAATTGGCAGTACGATATAACTCTTGAAATTGTCTTCTTTGAAGGTTGCCCTCTTTTGAGTTATTTGGTCGATTTTCCACCCCAGCGTTTTTTTAGAGAGCAGGTGTCATTTCCCGAACTGCAAGTTTGGTGAATATTTAGTGACCTTTAGCAATGGGTTTAAAGCTGCTGTTGTGGGAAGTGGCCTCAAGGAGGCAGCATTTCTCCATTCCCAAATCTGGGTAGTAGGGCAGCAGAGCCTTTCTGGAAGTCGTGTTCCTAGGTTGTAAATTACATTGGAATGTGCGTGGAGAAACCCCCACAAGTTTATGTGTCATTATTTCTTCTTGGTTTTTAAAAGTGTTTTAATTGGGGTAAAGCTTAGAATATTGTTTGTCCAAGGTGTACACAATCTGGTTCATTTGTACCTTATATATGTCTATTCAAGTACAGATCCTCTTCCCATGTAAAATGTTACAGAGGGTTCCGCAGACTTCCCTTGCTATATGGTTGGCCTTTTTGAGATATGTATATAATATGTGTTTTTATACATATAGAAACACTAACCTTAATTTATCCATTCCCCCCACCTGTCGTTTTAGATGAGCATAGTTTGTTTTCTAAATCTGTGAGTGTCTTTCTCTGTGGAAATGTGTTCATTTGTGTCAGTTATTAGATAACGCCTATAAGTGCTATCATAGAATACAGGTCTTTTGCTTTCCAACTTACCTCATCTTTCATGATTATCTCCAGACTCATTTGTGGTGCCTCAAAGAGCAATGGTTCATTGTCTTCCATGGCTAATATTCCATTGTGTACATGGACCACTTCTTTATCCATTTACCTGTTGTTGGACATTTTGATTGCTTCACTGTCTTGGCTATTGTGAATAAGGCTGCACTGCAGCTTTTGCGGCCTGTGTCTTCTCGATTCTTGTCTTCTCAGGTGAGAGGTCCAATGGTGCGCCTGCTGGATTGAATAGTACCTCCATTTTTACTTTTAAACACAGCTCCTTTCTGTTCTCATTATTGGCTGTTACCCCTTTACGTCTCACCAGCAGGCAGAGGGTACACAGTTCTCTAAAACCCCTTCAGCATTTATTGTTTGTAGAATTTTTGCTGATGGTCAGTCGACTGGTGTAAGTTGAAACTTTTTGTAGATTAGATTGCATGCGTCTAACACTCCCTGAGGTTGAGCTTTTATCCATTTTCCTTTTTTTTAAAAAGAGTGTGAGTAAAACTTAACTCTTCCTAATCTCTTCTTGAAACATTTGCCTGTTTTGAATTTTTTCTCCATTCCCTACTTCAGCACAAATATTTAGGGCAAGTGTCCTTTACAGCCCTGAGTCCTTGTGAATGTTAAGTGACCATTAGCTGTGACTTTAAAGCTGCTCTTGCAGGATACGGCCACAAGGTGGCAGCATTTCTCCTTTACCAAATTTGGTTACTAGGGAAACAGAGCCTTAATGGAAGTGGTGTTCTAGGTTGTATATTAGAATGGAATGTGCCAGGAAAAAGCCCTTTAACTTTATGTCTCATTACTTCTTGTTCATATTTGTAATTTACTTTTTATCTTTTATCCCAACAAATTTGATTACAATGGTTTGTTTGTTCTAGGTGTGCAAGATGTGGTTCTTTCGCACATATACATGTATCTATTCTTCCTCGCATCCTTTGCCAATGTAGGTTATGACACAATGTTGAGTAGTCTTCTCCTGGTCTTCCGTACGTCTTTGGTGGTTATATATTTCACATGGTTTGTATATCTCTGTTCACCCCAATATGGCAATGTATCCAATCCTCATCCCTTTCTATTTGGTGAACCATAAGTTTTTTAATGAATCTGTGATTGCCTTTCTCTGTGGAAATATCTTCATTGGTATCAATTTTTAAGTAACTCCTAAAAGTGATATGATAGGATATGTGCCTTGTGCTTTCTCACTTACTACACATGGCGTGATTACGTCTAGACTCATCTATGGTGCTGCAAATGGCATTGTTTCATTTTTCTCACTAGCCAATATTCCATCTGTACATGGAGGAGTTCTTGTTTGCCCACCCATCTGTTGGTGGACTTTTTGGTTACTTCCATATCTTGGCTATTGTAATACTGGGCAATGCAGATTTGCCTGCCTGTGTCTTTCCAATTCTCTCTTCTTAGATTATAGGTGGAGGAGTGGGCCTGCTGGATCATATGGTAGCTCAATGTTGACCTTTTTAAGGCACCTCCATTCTGTTCTCATTCGTGGCCCTTTCCAACTTACGTCCCCGTTGAAGTTGAGGGTATGCATTTCTCCACAACACCTTCAGCATTTATTGTTTGTAGTTTTCTTGCTCATGGTTATTCTGACAAGTGTGAGCTGATACCTCTTTGTGGTTGAATTCGCATGCGCCTCATAATCCGTTGAAATTGAGCTTTAAGGCATGTCCTTTTTATTTTTCAAGCAGTGATTACCCCTTAGTTCTTCAAAGTGTTCTCTTAAAGTACGTGTCACCTTTTGAAATGTTTTGGCCGTTACCTCCCTGAAGACATTTTGAGGGCAGGTTTCATTTACAGTTCTGCAGTACTTGTTCCTATGAAATGGCCATTAGCACAGGCTTTACAACTGCTTTTGCAGGTAACTGCCAGAGGGTGGCAGCCTTTCTATGTTCCCCACCCTGGTACCTAGGGAAAAGCCCTTGCGGCCTGTGGTGTTTCTCGGTTATAAATTAGAGTGGAGTGTGCCCGGACAAACCCACAAAAGCTGATGTCTCCTTACTTTTGTTGGATTTTTAAATTTAATTTTTATTTTTTATTGGAGTAATTTTCCACTGTGTACGTGGACCACTTCTTCTTTGTGCATTCCTCGGTTGATGGACATTTTCATTGCTTCCAAGTGTTGGCTATGGTAAATATTGTTGGAGTGCAGGATTGCCAGCCTGTGACTTTTTGATTCTCATTTTCTCAGGTGATAGGCCCAGCAGTGGGTGTGATTGATTGACTGGTAGCACCGTGTTTCCCTTTTCAAAGCACCTTCTTTGTGTTTTCATTAGTGGCTCTTACCACATCCCCCTTAGAATCGAGGGTACGCATTTCCCCACAATCGCTTCAGCATTTATTGTTTACAGCATTTATGCTAATGGCCCTTCTGGCTGCTGTGAGCTGATAGGTTTTTGTAATTTGGGTTTGCATGTCTTTGAAAATTCGTAAAACTCATCATTTTTCTCCGCCGTTTTCTTTTCCGTTAAAAAAAGGAAACAATTGGCAGTACGATATAACTCTTGAAATTGTCTTCTTTGAAGGTTGCCCTCTTTTGAGTTATTTGGTCGATTTTCCACCCCAGCGTTTTTTTAGAGAGCAGGTGTCATTTCCCGAACTGCAAGTTTGGTGAATATTTAGTGACCTTTAGCAATGGGTTTAAAGCTGCTGTTGTGGGAAGTGGCCTCAAGGAGGCAGCATTTCTCCATTCCCAAATCTGGGTAGTAGGGCAGCAGAGCCTTTCTGGAAGTCGTGTTCCTAGGTTGTAAATTACATTGGAATGTGCGTGGAGAAACCCCCACAAGTTTATGTGTCATTATTTCTTCTTGGTTTTTAAAAGTGTTTTAATTGGGGTAAAGCTTAGAATATTGTTTGTCCAAGGTGTACACAATCTGGTTCATTTGTACCTTATATATGTCTATTCAAGTACAGATCCTCTTCCCATGTAAAATGTTACAGAGGGTTCCGCAGACTTCCCTTGCTATATGGTTGGCCTTTTTGAGATATGTATATAATATGTGTTTTTATACATATAGAAACACTAACCTTAATTTATCCATTCCCCCCACCTGTCGTTTTAGATGAGCATAGTTTGTTTTCTAAATCTGTGAGTGTCTTTCTCTGTGGAAATGTGTTCATTTGTGTCAGTTATTAGATAACGCCTATAAGTGCTATCATAGAATACAGGTCTTTTGCTTTCCAACTTACCTCATCTTTCATGATTATCTCCAGACTCATTTGTGGTGCCTCAAAGAGCAATGGTTCATTGTCTTCCATGGCTAATATTCCATTGTGTACATGGACCACTTCTTTATCCATTTACCTGTTGTTGGACATTTTGATTGCTTCACTGTCTTGGCTATTGTGAATAAGGCTGCACTGCAGCTTTTGCGGCCTGTGTCTTCTCGATTCTTGTCTTCTCAGGTGAGAGGTCCAATGGTGCGCCTGCTGGATTGAATAGTACCTCCATTTTTACTTTTAAACACAGCTCCTTTCTGTTCTCATTATTGGCTGTTACCCCTTTACGTCTCACCAGCAGGCAGAGGGTACACAGTTCTCTAAAACCCCTTCAGCATTTATTGTTTGTAGAATTTTTGCTGATGGTCAGTCGACTGGTGTAAGTTGAAACTTTTTGTAGATTAGATTGCATGCGTCTAACACTCCCTGAGGTTGAGCTTTTATCCATTTTCCTTTTTTTTAAAAAGAGTGTGAGTAAAACTTAACTCTTCCTAATCTCTTCTTGAAACATTTGCCTGTTTTGAATTTTTTCTCCATTCCCTACTTCAGCACAAATATTTAGGGCAAGTGTCCTTTACAGCCCTGAGTCCTTGTGAATGTTAAGTGACCATTAGCTGTGACTTTAAAGCTGCTCTTGCAGGATACGGCCACAAGGTGGCAGCATTTCTCCTTTACCAAATTTGGTTACTAGGGAAACAGAGCCTTAATGGAAGTGGTGTTCTAGGTTGTATATTAGAATGGAATGTGCCAGGAAAAAGCCCTTTAACTTTATGTCTCATTACTTCTTGTTCATATTTGTAATTTACTTTTTATCTTTTATCCCAACAAATTTGATTACAATGGTTTGTTTGTTCTAGGTGTGCAAGATGTGGTTCTTTCGCACATATACATGTATCTATTCTTCCTCGCATCCTTTGCCAATGTAGGTTATGACACAATGTTGAGTAGTCTTCTCCTGGTCTTCCATACGTCTTTGGTGGTTATATATTTCACATGGTTTGTATATCTCTGTTCACCCCAATATGGCAATGTATCCAATCCTCATCCCTTTCTATTTGGTGAACCATAAGTTTTTTAATGAATCTGTGATTGCCTTTCTCTGTGGAAATATCTTCATTGGTATCAATTTTTAAGTAACTCCTAAAAGTGATATGATAGGATATGTGCCTTGTGCTTTCTCACTTACTACACATGGCGTGATTACGTCTAGACTCATCTATGGTGCTGCAAATGGCATTGTTTCATTTTTCTCACTAGCCAATATTCCATCTGTACATGGAGGAGTTCTTGTTTGCCCACCCATCTGTTGGTGGACTTTTTGGTTACTTCCATATCTTGGCTATTGTAATACTGGGCAATGCAGATTTGCCTGCCTGTGTCTTTCCAATTCTCTCTTCTTAGATTATAGGTGGAGGAGTGGGCCTGCTGGATCATATGGTAGCTCAATGTTGACCTTTTTAAGGCACCTCCATTCTGTTCTCATTCGTGGCCCTTTCCAACTTACGTCCCCGTTGAAGTTGAGGGTATGCATTTCTCCACAACACCTTCAGCATTTATTGTTTGTAGTTTTCTTGCTCATGGTTATTCTGACAAGTGTGAGCTGATACCTCTTTGTGGTTGAATTCGCATGCGCCTCATAATCCGTTGAAATTGAGCTTTAAGGCATGTCCTTTTTATTTTTCAAGCAGTGATTACCCCTTAGTTCTTCAAAGTGTTCTCTTAAAGTACGTGTCACCTTTTGAAATGTTTTGGCCGTTACCTCCCTGAAGACATTTTGAGGGCAGGTTTCATTTACAGTTCTGCAGTACTTGTTCCTATGAAATGGCCATTAGCACAGGCTTTACAACTGCTTTTGCAGGTAACTGCCAGAGGGTGGCAGCCTTTCTATGTTCCCCACCCTGGTACCTAGGGAAAAGCCCTTGCGGCCTGTGGTGTTTCTCGGTTATAAATTAGAGTGGAGTGTGCCCGGACAAACCCACACAAGCTGATGTCTCCTTACTTTTGTTGGATTTTTAAATTTAATTTTTATTTTTTATTGGAGTAATTTTCCACTGTGTACGTGGACCACTTCTTCTTTGTGCATTCCTCGGTTGATGGACATTTTCATTGCTTCCAAGTGTTGGCTATGGTAAATATTGTTGGAGTGCAGGATTGCCAGCCTGTGACTTTTTGATTCTCATTTTCTCAGGTGATAGGCCCAGCAGTGGGTGTGATTGATTGACTGGTAGCACCGTGTTTCCCTTTTCAAAGCACCTTCTTTGTGTTTTCATTAGTGGCTCTTACCACATCCCCCTTAGAATCGAGGGTACGCATTTCCCCACAATCGCTTCAGCATTTATTGTTTACAGCATTTATGCTAATGGCCCTTCTGGCTGCTGTGAGCTGATAGGTTTTTGTAATTTGGGTTTGCATGTCTTTGAAAATTCGTAAAACTCATCATTTTTCTCCGCCGTTTTCTTTTCCGTTAAAAAAAGGAAACAATTGGCAGTACGATATAACTCTTGAAATTGTCTTCTTTGAAGGTTGCCCTCTTTTGAGTTATTTGGTCGATTTTCCACCCCAGCGTTTTTTTAGAGAGCAGGTGTCATTTCCCGAACTGCAAGTTTGGTGAATATTTAGTGACCTTTAGCAATGGGTTTAAAGCTGCTGTTGTGGGAAGTGGCCTCAAGGAGGCAGCATTTCTCCATTCCCAAATCTGGGTAGTAGGGCAGCAGAGCCTTTCTGGAAGTCGTGTTCCTAGGTTGTAAATTACATTGGAATGTGCGTGGAGAAACCCCCACAAGTTTATGTGTCATTATTTCTTCTTGGTTTTTAAAAGTGTTTTAATTGGGGTAAAGCTTAGAATATTGTTTGTCCAAGGTGTACACAATCTGGTTCATTTGTACCTTATATATGTCTATTCAAGTACAGATCCTCTTCCCATGTAAAATGTTACAGAGGGTTCCGCAGACTTCCCTTGCTATATGGTTGGCCTTTTTGAGATATGTATATAATATGTGTTTTTATACATATAGAAACACTAACCTTAATTTATCCATTCCCCCCACCTGTCGTTTTAGATGAGCATAGTTTGTTTTCTAAATCTGTGAGTGTCTTTCTCTGTGGAAATGTGTTCATTTGTGTCAGTTATTAGATAACGCCTATAAGTGCTATCATAGAATACAGGTCTTTTGCTTTCCAACTTACCTCATCTTTCATGATTATCTCCAGACTCATTTGTGGTGCCTCAAAGAGCAATGGTTCATTGTCTTCCATGGCTAATATTCCATTGTGTACATGGACCACTTCTTTATCCATTTACCTGTTGTTGGACATTTTGATTGCTTCACTGTCTTGGCTATTGTGAATAAGGCTGCACTGCAGCTTTTGCGGCCTGTGTCTTCTCGATTCTTGTCTTCTCAGGTGAGAGGTCCAATGGTGCGCCTGCTGGATTGAATAGTACCTCCATTTTTACTTTTAAACACAGCTCCTTTCTGTTCTCATTATTGGCTGTTACCCCTTTACGTCTCACCAGCAGGCAGAGGGTACACAGTTCTCTAAAACCCCTTCAGCATTTATTGTTTGTAGAATTTTTGCTGATGGTCAGTCGACTGGTGTAAGTTGAAACTTTTTGTAGATTAGATTGCATGCGTCTAACACTCCCTGAGGTTGAGCTTTTATCCATTTTCCTTTTTCTTAAAAAGAGTGTGAGTAAAACTTAACTCTTCCTAATCTCTTCTTGAAACATTTGCCTGTTTTGAATTTTTTCTCCATTCCCTACTTCAGCACAAATATTTAGGGCAAGTGTCCTTTACAGCCCTGAGTCCTTGTGAATGTTAAGTGACCATTAGCTGTGACTTTAAAGCTGCTCTTGCAGGATACGGCCACAAGGTGGCAGCATTTCTCCTTTACCAAATTTGGTTACTAGGGAAACAGAGCCTTAATGGAAGTGGTGTTCTAGGTTGTATATTAGAATGGAATGTGCCAGGAAAAAGCCCTTTAACTTTATGTCTCATTACTTCTTGTTCATATTTGTAATTTACTTTTTATCTTTTATCCCAACAAATTTGATTACAATGGTTTGTTTGTTCTAGGTGTGCAAGATGTGGTTCTTTCGCACATATACATGTATCTATTCTTCCTCGCATCCTTTGCCAATGTAGGTTATGACACAATGTTGAGTAGTCTTCTCCTGGTCTTCCGTACGTCTTTGGTGGTTATATATTTCACATGGTTTGTATATCTCTGTTCACCCCAATATGGCAATGTATCCAATCCTCATCCCTTTCTATTTGGTGAACCATAAGTTTTTTAATGAATCTGTGATTGCCTTTCTCTGTGGAAATATCTTCATTGGTATCAATTTTTAAGTAACTCCTAAAAGTGATATGATAGGATATGTGCCTTGTGCTTTCTCACTTACTACACATGGCGTGATTACGTCTAGACTCATCTATGGTGCTGCAAATGGCATTGTTTCATTTTTCTCACTAGCCAATATTCCATCTGTACATGGAGGAGTTCTTGTTTGCCCACCCATCTGTTGGTGGACTTTTTGGTTACTTCCATATCTTGGCTATTGTAATACTGGGCAATGCAGATTTGCCTGCCTGTGTCTTTCCAATTCTCTCTTCTTAGATTATAGGTGGAGGAGTGGGCCTGCTGGATCATATGGTAGCTCAATGTTGACCTTTTTAAGGCACCTCCATTCTGTTCTCATTCGTGGCCCTTTCCAACTTACGTCCCCGTTGAAGTTGAGGGTATGCATTTCTCCACAACACCTTCAGCATTTATTGTTTGTAGTTTTCTTGCTCATGGTTATTCTGACAAGTGTGAGCTGATACCTCTTTGTGGTTGAATTCGCATGCGCCTCATAATCCGTTGAAATTGAGCTTTAAGGCATGTCCTTTTTATTTTTCAAGCAGTGATTACCCCTTAGTTCTTCAAAGTGTTCTCTTAAAGTACGTGTCACCTTTTGAAATGTTTTGGCCGTTACCTCCCTGAAGACATTTTGAGGGCAGGTTTCATTTACAGTTCTGCAGTACTTGTTCCTATGAAATGGCCATTAGCACAGGCTTTACAACTGCTTTTGCAGGTAACTGCCAGAGGGTGGCAGCCTTTCTATGTTCCCCACCCTGGTACCTAGGGAAAAGCCCTTGCGGCCTGTGGTGTTTCTCGGTTATAAATTAGAGTGGAGTGTGCCCGGACAAACCCACACAAGCTGATGTCTCCTTACTTTTGTTGGATTTTTAAATTTAATTTTTATTTTTTATTGGAGTAATTTTCCACTGTGTACGTGGACCACTTCTTCTTTGTGCATTCCTTGGTTGATGGACATTTTCATTGCTTCCAAGTGTTGGCTATGGTAAATATTGTTGGAGTGCAGGATTGCCAGCCTGTGACTTTTTGATTCTCATTTTCTCAGGTGATAGGCCCAGCAGTGGGTGTGATTGATTGACTGGTAGCACCGTGTTTCCCTTTTCAAAGCACCTTCTTTGTGTTTTCATTAGTGGCTCTTACCACATCCCCCTTAGAATCGAGGGTACGCATTTCCCCACAATCGCTTCAGCATTTATTGTTTACAGCATTTATGCTAATGGCCCTTCTGGCTGCTGTGAGCTGATAGGTTTTTGTAATTTGGGTTTGCATGTCTTTGAAAATTCGTAAAACTCATCATTTTTCTCCGCCGTTTTCTTTTCCGTTAAAAAAAGGAAACAATTGGCAGTACGATATAACTCTTGAAATTGTCTTCTTTGAAGGTTGCCCTCTTTTGAGTTATTTGGTCGATTTTCCACCCCAGCGTTTTTTTAGAGAGCAGGTGTCATTTCCCGAACTGCAAGTTTGGTGAATATTTAGTGACCTTTAGCAATGGGTTTAAAGCTGCTGTTGTGGGAAGTGGCCTCAAGGAGGCAGCATTTCTCCATTCCCAAATCTGGGTAGTAGGGCAGCAGAGCCTTTCTGGAAGTCGTGTTCCTAGGTTGTAAATTACATTGGAATGTGCGTGGAGAAACCCCCACAAGTTTATGTGTCATTATTTCTTCTTGGTTTTTAAAAGTGTTTTAATTGGGGTAAAGCTTAGAATATTGTTTGTCCAAGGTGTACACAATCTGGTTCATTTGTACCTTATATATGTCTATTCAAGTACAGATCCTCTTCCCATGTAAAATGTTACAGAGGGTTCCGCAGACTTCCCTTGCTATATGGTTGGCCTTTTTGAGATATGTATATAATATGTGTTTTTATACATATAGAAACACTAACCTTAATTTATCCATTCCCCCCACCTGTCGTTTTAGATGAGCATAGTTTGTTTTCTAAATCTGTGAGTGTCTTTCTCTGTGGAAATGTGTTCATTTGTGTCAGTTATTAGATAACGCCTATAAGTGCTATCATAGAATACAGGTCTTTTGCTTTCCAACTTACCTCATCTTTCATGATTATCTCCAGACTCATTTGTGGTGCCTCAAAGAGCAATGGTTCATTGTCTTCCATGGCTAATATCCCATTGTGTACATGGACCACTTCTTTATCCATTTACCTGTTGTTGGACATTTTGATTGCTTCACTGTCTTGGCTATTGTGAATAAGGCTGCACTGCAGCTTTTGCGGCCTGTGTCTTCTCGATTCTTGTCTTCTCAGGTGAGAGGTCCAATGGTGCGCCTGCTGGATTGAATAGTACCTCCATTTTTACTTTTAAACACAGCTCCTTTCTGTTCTCATTATTGGCTGTTACCCCTTTACGTCTCACCAGCAGGCAGAGGGTACACAGTTCTCTAAAACCCCTTCAGCATTTATTGTTTGTAGAATTTTTGCTGATGGTCAGTCGACTGGTGTAAGTTGAAACTTTTTGTAGATTAGATTGCATGCGTCTAACACTCCCTGAGGTTGAGCTTTTATCCATTTTCCTTTTTTTTTAAAAAGAGTGTGAGTAAAACTTAACTCTTCCTAATCTCTTCTTGAAACATTTGCCTGTTGTGAATTTTTTCTCCATTCCCTACTTCAGCACAAATATTTAGGGCAAGTGTCCTTTACAGCCCTGAGTCCTTGTGAATGTTAAGTGACCATTAGCTGTGACTTTAAAGCTGCTCTTGCAGGATACGGCCACAAGGTGGCAGCATTTCTCCTTTACCAAATTTGGTTACTAGGGAAACAGAGCCTTAATGGAAGTGGTGTTCTAGGTTGTATATTAGAATGGAATGTGCCAGGAAAAAGCCCTTTAACTTTATGTCTCATTACTTCTTGTTCATATTTGTAATTTACTTTTTATCTTTTATCCCAACAAATTTGATTACAATGGTTTGTTTGTTCTAGGTGTGCAAGATGTGGTTCTTTCACACATATACATGTATCTATTCTTCCTCGCATCCTTTGCCAATGTAGGTTATGACACAATGTTGAGTAGTCTTCTCCTGGTCTTCCGTACGTCTTTGGTGGTTATATATTTCACATGGTTTGTATATCTCTGTTCACCCCAATATGGCAATGTATCCAATCCTCATCCCTTTCTATTTGGTGAACCATAAGTTTTTTAATCAATCTGTGATTGCCTTTCTCTGTGGAAATATCTTCATTGGTATCAATTTTTAAGTAACTCCTAAAAGTGATATGATAGGATATGTGCCCTTTGCTTTCTCACTTACTACACATGGCGTGATTACGTCTAGACTCATCTATGGTGCTGCAAATGGCATTGTTTCATTTTTCTCACTAGCCAATATTCCATCTGTACATGGAGGAGTTCTTGTTTGCCCACCCATCTGTTGGTGGACTTTTTGGTTACTTCCATATCTTGGCTATTGTAATACTGGGCAATGCAGATTTGCCTGCCTGTGTCTTTCCAATTCTCTCTTCTTAGATTATAGGTGGAGGAGTGGGCCTGCTGGATCATATGGTAGCTCAATGTTGACCTTTTTAAGGCACCTCCATTCTGTTCTCATTCGTGGCCCTTTCCAACTTACGTCCCCGTTGAAGTTGAGGGTATGCATTTCTCCACAACACCTTCAGCATTTATTGTTTGTAGTTTTCTTGCTCATGGTTATTCTGACAAGTGTGAGCTGATACCTCTTTGTGGTTGAATTCGCATGCGCCTCATAATCCGTTGAAATTGAGCTTTAAGGCATGTCCTTTTTATTTTTCAAGCAGTGATTACCCCTTAGTTCTTCAAAGTGTTCTCTTAAAGTACGTGTCACCTTTTGAAATGTTTTGGCCGTTACCTCCCTGAAGACATTTTGAGGGCAGGTTTCATTTACAGTTCTGCAGTACTTGTTCCTATGAAATGGCCATTAGCACAGGCTTTACAACTGCTTTTGCAGGTAACTGCCAGAGGGCGGCAGCCTTTCTATGTTCCCCACCCTGGTACCTAGGGAAAAGCCCTTGCGGCCTGTGGTGTTTCTCGGTTATAAATTAGAGTGGAGTGTGCCCGGACAAACCCACACAAGCTGATGTCTCCTTACTTTTGTTGGATTTTTAAATTTAATTTTTATTTTTTATTGGAGTAATTTTCCACTGGGTACGTGGACCACTTCTTCTTTGTGCATTCCTCGGTTGATGGACATTTTCATTGCTTCCAAGTGTTGGCTATGGTAAATATTGTTGGAGTGCAGGATTGCCAGCCTGTGACTTTTTGATTCTCATTTTCTCAGGTGATAGGCCCAGCAGTGGGTGTGATTGATTGACTGGTAGCACCGTGTTTCCCTTTTCAAAGCACCTTCTTTGTGTTTTCATTAGTGGCTCTTACCACATCCCCCTTAGAATCGAGGGTACGCATTTCCCCACAATCGCTTCAGCATTTATTGTTTACAGCATTTATGCTAATGGCCCTTCTGGCTGCTGTGAGCTGATAGGTTTTTGTAATTTGGGTTTGCATGTCTTTGAAAATTCGTAAAACTCATCATTTTTCTCCGCCGTTTTCTTTTCCGTTAAAAAAAGGAAACAATTGGCAGTACGATATAACTCTTGAAATTGTCTTCTTTGAAGGTTGCCCTCTTTTGAGTTATTTGGTCGATTTTCCACCCCAGCGTTTTTTTAGAGAGCAGGTGTCATTTCCCGAACTGCAAGTTTGGTGAATATTTAGTGACCTTTAGCAATGGGTTTAAAGCTGCTGTTGTGGGAAGTGGCCTCAAGGAGGCAGCATTTCTCCATTCCCAAATCTGGGTAGTAGGGCAGCAGAGCCTTTCTGGAAGTCGTGTTCCTAGGTTGTAAATTACATTGGAATGTGCGTGGAGAAACCCCCACAAGTTTATGTGTCATTATTTCTTCTTGGTTTTTAAAAGTGTTTTAATTGGGGTAAAGCTTAGAATATTGTTTGTCCAAGGTGTACACAATCTGGTTCATTTGTACCTTATATATGTCTATTCAAGTACAGATCCTCTTCCCATGTAAAATGTTACAGAGGGTTCCGCAGACTTCCCTTGCTATATGGTTGGCCTTTTTGAGATATGTATATAATATGTGTTTTTATACATATAGAAACACTAACCTTAATTTATCCATTCCCCCCACCTGTCGTTTTAGATGAGCATAGTTTGTTTTCTAAATCTGTGAGTGTCTTTCTCTGTGGAAATGTGTTCATTTGTGTCAGTTATTAGATAACGCCTATAAGTGCTATCATAGAATACAGGTCTTTTGCTTTCCAACTTACCTCATCTTTCATGATTATCTCCAGACTCATTTGTGGTGCCTCAAAGAGCAATGGTTCATTGTCTTCCATGGCTAATATCCCATTGTGTACATGGACCACTTCTTTATCCATTTACCTGTTGTTGGACATTTTGATTGCTTCACTGTCTTGGCTATTGTGAATAAGGCTGCACTGCAGCTTTTGCGGCCTGTGTCTTCTCGATTCTTGTCTTCTCAGGTGAGAGGTCCAATGGTGCGCCTGCTGGATTGAATAGTACCTCCATTTTTACTTTTAAACACAGCTCCTTTCTGTTCTCATTATTGGCTGTTACCCCTTTACGTCTCACCAGCAGGCAGAGGGTACACAGTTCTCTAAAACCCCTTCAGCATTTATTGTTTGTAGAATTTTTGCTGATGGTCAGTCGACTGGTGTAAGTTGAAACTTTTTGTAGATTAGATTGCATGTGTCTAACACTCCCTGAGGTTGAGCTTTTATCCATTTTCCTTTTTTTTAAAAACAGTGTGAGTAAAACTTAACTCTTCCTAATCTCTTCTTGAAACATTTGCCTGTTTTGAATTTTTTCTCCATTCCCTACTTCAGCACAAATATTTAGGGCAAGTGTCCTTTACAGCCCTGAGTCCTTGTGAATGTTAAGTGACCATTAGCTGTGACTTTAAAGCTGCTCTTGCAGGATACGGCCACAAGGTGGCAGCATTTCTCCTTTACCAAATTTGGTTACTAGGGAAACAGAGCCTTAATGGAAGTGGTGTTCTAGGTTGTATATTAGAATGGAATGTGCCAGGAAAAAGCCCTTTAACTTTATGTCTCATTACTTCTTGTTCATATTTGTAATTTACTTTTTATCTTTTATCCCAACAAATTTGATTACAATGGTTTGTTTGTTCTAGGTGTGCAAGATGTGGTTCTTTCACACATATACATGTATCTATTCTTCCTCGCATCCTTTGCCAATGTAGGTTATGACACAATGTTGAGTAGTCTTCTCCTGGTCTTCCGTACGTCTTTGGTGGTTATATATTTCACATGGTTTGTATATCTCTGTTCACCCCAATATGGCAATGTATCCAATCCTCATCCCTTTCTATTTGGTGAACCATAAGTTTTTTAATCAATCTGTGATTGCCTTTCTCTGTGGAAATATCTTCATTGGTATCAATTTTTAAGTAACTCCTAAAAGTGATATGATAGGATATGTGCCTTGTGCTTTCTCACTTACTACACATGGCGTGATTACGTCTAGACTCATCTATGGTGCTGCAAATGGCATTGTTTCATTTTTCTCACTAGCCAATATTCCATCTGTACATGGAGGAGTTCTTGTTTGCCCACCCATCTGTTGGTGGACTTTTTGGTTACTTCCATATCTTGGCTATTGTAATACTGGGCAATGCAGATTTGCCTGCCTGTGTCTTTCCAATTCTCTCTTCTTAGATTATAGGTGGAGGAGTGGGCCTGCTGGATCATATGGTAGCTCAATGTTGACCTTTTTAAGGCACCTCCATTCTGTTCTCATTCGTGGCCCTTTCCAACTTACGTCCCCGTTGAAGTTGAGGGTATGCATTTCTCCACAACACCTTCAGCATTTATTGTTTGTAGTTTTCTTGCTCATGGTTATTCTGACAAGTGTGAGCTGATACCTCTTTGTGGTTGAATTCGCATGCGCCTCATAATCCGTTGAAATTGAGCTTTAAGGCATGTCCTTTTTATTTTTCAAGCAGTGATTACCCCTTAGTTCTTCAAAGTGTTCTCTTAAAGTACGTGTCACCTTTTGAAATGTTTTGGCCGTTACCTCCCTGAAGACATTTTGAGGGCAGGTTTCATTTACAGTTCTGCAGTACTTGTTCCTATGAAATGGCCATTAGCACAGGCTTTACAACTGCTTTTGCAGGTAACTGCCAGAGGGCGGCAGCCTTTCTATGTTCCCCACCCTGGTACCTAGGGAAAAGCCCTTGCGGCCTGTGGTGTTTCTCGGTTATAAATTAGAGTGGAGTGTGCCCGGACAAACCCACACAAGCTGATGTCTCCTTACTTTTGTTGGATTTTTAAATTTAATTTTTATTTTTTATTGGAGTAATTTTCCACTGGGTACGTGGACCACTTCTTCTTTGTGCATTCCTCGGTTGATGGACATTTTCATTGCTTCCAAGTGTTGGCTATGGTAAATATTGTTGGAGTGCAGGATTGCCAGCCTGTGACTTTTTGATTCTCATTTTCTCAGGTGATAGGCCCAGCAGTGGGTGTGATTGATTGACTGGTAGCACCGTGTTTCCCTTTTCAAAGCACCTTCTTTGTGTTTTCATTAGTGGCTCTTACCACATCCCCCTTAGAATCGAGGGTACGCATTTCCCCACAATCGCTTCAGCATTTATTGTTTACAGCATTTATGCTAATGGCCCTTCTGGCTGCTGTGAGCTGATAGGTTTTTGTAATTTGGGTTTGCATGTCTTTGAAAATTCGTAAAACTCATCATTTTTCTCCGCCGTTTTCTTTTCCGTTAAAAAAAGGAAACAATTGGCAGTACGATATAACTCTTGAAATTGTCTTCTTTGAAGGTTGCCCTCTTTTGAGTTATTTGGTCGATTTTCCACCCCAGCGTTTTTTTAGAGAGCAGGTGTCATTTCCCGAACTGCAAGTTTGGTGAATATTTAGTGACCTTTAGCAATGGGTTTAAAGCTGCTGTTGTGGGAAGTGGCCTCAAGGAGGCAGCATTTCTCCATTCCCAAATCTGGGTAGTAGGGCAGCAGAGCCTTTCTGGAAGTCGTGTTCCTAGGTTGTAAATTACATTGGAATGTGCGTGGAGAAACCCCCACAAGTTTATGTGTCATTATTTCTTCTTGGTTTTTAAAAGTGTTTTAATTGGGGTAAAGCTTAGAATATTGTTTGTCCAAGGTGTACACAATCTGGTTCATTTGTACCTTATATATGTCTATTCAAGTACAGATCCTCTTCCCATGTAAAATGTTACAGAGGGTTCCGCAGACTTCCCTTGCTATATGGTTGGCCTTTTTGAGATATGTATATAATATGTGTTTTTATACATATAGAAACACTAACCTTAATTTATCCATTCCCCCCACCTGTCGTTTTAGATGAGCATAGTTTGTTTTCTAAATCTGTGAGTGTCTTTCTCTGTGGAAATGTGTTCATTTGTGTCAGTTATTAGATAACGCCTATAAGTGCTATCATAGAATACAGGTCTTTTGCTTTCCAACTTACCTCATCTTTCATGATTATCTCCAGACTCATTTGTGGTGCCTCAAAGAGCAATGGTTCATTGTCTTCCATGGCTAATATCCCATTGTGTACATGGACCACTTCTTTATCCATTTACCTGTTGTTGGACATTTTGATTGCTTCACTGTCTTGGCTATTGTGAATAAGGCTGCACTGCAGCTTTTGCGGCCTGTGTCTTCTCGATTCTTGTCTTCTCAGGTGAGAGGTCCAATGGTGCGCCTGCTGGATTGAATAGTACCTCCATTTTTACTTTTAAACACAGCTCCTTTCTGTTCTCATTATTGGCTGTTACCCCTTTACGTCTCACCAGCAGGCAGAGGGTACACAGTTCTCTAAAACCCCTTCAGCATTTATTGTTTGTAGAATTTTTGCTGATGGTCAGTCGACTGGTGTAAGTTGAAACTTTTTGTAGATTAGATTGCATGTGTCTAACACTCCCTGAGGTTGAGCTTTTATCCATTTTCCTTTTTTTTAAAAACAGTGTGAGTAAAACTTAACTCTTCCTAATCTCTTCTTGAAACATTTGCCTGTTTTGAATTTTTTCTCCATTCCCTACTTCAGCACAAATATTTAGGGCAAGTGTCCTTTACAGCCCTGAGTCCTTGTGAATGTTAAGTGACCATTAGCTGTGACTTTAAAGCTGCTCTTGCAGGATACGGCCACAAGGTGGCAGCATTTCTCCTTTACCAAATTTGGTTACTAGGGAAACAGAGCCTTAATGGAAGTGGTGTTCTAGGTTGTATATTAGAATGGAATGTGCCAGGAAAAAGCCCTTTAACTTTATGTCTCATTACTTCTTGTTCATATTTGTAATTTACTTTTTATCTTTTATCCCAACAAATTTGATTACAATGGTTTGTTTGTTCTAGGTGTGCAAGATGTGGTTCTTTCACACATATACATGTATCTATTCTTCCTCGCATCCTTTGCCAATGTAGGTTATGACACAATGTTGAGTAGTCTTCTCCTGGTCTTCCGTACGTCTTTGGTGGTTATATATTTCACATGGTTTGTATATCTCTGTTCACCCCAATATGGCAATGTATCCAATCCTCATCCCTTTCTATTTGGTGAACCATAAGTTTTTTAATCAATCTGTGATTGCCTTTCTCTGTGGAAATATCTTCATTGGTATCAATTTTTAAGTAACTCCTAAAAGTGATATGATAGGATATGTGCCTTGTGCTTTCTCACTTACTACACATGGCGTGATTACGTCTAGACTCATCTATGGTGCTGCAAATGGCATTGTTTCATTTTTCTCACTAGCCAATATTCCATCTGTACATGGAGGAGTTCTTGTTTGCCCACCCATCTGTTGGTGGACTTTTTGGTTACTTCCATATCTTGGCTATTGTAATACTGGGCAATGCAGATTTGCCTGCCTGTGTCTTTCCAATTCTCTCTTCTTAGATTATAGGTGGAGGAGTGGGCCTGCTGGATCATATGGTAGCTCAATGTTGACCTTTTTAAGGCACCTCCATTCTGTTCTCATTCGTGGCCCTTTCCAACTTACGTCCCCGTTGAAGTTGAGGGTATGCATTTCTCCACAACACCTTCAGCATTTATTGTTTGTAGTTTTCTTGCTCATGGTTATTCTGACAAGTGTGAGCTGATACCTCTTTGTGGTTGAATTCGCATGCGCCTCATAATCCGTTGAAATTGAGCTTTAAGGCATGTCCTTTTTATTTTTCAAGCAGTGATTACCCCTTAGTTCTTCAAAGTGTTCTCTTAAAGTACGTGTCACCTTTTGAAATGTTTTGGCCGTTACCTCCCTGAAGACATTTTGAGGGCAGGTTTCATTTACAGTTCTGCAGTACTTGTTCCTATGAAATGGCCATTAGCACAGGCTTTACAACTGCTTTTGCAGGTAACTGCCAGAGGGCGGCAGCCTTTCTATGTTCCCCACCCTGGTACCTAGGGAAAAGCCCTTGCGGCCTGTGGTGTTTCTCGGTTATAAATTAGAGTGGAGTGTGCCCGGACAAACCCACACAAGCTGATGTCTCCTTACTTTTGTTGGATTTTTAAATTTAATTTTTATTTTTTATTGGAGTAATTTTCCACTGTGTACGTGGACCACTTCTTCTTTGTGCATTCCTCGGTTGATGGACATTTTCATTGCTTCCAAGTGTTGGCTATGGTAAATATTGTTGGAGTGCAGGATTGCCAGCCTGTGACTTTTTGATTCTCATTTTCTCAGGTGATAGGCCCAGCAGTGGGTGTGATTGATTGACTGGTAGCACCGTGTTTCCCTTTTCAAAGCACCTTCTTTGTGTTTTCATTAGTGGCTCTTACCACATCCCCCTTAGAATCGAGGGTACGCATTTCCCCACAATCGCTTCAGCATTTATTGTTTACAGCATTTATGCTAATGGCCCTTCTGGCTGCTGTGAGCTGATAGGTTTTTGTAATTTGGGTTTGCATGTCTTTGAAAATTCGTAAAACTCATCATTTTTCTCCGCCGTTTTCTTTTCCGTTAAAAAAAGGAAACAATTGGCAGTACGATATAACTCTTGAAATTGTCTTCTTTGAAGGTTGCCCTCTTTTGAGTTATTTGGTCGATTTTCCACCCCAGCGTTTTTTTAGAGAGCAGGTGTCATTTCCCGAACTGCAAGTTTGGTGAATATTTAGTGACCTTTAGCAATGGGTTTAAAGCTGCTGTTGTGGGAAGTGGCCTCAAGGAGGCAGCATTTCTCCATTCCCAAATCTGGGTAGTAGGGCAGCAGAGCCTTTCTGGAAGTCGTGTTCCTAGGTTGTAAATTACATTGGAATGTGCGTGGAGAAACCCCCACAAGTTTATGTGTCATTATTTCTTCTTGGTTTTTAAAAGTGTTTTAATTGGGGTAAAGCTTAGAATATTGTTTGTCCAAGGTGTACACAATCTGGTTCATTTGTACCTTATATATGTCTATTCAAGTACAGATCCTCTTCCCATGTAAAATGTTACAGAGGGTTCCGCAGACTTCCCTTGCTATATGGTTGGCCTTTTTGAGATATGTATATAATATGTGTTTTTATACATATAGAAACACTAACCTTAATTTATCCATTCCCCCCACCTGTCGTTTTAGATGAGCATAGTTTGTTTTCTAAATCTGTGAGTGTCTTTCTCTGTGGAAATGTGTTCATTTGTGTCAGTTATTAGATAACGCCTATAAGTGCTATCATAGAATACAGGTCTTTTGCTTTCCAACTTACCTCATCTTTCATGATTATCTCCAGACTCATTTGTGGTGCCTCAAAGAGCAATGGTTCATTGTCTTCCATGGCTAATATTCCATTGTGTACATGGACCACTTCTTTATCCATTTACCTGTTGTTGGACATTTTGATTGCTTCACTGTCTTGGCTATTGTGAATAAGGCTGCACTGCAGCTTTTGCGGCCTGTGTCTTCTCGATTCTTGTCTTCTCAGGTGAGAGGTCCAATGGTGCGCCTGCTGGATTGAATAGTACCTCCATTTTTACTTTTAAACACAGCTCCTTTCTGTTCTCATTATTGGCTGTTACCCCTTTACGTCTCACCAGCAGGCAGAGGGTACACAGTTCTCTAAAACCCCTTCAGCATTTATTGTTTGTAGAATTTTTGCTGATGGTCAGTCGACTGGTGTAAGTTGAAACTTTTTGTAGATTAGATTGCATGCGTCTAACACTCCCTGAGGTTGAGCTTTTATCCATTTTCCTTTTTTTTAAAAAGAGTGTGAGTAAAACTTAACTCTTCCTAATCTCTTCTTGAAACATTTGCCTGTTTTGAATTTTTTCTCCATTCCCTACTTCAGCACAAATATTTAGGGCAAGTGTCCTTTACAGCCCTGAGTCCTTGTGAATGTTAAGTGACCATTAGCTGTGACTTTAAAGCTGCTCTTGCAGGATACGGCCACAAGGTGGCAGCATTTCTCCTTTACCAAATTTGGTTACTAGGGAAACAGAGCCTTAATGGAAGTGGTGTTCTAGGTTGTATATTAGAATGGAATGTGCCAGGAAAAAGCCCTTTAACTTTATGTCTCATTACTTCTTGTTCATATTTGTAATTTACTTTTTATCTTTTATCCCAACAAATTTGATTACAATGGTTTGTTTGTTCTAGGTGTGCAAGATGTGGTTCTTTCGCACATATACATGTATCTATTCTTCCTCGCATCCTTTGCCAATGTAGGTTATGACACAATGTTGAGTAGTCTTCTCCTGGTCTTCCGTACGTCTTTGGTGGTTATATATTTCACATGGTTTGTATATCTCTGTTCACCCCAATATGGCAATGTATCCAATCCTCATCCCTTTCTATTTGGTGAACCATAAGTTTTTTAATGAATCTGTGATTGCCTTTCTCTGTGGAAATATCTTCATTGGTATCAATTTTTAAGTAACTCCTAAAAGTGATATGATAGGATATGTGCCTTGTGCTTTCTCACTTACTACACATGGCGTGATTACGTCTAGACTCATCTATGGTGCTGCAAATGGCATTGTTTCATTTTTCTCACTAGCCAATATTCCATCTGTACATGGAGGAGTTCTTGTTTGCCCACCCATCTGTTGGTGGACTTTTTGGTTACTTCCATATCTTGGCTATTGTAATACTGGGCAATGCAGATTTGCCTGCCTGTGTCTTTCCAATTCTCTCTTCTTAGATTATAGGTGGAGGAGTGGGCCTGCTGGATCATATGGTAGCTCAATGTTGACCTTTTTAAGGCACCTCCATTCTGTTCTCATTCGTGGCCCTTTCCAACTTACGTCCCCGTTGAAGTTGAGGGTATGCATTTCTCCACAACACCTTCAGCATTTATTGTTTGTAGTTTTCTTGCTCATGGTTATTCTGACAAGTGTGAGCTGATACCTCTTTGTGGTTGAATTCGCATGCGCCTCATAATCCGTTGAAATTGAGCTTTAAGGCATGTCCTTTTTATTTTTCAAGCAGTGATTACCCCTTAGTTCTTCTAAGTGTTCTCTTAAAGTACGTGTCACCTTTTGAAATGTTTTGGCCGTTACCTCCCTGAAGACATTTTGAGGGCAGGTTTCATTTACAGTTCTGCAGTACTTGTTCCTATGAAATGGCCATTAGCACAGGCTTTACAACTGCTTTTGCAGGTAACTGCCAGAGGGCGGCAGCCTTTCTATGTTCCCCACCCTGGTACCTAGGGAAAAGCCCTTGCGGCCTGTGGTGTTTCTCGGTTATAAATTAGAGTGGAGTGTGCCCGGACAAACCCACACAAGCTGATGTCTCCTTACTTTTGTTGGATTTTTAAATTTAATTTTTATTTTTTATTGGAGTAATTTTCCACTGTGTACGTGGACCACTTCTTCTTTGTGCATTCCTCGGTTGATGGACATTTTCATTGCTTCCAAGTGTTGGCTATGGTAAATATTGTTGGAGTGCAGGATTGCCAGCCTGTGACTTTTTGATTCTCATTTTCTCAGGTGATAGGCCCAGCAGTGGGTGTGATTGATTGACTGGTAGCACCGTGTTTCCCTTTTCAAAGCACCTTCTTTGTGTTTTCATTAGTGGCTCTTACCACATCCCCCTTAGAATCGAGGGTACGCATTTCCCCACAATCGCTTCAGCATTTATTGTTTACAGCATTTATGCTAATGGCCCTTCTGGCTGCTGTGAGCTGATAGGTTTTTGTAATTTGGGTTTGCATGTCTTTGAAAATTCGTAAAACTCATCATTTTTCTCCGCCGTTTTCTTTTCCGTTAAAAAAAGGAAACAATTGGCAGTACGATATAACTCTTGAAATTGTCTTCTTTGAAGGTTGCCCTCTTTTGAGTTATTTGGTCGATTTTCCACCCCAGCGTTTTTTTAGAGAGCAGGTGTCATTTCCCGAACTGCAAGTTTGGTGAATATTTAGTGACCTTTAGCAATGGGTTTAAAGCTGCTGTTGTGGGAAGTGGCCTCAAGGAGGCAGCATTTCTCCATTCCCAAATCTGGGTAGTAGGGCAGCAGAGCCTTTCTGGAAGTCGTGTTCCTAGGTTGTAAATTACATTGGAATGTGCGTGGAGAAACCCCCACAAGTTTATGTGTCATTATTTCTTCTTGGTTTTTAAAAGTGTTTTAATTGGGGTAAAGCTTAGAATATTGTTTGTCCAAGGTGTACACAATCTGGTTCATTTGTACCTTATATATGTCTATTCAAGTACAGATCCTCTTCCCATGTAAAATGTTACAGAGGGTTCCGCAGACTTCCCTTGCTATATGGTTGGCCTTTTTGAGATATGTATATAATATGTGTTTTTATACATATAGAAACACTAACCTTAATTTATCCATTCCCCCCACCTGTCGTTTTAGATGAGCATAGTTTGTTTTCTAAATCTGTGAGTGTCTTTCTCTGTGGAAATGTGTTCATTTGTGTCAGTTATTAGATAACGCCTATAAGTGCTATCATAGAATACAGGTCTTTTGCTTTCCAACTTACCTCATCTTTCATGATTATCTCCAGACTCATTTGTGGTGCCTCAAAGAGCAATGGTTCATTGTCTTCCATGGCTAATATTCCATTGTGTACATGGACCACTTCTTTATCCATTTACCTGTTGTTGGACATTTTGATTGCTTCACTGTCTTGGCTATTGTGAATAAGGCTGCACTGCAGCTTTTGCGGCCTGTGTCTTCTCGATTCTTGTCTTCTCAGGTGAGAGGTCCAATGGTGCGCCTGCTGGATTGAATAGTACCTCCATTTTTACTTTTAAACACAGCTCCTTTCTGTTCTCATTATTGGCTGTTACCCCTTTACGTCTCACCAGCAGGCAGAGGGTACACAGTTCTCTAAAACCCCTTCAGCATTTATTGTTTGTTGAATTTTTGCTGATGGTCAGTCGACTGGTGTAAGTTGAAACTTTTTGTAGATTAGATTGCATGCGTCTAACACTCCCTGAGGTTGAGCTTTTATCCATTTTCCTTTTTTTTAAAAAGAGTGTGAGTAAAACTTAACTCTTCCTAATCTCTTCTTGAAACATTTGCCTGTTTTGAATTTTTTCTCCATTCCCTACTTCAGCACAAATATTTAGGGCAAGTGTCCTTTACAGCCCTGAGTCCTTGTGAATGTTAAGTGACCATTAGCTGTGACTTTAAAGCTGCTCTTGCAGGATACGGCCACAAGGTGGCAGCATTTCTCCTTTACCAAATTTGGTTACTAGGGAAACAGAGCCTTAATGGAAGTGGTGTTCTAGGTTGTATATTAGAATGGAATGTGCCAGGAAAAAGCCCTTTAACTTTATGTCTCATTACTTCTTGTTCATATTTGTAATTTACTTTTTATCTTTTATCCCAACAAATTTGATTACAATGGTTTGTTTTTTCTAGGTGTGCAAGATGTGGTTCTTTCGCACATATACATGTATCTATTCTTCCTCGCATCCTTTGCCAATGTAGGTTATGACACAATGTTGAGTAGTCTTCTCCTGGTCTTCCGTACGTCTTTGGTGGTTATATATTTCACATGGTTTGTATATCTCTGTTCACCCCAATATGGCAATGTATCCAATCCTCATCCCTTTCTATTTGGTGAACCATAAGTTTTTTAATGAATCTGTGATTGCCTTTCTCTGTGGAAATATCTTCATTGGTATCAATTTTTAAGTAACTCCTAAAAGTGATATGATAGGATATGTGCCTTGTGCTTTCTCACTTACTACACATGGCGTGATTACGTCTAGACTCATCTATGGTGCTGCAAATGGCATTGTTTCATTTTTCTCACTAGCCAATATTCCATCTGTACATGGAGGAGTTCTTGTTTGCCCACCCATCTGTTGGTGGACTTTTTGGTTACTTCCATATCTTGGCTATTGTAATACTGGGCAATGCAGATTTGCCTGCCTGTGTCTTTCCAATTCTCTCTTCTTAGATTATAGGTGGAGGAGTGGGCCTGCTGGATCATATGGTAGCTCAATGTTGACCTTTTTAAGGCACCTCCATTCTGTTCTCATTCGTGGCCCTTTCCAACTTACGTCCCCGTTGAAGTTGAGGGTATGCATTTCTCCACAACACCTTCAGCATTTATTGTTTGTAGTTTTCTTGCTCATGGTTATTCTGACAAGTGTGAGCTGATACCTCTTTGTGGTTGAATTCGCATGCGCCTCATAATCCGTTGAAATTGAGCTTTAAGGCATGTCCTTTTTATTTTTCAAGCAGTGATTACCCCTTAGTTCTTCAAAGTGTTCTCTTAAAGTACGTGTCACCTTTTGAAATGTTTTGGCCGTTACCTCCCTGAAGACATTTTGAGGGCAGGTTTCATTTACAGTTCTGCAGTACTTGTTCCTATGAAATGGCCATTAGCACAGGCTTTACAACTGCTTTTGCAGGTAACTGCCAGAGGGCGGCAGCCTTTCTATGTTCCCCACCCTGGTACCTAGGGAAAAGCCCTTGCGGCCTGTGGTGTTTCTCGGTTATAAATTAGAGTGGAGTGTGCCCGGACAAACCCACACAAGCTGAT
Source organism: Balaenoptera borealis (assembly GCF_965194805.1). Taxonomy (NCBI): domain Eukaryota; kingdom Metazoa; phylum Chordata; class Mammalia; order Artiodactyla; family Balaenopteridae; genus Balaenoptera; species Balaenoptera borealis. Next base: position 165,901 of record NW_028123698.1, on the reverse strand, counting down.
GTCTCCTTACTTTTGTTGGATTTTTAAATTTAATTTTTATTTTTTATTGGAGTAATTTTCCACTGTGTACGTGGACCACTTCTTCTTTGTGCATTCCTCGGTTGATGGACATTTTCATTGCTTCCAAGTGTTGGCTATGGTAAATATTGTTGGAGTGCAGGATTGCCAGCCTGTGACTTTTTGATTCTCATTTTCTCAGGTGATAGGCCCAGCAGTGGGTGTGATTGATTGACTGGTAGCACCGTGTTTCCCTTTTCAAAGCACCTTCTTTGTGTTTTCATTAGTGGCTCTTACCACATCCCCCTTAGAATCGAGGGTACGCATTTCCCCACAATCGCTTCAGCATTTATTGTTTACAGCATTTATGCTAATGGCCCTTCTGGCTGCTGTGAGCTGATAGGTTTTTGTAATTTGGGTTTGCATGTCTTTGAAAATTCGTAAAACTCATCATTTTTCTCCGCCGTTTTCTTTTCCGTTAAAAAAAGGAAACAATTGGCAGTACGATATAACTCTTGAAATTGTCTTCTTTGAAGGTTGCCCTCTTTTGAGTTATTTGGTCGATTTTCCACCCCAGCGTTTTTTTAGAGAGCAGGTGTCATTTCCCGAACTGCAAGTTTGGTGAATATTTAGTGACCTTTAGCAATGGGTTTAAAGCTGCTGTTGTGGGAAGTGGCCTCAAGGAGGCAGCATTTCTCCATTCCCAAATCTGGGTAGTAGGGCAGCAGAGCCTTTCTGGAAGTCGTGTTCCTAGGTTGTAAATTACATTGGAATGTGCGTGGAGAAACCCCCACAAGTTTATGTGTCATTATTTCTTCTTGGTTTTTAAAAGTGTTTTAATTGGGGTAAAGCTTAGAATATTGTTTGTCCAAGGTGTACACAATCTGGTTCATTTGTACCTTATATATGTCTATTCAAGTACAGATCCTCTTCCCATGTAAAATGTTACAGAGGGTTCCGCAGACTTCCCTTGCTATATGGTTGGCCTTTTTGAGATATGTATATAATATGTGTTTTTATACATATAGAAACACTAACCTTAATTTATCCATTCCCCCCACCTGTCGTTTTAGATGAGCATAGTTTGTTTTCTAAATCTGTGAGTGTCTTTCTCTGTGGAAATGTGTTCATTTGTGTCAGTTATTAGATAACGCCTATAAGTGCTATCATAGAATACAGGTCTTTTGCTTTCCAACTTACCTCATCTTTCATGATTATCTCCAGACTCATTTGTGGTGCCTCAAAGAGCAATGGTTCATTGTCTTCCATGGCTAATATTCCATTGTGTACATGGACCACTTCTTTATCCATTTACCTGTTGTTGGACATTTTGATTGCTTCACTGTCTTGGCTATTGTGAATAAGGCTGCACTGCAGCTTTTGCGGCCTGTGTCTTCTCGATTCTTGTCTTCTCAGGTGAGAGGTCCAATGGTGCGCCTGCTGGATTGAATAGTACCTCCATTTTTACTTTTAAACACAGCTCCTTTCTGTTCTCATTATTGGCTGTTACCCCTTTACGTCTCACCAGCAGGCAGAGGGTACACAGTTCTCTAAAACCCCTTCAGCATTTATTGTTTGTAGAATTTTTGCTGATGGTCAGTCGACTGGTGTAAGTTGAAACTTTTTGTAGATTAGATTGCATGCGTCTAACACTCCCTGAGGTTGAGCTTTTATCCATTTTCCTTTTTTTTAAAAAGAGTGTGAGTAAAACTTAACTCTTCCTAATCTCTTCTTGAAACATTTGCCTGTTTTGAATTTTTTCTCCATTCCCTACTTCAGCACAAATATTTAGGGCAAGTGTCCTTTACAGCCCTGAGTCCTTGTGAATGTTAAGTGACCATTAGCTGTGACTTTAAAGCTGCTCTTGCAGGATACGGCCACAAGGTGGCAGCATTTCTCCTTTACCAAATTTGGTTACTAGGGAAACAGAGCCTTAATGGAAGTGGTGTTCTAGGTTGTATATTAGAATGGAATGTGCCAGGAAAAAGCCCTTTAACTTTATGTCTCATTACTTCTTGTTCATATTTGTAATTTACTTTTTATCTTTTATCCCAACAAATTTGATTACAATGGTTTGTTTGTTCTAGGTGTGCAAGATGTGGTTCTTTCGCACATATACATGTATCTATTCTTCCTCGCATCCTTTGCCAATGTAGGTTATGACACAATGTTGAGTAGTCTTCTCCTGGTCTTCCGTACGTCTTTGGTGGTTATATATTTCACATGGTTTGTATATCTCTGTTCACCCCAATATGGCAATGTATCCAATCCTCATCCCTTTCTATTTGGTGAACCATAAGTTTTTTAATGAATCTGTGATTGCCTTTCTCTGTGGAAATATCTTCATTGGTATCAATTTTTAAGTAACTCCTAAAAGTGATATGATAGGATATGTGCCTTGTGCTTTCTCACTTACTACACATGGCGTGATTACGTCTAGACTCATCTATGGTGCTGCAAATGGCATTGTTTCATTTTTCTCACTAGCCAATATTCCATCTGTACATGGAGGAGTTCTTGTTTGCCCACCCATCTGTTGGTGGACTTTTTGGTTACTTCCATATCTTGGCTATTGTAATACTGGGCAATGCAGATTTGCCTGCCTGTGTCTTTCCAATTCTCTCTTCTTAGATTATAGGTGGAGGAGTGGGCCTGCTGGATCATATGGTAGCTCAATGTTGACCTTTTTAAGGCACCTCCATTCTGTTCTCATTCGTGGCCCTTTCCAACTTACGTCCCCGTTGAAGTTGAGGGTATGCATTTCTCCACAACACCTTCAGCATTTATTGTTTGTAGTTTTCTTGCTCATGGTTATTCTGACAAGTGTGAGCTGATACCTCTTTGTGGTTGAATTCGCATGCGCCTCATAATCCGTTGAAATTGAGCTTTAAGGCATGTCCTTTTTATTTTTCAAGCAGTGATTACCCCTTAGTTCTTCAAAGTGTTCTCTTAAAGTACGTGTCACCTTTTGAAATGTTTTGGCCGTTACCTCCCTGAAGACATTTTGAGGGCAGGTTTCATTTACAGTTCTGCAGTACTTGTTCCTATGAAATGGCCATTAGCACAGGCTTTACAACTGCTTTTGCAGGTAACTGCCAGAGGGTGGCAGCCTTTCTATGTTCCCCACCCTGGTACCTAGGGAAAAGCCCTTGCGGCCTGTGGTGTTTCTCGGTTATAAATTAGAGTGGAGTGTGCCCGGACAAACCCACAAAAGCTGATGTCTCCTTACTTTTGTTGGATTTTTAAATTTAATTTTTATTTTTTATTGGAGTAATTTTCCACTGTGTACGTGGACCACTTCTTCTTTGTGCATTCCTCGGTTGATGGACATTTTCATTGCTTCCAAGTGTTGGCTATGGTAAATATTGTTGGAGTGCAGGATTGCCAGCCTGTGACTTTTTGATTCTCATTTTCTCAGGTGATAGGCCCAGCAGTGGGTGTGATTGATTGACTGGTAGCACCGTGTTTCCCTTTTCAAAGCACCTTCTTTGTGTTTTCATTAGTGGCTCTTACCACATCCCCCTTAGAATCGAGGGTACGCATTTCCCCACAATCGCTTCAGCATTTATTGTTTACAGCATTTATGCTAATGGCCCTTCTGGCTGCTGTGAGCTGATAGGTTTTTGTAATTTGGGTTTGCATGTCTTTGAAAATTCGTAAAACTCATCATTTTTCTCCGCCGTTTTCTTTTCCGTTAAAAAAAGGAAACAATTGGCAGTACGATATAACTCTTGAAATTGTCTTCTTTGAAGGTTGCCCTCTTTTGAGTTATTTGGTCGATTTTCCACCCCAGCGTTTTTTTAGAGAGCAGGTGTCATTTCCCGAACTGCAAGTTTGGTGAATATTTAGTGACCTTTAGCAATGGGTTTAAAGCTGCTGTTGTGGGAAGTGGCCTCAAGGAGGCAGCATTTCTCCATTCCCAAATCTGGGTAGTAGGGCAGCAGAGCCTTTCTGGAAGTCGTGTTCCTAGGTTGTAAATTACATTGGAATGTGCGTGGAGAAACCCCCACAAGTTTATGTGTCATTATTTCTTCTTGGTTTTTAAAAGTGTTTTAATTGGGGTAAAGCTTAGAATATTGTTTGTCCAAGGTGTACACAATCTGGTTCATTTGTACCTTATATATGTCTATTCAAGTACAGATCCTCTTCCCATGTAAAATGTTACAGAGGGTTCCGCAGACTTCCCTTGCTATATGGTTGGCCTTTTTGAGATATGTATATAATATGTGTTTTTATACATATAGAAACACTAACCTTAATTTATCCATTCCCCCCACCTGTCGTTTTAGATGAGCATAGTTTGTTTTCTAAATCTGTGAGTGTCTTTCTCTGTGGAAATGTGTTCATTTGTGTCAGTTATTAGATAACGCCTATAAGTGCTATCATAGAATACAGGTCTTTTGCTTTCCAACTTACCTCATCTTTCATGATTATCTCCAGACTCATTTGTGGTGCCTCAAAGAGCAATGGTTCATTGTCTTCCATGGCTAATATCCCATTGTGTACATGGACCACTTCTTTATCCATTTACCTGTTGTTGGACATTTTGATTGCTTCACTGTCTTGGCTATTGTGAATAAGGCTGCACTGCAGCTTTTGCGGCCTGTGTCTTCTCGATTCTTGTCTTCTCAGGTGAGAGGTCCAATGGTGCGCCTGCTGGATTGAATAGTACCTCCATTTTTACTTTTAAACACAGCTCCTTTCTGTTCTCATTATTGGCTGTTACCCCTTTACGTCTCACCAGCAGGCAGAGGGTACACAGTTCTCTAAAACCCCTTCAGCATTTATTGTTTGTAGAATTTTTGCTGATGGTCAGTCGACTGGTGTAAGTTGAAACTTTTTGTAGATTAGATTGCATGCGTCTAACACTCCCTGAGGTTGAGCTTTTATCCATTTTCCTTTTTTTTAAAAAGAGTGTGAGTAAAACTTAACTCTTCCTAATCTCTTCTTGAAACATTTGCCTGTTTAGAATTTTTTCTCCATTCCCTACTTCAGCACAAATATTTAGGGCAAGTGTCCTTTACAGCCCTGAGTCCTTGTGAATGTTAAGTGACCATTAGCTGTGACTTTAAAGCTGCTCTTGCAGGATACGGCCACAAGGTGGCAGCATTTCTCCTTTACCAAATTTGGTTACTAGGGAAACAGAGCCTTAATGGAAGTGGTGTTCTAGGTTGTATATTAGAATGGAATGTGCCAGGAAAAAGCCCTTTAACTTTATGTCTCATTACTTCTTGTTCATATTTGTAATTTACTTTTTATCTTTTATCCCAACAAATTTGATTACAATGGTTTGTTTGTTCTAGGTGTGCAAGATGTGGTTCTTTCGCACATATACATGTATCTATTCTTCCTCGCATCCTTTGCCAATGTAGGTTATGACACAATGTTGAGTAGTCTTCTCCTGGTCTTCCATACGTCTTTGGTGGTTATATATTTCACATGGTTTGTATATCTCTGTTCACCCCAATATGGCAATGTATCCAATCCTCATCCCTTTCTATTTGGTGAACCATAAGTTTTTTAATGAATCTGTGATTGCCTTTCTCTGTGGAAATATCTTCATTGGTATCAATTTTTAAGTAACTCCTAAAAGTGATATGATAGGATATGTGCCTTGTGCTTTCTCACTTACTACACATGGCGTGATTACGTCTAGACTCATCTATGGTGCTGCAAATGGCATTGTTTCATTTTTCTCACTAGCCAATATTCCATCTGTACATGGAGGAGTTCTTGTTTGCCCACCCATCTGTTGGTGGACTTTTTGGTTACTTCCATATCTTGGCTATTGTAATACTGGGCAATGCAGATTTGCCTGCCTGTGTCTTTCCAATTCTCTCTTCTTAGATTATAGGTGGAGGAGTGGGCCTGCTGGATCATATGGTAGCTCAATGTTGACCTTTTTAAGGCACCTCCATTCTGTTCTCATTCGTGGCCCTTTCCAACTTACGTCCCCGTTGAAGTTGAGGGTATGCATTTCTCCACAACACCTTCAGCATTTATTGTTTGTAGTTTTCTTGCTCATGGTTATTCTGACAAGTGTGAGCTGATACCTCTTTGTGGTTGAATTCGCATGCGCCTCATAATCCGTTGAAATTGAGCTTTAAGGCATGTCCTTTTTATTTTTCAAGCAGTGATTACCCCTTAGTTCTTCAAAGTGTTCTCTTAAAGTACGTGTCACCTTTTGAAATGTTTTGGCCGTTACCTCCCTGAAGACATTTTGAGGGCAGGTTTCATTTACAGTTCTGCAGTACTTGTTCCTATGAAATGGCCATTAGCACAGGCTTTACAACTGCTTTTGCAGGTAACTGCCAGAGGGCGGCAGCCTTTCTATGTTCCCCACCCTGGTACCTAGGGAAAAGCCCTTGCGGCCTGTGGTGTTTCTCGGTTATAAATTAGAGTGGAGTGTGCCCGGACAAACCCACACAAGCTGATGTCTCCTTACTTTTGTTGGATTTTTAAATTTAATTTTTATTTTTTATTGGAGTAATTTTCCACTGTGTACGTGGACCACTTCTTCTTTGTGCATTCCTCGGTTGATGGACATTTTCATTGCTTCCAAGTGTTGGCTATGGTAAATATTGTTGGAGTGCAGGATTGCCAGCCTGTGACTTTTTGATTCTCATTTTCTCAGGTGATAGGCCCAGCAGTGGGTGTGATTGATTGACTGGTAGCACCGTGTTTCCCTTTTCAAAGCACCTTCTTTGTGTTTTCATTAGTGGCTCTTACCACATCCCCCTTAGAATCGAGGGTACGCATTTCCCCACAATCGCTTCAGCATTTATTGTTTACAGCATTTATGCTAATGGCCCTTCTGGCTGCTGTGAGCTGATAGGTTTTTGTAATTTGGGTTTGCATGTCTTTGAAAATTCGTAAAACTCATCATTTTTCTCCGCCGTTTTCTTTTCCGTTAAAAAAAGGAAACAATTGGCAGTACGATATAACTCTTGAAATTGTCTTCTTTGAAGGTTGCCCTCTTTTGAGTTATTTGGTCGATTTTCCACCCCAGCGTTTTTTTAGAGAGCAGGTGTCATTTCCCGAACTGCAAGTTTGGTGAATATTTAGTGACCTTTAGCAATGGGTTTAAAGCTGCTGTTGTGGGAAGTGGCCTCAAGGAGGCAGCATTTCTCCATTCCCAAATCTGGGTAGTAGGGCAGCAGAGCCTTTCTGGAAGTCGTGTTCCTAGGTTGTAAATTACATTGGAATGTGCGTGGAGAAACCCCCACAAGTTTATGTGTCATTATTTCTTCTTGGTTTTTAAAAGTGTTTTAATTGGGGTAAAGCTTAGAATATTGTTTGTCCAAGGTGTACACAATCTGGTTCATTTGTACCTTATATATGTCTATTCAAGTACAGATCCTCTTCCCATGTAAAATGTTACAGAGGGTTCCGCAGACTTCCCTTGCTATATGGTTGGCCTTTTTGAGATATGTATATAATATGTGTTTTTATACATATAGAAACACTAACCTTAATTTATCCATTCCCCCCACCTGTCGTTTTAGATGAGCATAGTTTGTTTTCTAAATCTGTGAGTGTCTTTCTCTGTGGAAATGTGTTCATTTGTGTCAGTTATTAGATAACGCCTATAAGTGCTATCATAGAATACAGGTCTTTTGCTTTCCAACTTACCTCATCTTTCATGATTATCTCCAGACTCATTTGTGGTGCCTCAAAGAGCAATGGTTCATTGTCTTCCATGGCTAATATTCCATTGTGTACATGGACCACTTCTTTATCCATTTACCTGTTGTTGGACATTTTGATTGCTTCACTGTCTTGGCTATTGTGAATAAGGCTGCACTGCAGCTTTTGCGGCCTGTGTCTTCTCGATTCTTGTCTTCTCAGGTGAGAGGTCCAATGGTGCGCCTGCTGGATTGAATAGTACCTCCATTTTTACTTTTAAACACAGCTCCTTTCTGTTCTCATTATTGGCTGTTACCCCTTTACGTCTCACCAGCAGGCAGAGGGTACACAGTTCTCTAAAACCCCTTCAGCATTTATTGTTTGTAGAATTTTTGCTGATGGTCAGTCGACTGGTGTAAGTTGAAACTTTTTGTAGATTAGATTGCATGCGTCTAACACTCCCTGAGGTTGAGCTTTTATCCATTTTCCTTTTTCTTAAAAAGAGTGTGAGTAAAACTTAACTCTTCCTAATCTCTTCTTGAAACATTTGCCTGTTTTGAATTTTTTCTCCATTCCCTACTTCAGCACAAATATTTAGGGCAAGTGTCCTTTACAGCCCTGAGTCCTTGTGAATGTTAAGTGACCATTAGCTGTGACTTTAAAGCTGCTCTTGCAGGATACGGCCACAAGGTGGCAGCATTTCTCCTTTACCAAATTTGGTTACTAGGGAAACAGAGCCTTAATGGAAGTGGTGTTCTAGGTTGTATATTAGAATGGAATGTGCCAGGAAAAAGCCCTTTAACTTTATGTCTCATTACTTCTTGTTCATATTTGTAATTTACTTTTTATCTTTTATCCCAACAAATTTGATTACAATGGTTTGTTTGTTCTAGGTGTGCAAGATGTGGTTCTTTCGCACATATACATGTATCTATTCTTCCTCGCATCCTTTGCCAATGTAGGTTATGACACAATGTTGAGTAGTCTTCTCCTGGTCTTCCGTACGTCTTTGGTGGTTATATATTTCACATGGTTTGTATATCTCTGTTCACCCCAATATGGCAATGTATCCAATCCTCATCCCTTTCTATTTGGTGAACCATAAGTTTTTTAATGAATCTGTGATTGCCTTTCTCTGTGGAAATATCTTCATTGGTATCAATTTTTAAGTAACTCCTAAAAGTGATATGATAGGATATGTGCCTTGTGCTTTCTCACTTACTACACATGGCGTGATTACGTCTAGACTCATCTATGGTGCTGCAAATGGCATTGTTTCATTTTTCTCACTAGCCAATATTCCATCTGTACATGGAGGAGTTCTTGTTTGCCCACCCATCTGTTGGTGGACTTTTTGGTTACTTCCATATCTTGGCTATTGTAATACTGGGCAATGCAGATTTGCCTGCCTGTGTCTTTCCAATTCTCTCTTCTTAGATTATAGGTGGAGGAGTGGGCCTGCTGGATCATATGGTAGCTCAATGTTGACCTTTTTAAGGCACCTCCATTCTGTTCTCATTCGTGGCCCTTTCCAACTTACGTCCCCGTTGAAGTTGAGGGTATGCATTTCTCCACAACACCTTCAGCATTTATTGTTTGTAGTTTTCTTGCTCATGGTTATTCTGACAAGTGTGAGCTGATACCTCTTTGTGGTTGAATTCGCATGCGCCTCATAATCCGTTGAAATTGAGCTTTAAGGCATGTCCTTTTTATTTTTCAAGCAGTGATTACCCCTTAGTTCTTCAAAGTGTTCTCTTAAAGTACGTGTCACCTTTTGAAATGTTTTGGCCGTTACCTCCCTGAAGACATTTTGAGGGCAGGTTTCATTTACAGTTCTGCAGTACTTGTTCCTATGAAATGGCCATTAGCACAGGCTTTACAACTGCTTTTGCAGGTAACTGCCAGAGGGTGGCAGCCTTTCTATGTTCCCCACCCTGGTACCTAGGGAAAAGCCCTTGCGGCCTGTGGTGTTTCTCGGTTATAAATTAGAGTGGAGTGTGCCCGGACAAACCCACACAAGCTGATGTCTCCTTACTTTTGTTGGATTTTTAAATTTAATTTTTATTTTTTATTGGAGTAATTTTCCACTGTGTACGTGGACCACTTCTTCTTTGTGCATTCCTCGGTTGATGGACATTTTCATTGCTTCCAAGTGTTGGCTATGGTAAATATTGTTGGAGTGCAGGATTGCCAGCCTGTGACTTTTTGATTCTCATTTTCTCAGGTGATAGGCCCAGCAGTGGGTGTGATTGATTGACTGGTAGCACCGTGTTTCCCTTTTCAAAGCACCTTCTTTGTGTTTTCATTAGTGGCTCTTACCACATCCCCCTTAGAATCGAGGGTACGCATTTCCCCACAATCGCTTCAGCATTTATTGTTTACAGCATTTATGCTAATGGCCCTTCTGGCTGCTGTGAGCTGATAGGTTTTTGTAATTTGGGTTTGCATGTCTTTGAAAATTCGTAAAACTCATCATTTTTCTCCGCCGTTTTCTTTTCCGTTAAAAAAAGGAAACAATTGGCAGTACGATATAACTCTTGAAATTGTCTTCTTTGAAGGTTGCCCTCTTTTGAGTTATTTGGTCGATTTTCCACCCCAGCGTTTTTTTAGAGAGCAGGTGTCATTTCCCGAACTGCAAGTTTGGTGAATATTTAGTGACCTTTAGCAATGGGTTTAAAGCTGCTGTTGTGGGAAGTGGCCTCAAGGAGGCAGCATTTCTCCATTCCCAAATCTGGGTAGTAGGGCAGCAGAGCCTTTCTGGAAGTCGTGTTCCTAGGTTGTAAATTACATTGGAATGTGCGTGGAGAAACCCCCACAAGTTTATGTGTCATTATTTCTTCTTGGTTTTTAAAAGTGTTTTAATTGGGGTAAAGCTTAGAATATTGTTTGTCCAAGGTGTACACAATCTGGTTCATTTGTACCTTATATATGTCTATTCAAGTACAGATCCTCTTCCCATGTAAAATGTTACAGAGGGTTCCGCAGACTTCCCTTGCTATATGGTTGGCCTTTTTGAGATATGTATATAATATGTGTTTTTATACATATAGAAACACTAACCTTAATTTATCCATTCCCCCCACCTGTCGTTTTAGATGAGCATAGTTTGTTTTCTAAATCTGTGAGTGTCTTTCTCTGTGGAAATGTGTTCATTTGTGTCAGTTATTAGATAACGCCTATAAGTGCTATCATAGAATACAGGTCTTTTGCTTTCCAACTTACCTCATCTTTCATGATTATCTCCAGACTCATTTGTGGTGCCTCAAAGAGCAATGGTTCATTGTCTTCCATGGCTAATATCCCATTGTGTACATGGACCACTTCTTTATCCATTTACCTGTTGTTGGACATTTTGATTGCTTCACTGTCTTGGCTATTGTGAATAAGGCTGCACTGCAGCTTTTGCGGCCTGTGTCTTCTCGATTCTTGTCTTCTCAGGTGAGAGGTCCAATGGTGCGCCTGCTGGATTGAATAGTACCTCCATTTTTACTTTTAAACACAGCTCCTTTCTGTTCTCATTATTGGCTGTTACCCCTTTACGTCTCACCAGCAGGCAGAGGGTACACAGTTCTCTAAAACCCCTTCAGCATTTATTGTTTGTAGAATTTTTGCTGATGGTCAGTCGACTGGTGTAAGTTGAAACTTTTTGTAGATTAGATTGCATGCGTCTAACACTCCCTGAGGTTGAGCTTTTATCCATTTTCCTTTTTTTTTAAAAAGAGTGTGAGTAAAACTTAACTCTTCCTAATCTCTTCTTGAAACATTTGCCTGTTGTGAATTTTTTCTCCATTCCCTACTTCAGCACAAATATTTAGGGCAAGTGTCCTTTACAGCCCTGAGTCCTTGTGAATGTTAAGTGACCATTAGCTGTGACTTTAAAGCTGCTCTTGCAGGATACGGCCACAAGGTGGCAGCATTTCTCCTTTACCAAATTTGGTTACTAGGGAAACAGAGCCTTAATGGAAGTGGTGTTCTAGGTTGTATATTAGAATGGAATGTGCCAGGAAAAAGCCCTTTAACTTTATGTCTCATTACTTCTTGTTCATATTTGTAATTTACTTTTTATCTTTTATCCCAACAAATTTGATTACAATGGTTTGTTTGTTCTAGGTGTGCAAGATGTGGTTCTTTCACACATATACATGTATCTATTCTTCCTCGCATCCTTTGCCAATGTAGGTTATGACACAATGTTGAGTAGTCTTCTCCTGGTCTTCCGTACGTCTTTGGTGGTTATATATTTCACATGGTTTGTATATCTCTGTTCACCCCAATATGGCAATGTATCCAATCCTCATCCCTTTCTATTTGGTGAACCATAAGTTTTTTAATCAATCTGTGATTGCCTTTCTCTGTGGAAATATCTTCATTGGTATCAATTTTTAAGTAACTCCTAAAAGTGATATGATAGGATATGTGCCCTTTGCTTTCTCACTTACTACACATGGCGTGATTACGTCTAGACTCATCTATGGTGCTGCAAATGGCATTGTTTCATTTTTCTCACTAGCCAATATTCCATCTGTACATGGAGGAGTTCTTGTTTGCCCACCCATCTGTTGGTGGACTTTTTGGTTACTTCCATATCTTGGCTATTGTAATACTGGGCAATGCAGATTTGCCTGCCTGTGTCTTTCCAATTCTCTCTTCTTAGATTATAGGTGGAGGAGTGGGCCTGCTGGATCATATGGTAGCTCAATGTTGACCTTTTTAAGGCACCTCCATTCTGTTCTCATTCGTGGCCCTTTCCAACTTACGTCCCCGTTGAAGTTGAGGGTATGCATTTCTCCACAACACCTTCAGCATTTATTGTTTGTAGTTTTCTTGCTCATGGTTATTCTGACAAGTGTGAGCTGATACCTCTTTGTGGTTGAATTCGCATGCGCCTCATAATCCGTTGAAATTGAGCTTTAAGGCATGTCCTTTTTATTTTTCAAGCAGTGATTACCCCTTAGTTCTTCAAAGTGTTCTCTTAAAGTACGTGTCACCTTTTGAAATGTTTTGGCCGTTACCTCCCTGAAGACATTTTGAGGGCAGGTTTCATTTACAGTTCTGCAGTACTTGTTCCTATGAAATGGCCATTAGCACAGGCTTTACAACTGCTTTTGCAGGTAACTGCCAGAGGGCGGCAGCCTTTCTATGTTCCCCACCCTGGTACCTAGGGAAAAGCCCTTGCGGCCTGTGGTGTTTCTCGGTTATAAATTAGAGTGGAGTGTGCCCGGACAAACCCACACAAGCTGATGTCTCCTTACTTTTGTTGGATTTTTAAATTTAATTTTTATTTTTTATTGGAGTAATTTTCCACTGGGTACGTGGACCACTTCTTCTTTGTGCATTCCTCGGTTGATGGACATTTTCATTGCTTCCAAGTGTTGGCTATGGTAAATATTGTTGGAGTGCAGGATTGCCAGCCTGTGACTTTTTGATTCTCATTTTCTCAGGTGATAGGCCCAGCAGTGGGTGTGATTGATTGACTGGTAGCACCGTGTTTCCCTTTTCAAAGCACCTTCTTTGTGTTTTCATTAGTGGCTCTTACCACATCCCCCTTAGAATCGAGGGTACGCATTTCCCCACAATCGCTTCAGCATTTATTGTTTACAGCATTTATGCTAATGGCCCTTCTGGCTGCTGTGAGCTGATAGGTTTTTGTAATTTGGGTTTGCATGTCTTTGAAAATTCGTAAAACTCATCATTTTTCTCCGCCGTTTTCTTTTCCGTTAAAAAAAGGAAACAATTGGCAGTACGATATAACTCTTGAAATTGTCTTCTTTGAAGGTTGCCCTCTTTTGAGTTATTTGGTCGATTTTCCACCCCAGCGTTTTTTTAGAGAGCAGGTGTCATTTCCCGAACTGCAAGTTTGGTGAATATTTAGTGACCTTTAGCAATGGGTTTAAAGCTGCTGTTGTGGGAAGTGGCCTCAAGGAGGCAGCATTTCTCCATTCCCAAATCTGGGTAGTAGGGCAGCAGAGCCTTTCTGGAAGTCGTGTTCCTAGGTTGTAAATTACATTGGAATGTGCGTGGAGAAACCCCCACAAGTTTATGTGTCATTATTTCTTCTTGGTTTTTAAAAGTGTTTTAATTGGGGTAAAGCTTAGAATATTGTTTGTCCAAGGTGTACACAATCTGGTTCATTTGTACCTTATATATGTCTATTCAAGTACAGATCCTCTTCCCATGTAAAATGTTACAGAGGGTTCCACAGACTTCCCTTGCTATATGGTTGGCCTTTTTGAGATATGTATATAATATGTGTTTTTATACATATAGAAACACTAACCTTAATTTATCCATTCCCCCCACCTGTCGTTTTAGATGAGCATAGTTTGTTTTCTAAATCTGTGAGTGTCTTTCTCTGTGGAAATGTGTTCATTTGTGTCAGTTATTAGATAACGCCTATAAGTGCTATCATAGAATACAGGTCTTTTGCTTTCCAACTTACCTCATCTTTCATGATTATCTCCAGACTCATTTGTGGTGCCTCAAAGAGCAATGGTTCATTGTCTTCCATGGCTAATATCCCATTGTGTACATGGACCACTTCTTTATCCATTTACCTGTTGTTGGACATTTTGATTGCTTCACTGTCTTGACTATTGTGAATAAGGCTGCACTGCAGCTTTTGCGGCCTGTGTCTTCTCGATTCTTGTCTTCTCAGGTGAGAGGTCCAATGGTGCGCCTGCTGGATTGAATAGTACCTCCATTTTTACTTTTAAACACAGCTCCTTTCTGTTCTCATTATTGGCTGTTACCCCTTTACGTCTCACCAGCAGGCAGAGGGTACACAGTTCTCTAAAACCCCTTCAGCATTTATTGTTTGTAGAATTTTTGCTGATGGTCAGTCGACTGGTGTAAGTTGAAACTTTTTGTAGATTAGATTGCATGCGTCTAACACTCCCTGAGGTTGAGCTTTTATCCATTTTCCTTTTTTTTTAAAAAGAGTGTGAGTAAAACTTAACTCTTCCTAATCTCTTCTTGAAACATTTGCCTGTTGTGAATTTTTTCTCCATTCCCTACTTCAGCACAAATATTTAGGGCAAGTGTCCTTTACAGCCCTGAGTCCTTGTGAATGTTAAGTGACCATTAGCTGTGACTTTAAAGCTGCTCTTGCAGGATACGGCCACAAGGTGGCAGCATTTCTCCTTTACCAAATTTGGTTACTAGGGAAACAGAGCCTTAATGGAAGTGGTGTTCTAGGTTGTATATTAGAATGGAATGTGCCAGGAAAAAGCCCTTTAACTTTATGTCTCATTACTTCTTGTTCATATTTGTAATTTACTTTTTATCTTTTATCCCAACAAATTTGATTACAATGGTTTGTTTGTTCTAGGTGTGCAAGATGTGGTTCTTTCACACATATACATGTATCTATTCTTCCTCGCATCCTTTGCCAATGTAGGTTATGACACAATGTTGAGTAGTCTTCTCCTGGTCTTCCGTACGTCTTTGGTGGTTATATATTTCACATGGTTTGTATATCTCTGTTCACCCCAATATGGCAATGTATCCAATCCTCATCCCTTTCTATTTGGTGAACCATAAGTTTTTTAATCAATCTGTGATTGCCTTTCTCTGTGGAAATATCTTCATTGGTATCAATTTTTAAGTAACTCCTAAAAGTGATATGATAGGATATGTGCCCTTTGCTTTCTCACTTACTACACATGGCGTGATTACGTCTAGACTCATCTATGGTGCTGCAAATGGCATTGTTTCATTTTTCTCACTAGCCAATATTCCATCTGTACATGGAGGAGTTCTTGTTTGCCCACCCATCTGTTGGTGGACTTTTTGGTTACTTCCATATCTTGGCTATTGTAATACTGGGCAATGCAGATTTGCCTGCCTGTGTCTTTCCAATTCTCTCTTCTTAGATTATAGGTGGAGGAGTGGGCCTGCTGGATCATATGGTAGCTCAATGTTGACCTTTTTAAGGCACCTCCATTCTGTTCTCATTCGTGGCCCTTTCCAACTTACGTCCCCGTTGAAGTTGAGGGTATGCATTTCTCCACAACACCTTCAGCATTTATTGTTTGTAGTTTTCTTGCTCATGGTTATTCTGACAAGTGTGAGCTGATACCTCTTTGTGGTTGAATTCGCATGCGCCTCATAATCCGTTGAAATTGAGCTTTAAGGCATGTCCTTTTTATTTTTCAAGCAGTGATTACCCCTTAGTTCTTCAAAGTGTTCTCTTAAAGTACGTGTCACCTTTTGAAATGTTTTGGCCGTTACCTCCCTGAAGACATTTTGAGGGCAGGTTTCATTTACAGTTCTGCAGTACTTGTTCCTATGAAATGGCCATTAGCACAGGCTTTACAACTGCTTTTGCAGGTAACTGCCAGAGGGCGGCAGCCTTTCTATGTTCCCCACCCTGGTACCTAGGGAAAAGCCCTTGCGGCCTGTGGTGTTTCTCGGTTATAAATTAGAGTGGAGTGTGCCCGGACAAACCCACACAAGCTGATGTCTCCTTACTTTTGTTGGATTTTTAAATTTAATTTTTATTTTTTATTGGAGTAATTTTCCACTGGGTACGTGGACCACTTCTTCTTTGTGCATTCCTCGGTTGATGGACATTTTCATTGCTTCCAAGTGTTGGCTATGGTAAATATTGTTGGAGTGCAGGATTGCCAGCCTGTGACTTTTTGATTCTCATTTTCTCAGGTGATAGGCCCAGCAGTGGGTGTGATTGATTGACTGGTAGCACCGTGTTTCCCTTTTCAAAGCACCTTCTTTGTGTTTTCATTAGTGGCTCTTACCACATCCCCCTTAGAATCGAGGGTATGCATTTCTCCACAATCGCTTCAGCATTTATTGTTTACAGCATTTATGCTAATGGCCCTTCTGGCTGCTGTGAGCTGATAGGTTTTTGTAATTTGGGTTTGCATGTCTTTGAAAATTCGTAAAACTCATCATTTTTCTCCGCCGTTTTCTTTTCCGTTAAAAAAAGGAAACAATTGGCAGTACGATATAACTCTTGAAATTGTCTTCTTTGAAGGTTGCCCTCTTTTGAGTTATTTGGTCGATTTTCCACCCCAGCGTTTTTTTAGAGAGCAGGTGTCATTTCCCGAACTGCAAGTTTGGTGAATATTTAGTGACCTTTAGCAATGGGTTTAAAGCTGCTGTTGTGGGAAGTGGCCTCAAGGAGGCAGCATTTCTCCATTCCCAAATCTGGGTAGTAGGGCAGCAGAGCCTTTCTGGAAGTCGTGTTCCTAGGTTGTAAATTACATTGGGATGTGCGTGGAGAAACCCCCACAAGTTTATGTGTCATTATTTCTTCTTGGTTTTTAAAAGTGTTTTAATTGGGGTAAAGCTTAGAATATTGTTTGTCCAAGGTGTACACAATCTGGTTCATTTGTACCTTATATATGTCTATTCAAGTACAGATCCTCTTCCCATGTAAAATGTTACAGAGGGTTCCGCAGACTTCCCTTGCTATATGGTTGGCCTTTTTGAGATATGTATATAATATGTGTTTTTATACATATAGAAACACTAACCTTAATTTATCCATTCCCCCCACCTGTCGTTTTAGATGAGCATAGTTTGTTTTCTAAATCTGTGAGTGTCTTTCTCTGTGGAAATGTGTTCATTTGTGTCAGTTATTAGATAACGCCTATAAGTGCTATCATAGAATACAGGTCTTTTGCTTTCCAACTTACCTCATCTTTCATGATTATCTCCAGACTCATTTGTGGTGCCTCAAAGAGCAATGGTTCATTGTCTTCCATGGCTAATATCCCATTGTGTACATGGACCACTTCTTTATCCATTTACCTGTTGTTGGACATTTTGATTGCTTCACTGTCTTGGCTATTGTGAATAAGGCTGCACTGCAGCTTTTGCGGCCTGTGTCTTCTCGATTCTTGTCTTCTCAGGTGAGAGGTCCAATGGTGCGCCTGCTGGATTGAATAGTACCTCCATTTTTACTTTTAAACACAGCTCCTTTCTGTTCTCATTATTGGCTGTTACCCCTTTACGTCTCACCAGCAGGCAGAGGGTACACAGTTCTCTAAAACCCCTTCAGCATTTATTGTTTGTAGAATTTTTGCTGATGGTCAGTCGACTGGTGTAAGTTGAAACTTTTTGTAGATTAGATTGCATGCGTCTAACACTCCCTGAGGTTGAGCTTTTATCCATTTTCCTTTTTTTTTAAAAAGAGTGTGAGTAAAACTTAACTCTTCCTAATCTCTTCTTGAAACATTTGCCTGTTGTGAATTTTTTCTCCATTCCCTACTTCAGCACAAATATTTAGGGCAAGTGTCCTTTACAGCCCTGAGTCCTTGTGAATGTTAAGTGACCATTAGCTGTGACTTTAAAGCTGCTCTTGCAGGATACGGCCACAAGGTGGCAGCATTTCTCCTTTACCAAATTTGGTTACTAGGGAAACAGAGCCTTAATGGAAGTGGTGTTCTAGGTTGTATATTAGAATGGAATGTGCCAGGAAAAAGCCCTTTAACTTTATGTCTCATTACTTCTTGTTCATATTTGTAATTTACTTTTTATCTTTTATCCCAACAAATTTGATTGCAATGGTTTGTTTGTTCTAGGTGTGCAAGATGTGGTTCTTTCACACATATACATGTATCTATTCTTCCTCGCATCCTTTGCCAATGTAGGTTATGACACAATGTTGAGTAGTCTTCTCCTGGTCTTCCGTACGTCTTTGGTGGTTATATATTTCACATGGTTTGTATATCTCTGTTCACCCCAATATGGCAATGTATCCAATCCTCATCCCTTTCTATTTGGTGAACCATAAGTTTTTTAATCAATCTGTGATTGCCTTTCTCTGTGGAAATATCTTCATTGGTATCAATTTTTAAGTAACTCCTAAAAGTGATATGATAGGATATGTGCCCTTTGCTTTCTCACTTACTACACATGGCGTGATTACGTCTAGACTCATCTATGGTGCTGCAAATGGCATTGTTTCATTTTTCTCACTAGCCAATATTCCATCTGTACATGGAGGAGTTCTTGTTTGCCCACCCATCTGTTGGTGGACTTTTTGGTTACTTCCATATCTTGGCTATTGTAATACTGGGCAATGCAGATTTGCCTGCCTGTGTCTTTCCAATTCTCTCTTCTTAGATTATAGGTAGAGGAGTGGGCCTGCTGGATCATATGGTAGCTCAATGTTTACCTTTTTAAGGCACCTCCATTCTGTTCTCATTCGTGGCCCTTTCCAACTTACGTCCCCGTTGAAGTTGAGGGTATGCATTTCTCCACAACACCTTCAGCATTTATTGTTTGTAGTTTTCTTGCTCATGGTTATTCTGACAAGTGTGAGCTGATACCTCTTTGTGGTTGAATTCGCATGCGCCTCATAATCCGTTGAAATTGAGCTTTAAGGCATGTCCTTTTTATTTTTCAAGCAGTGATTACCCCTTAGTTCTTCAAAGTCTTCTCTTAAAGTACGTGTCACCTTTTGAAATGTTTTGGCCGTTACCTCCCTGAAGACATTTTGAGGGCAGGTTTCATTTACAGTTCTGCAGTACTTGTTCCTATGAAATGGCCATTAGCACAGGCTTTACAACTGCTTTTGCAGGTAACTGCCAGAGGGCGGCAGCCTTTCTATGTTCCCCACCCTGGTACCTAGGGAAAAGCCCTTGCGGCCTGTGGTGTTTCTCGGTTATAAATTAGAGTGGAGTGTGCCCGGACAAACCCACACAAGCTGATGTCTCCTTACTTTTGTTGGATTTTTAAATTTAATTTTTATTTTTTATTGGAGTAATTTTCCACTGGGTACGTGGACCACTTCTTCTTTGTGCATTCCTCGGTTGATGGACATTTTCATTGCTTCCAAGTGTTGGCTATGGTAAATATTGTTGGAGTGCAGGATTGCCAGCCTGTGACTTTTTGATTCTCATTTTCTCAGGTGATAGGCCCAGCAGTGGGTGTGATTGATTGACTGGTAGCACCGTGTTTCCCTTTTCAAAGCACCTTCTTTGTGTTTTCATTAGTGGCTCTTACCACATCCCCCTTAGAATCGAGGGTATGCATTTCTCCACAATCGCTTCAGCATTTATTGTTTACAGCATTTATGCTAATGGCCCTTCTGGCTGCTGTGAGCTGATAGGTTTTTGTAATTTGGGTTTGCATGTCTTTGAAAATTCGTAAAACTCATCATTTTTCTCCGCCGTTTTCTTTTCCGTTAAAAAAAGGAAACAATTGGCAGTACGATATAACTCTTGAAATTGTCTTCTTTGAAGGTTGCCCTCTTTTGAGTTATTTGGTCGATTTTCCACCCCAGCGTTTTTTTAGAGAGCAGGTGTCATTTCCCGAACTGCAAGTTTGGTGAATATTTAGTGACCTTTAGCAATGGGTTTAAAGCTGCTGTTGTGGGAAGTGGCCTCAAGGAGGCAGCATTTCTCCATTCCCAAATCTGGGTAGTAGGGCAGCAGAGCCTTTCTGGAAGTCGTGTTCCTAGGTTGTAAATTACATTGGGATGTGCGTGGAGAAACCCCCACAAGTTTATGTGTCATTATTTCTTCTTGGTTTTTAAAAGTGTTTTAATTGGGGTAAAGCTTAGAATATTGTTTGTCCAAGGTGTACACAATCTGGTTCATTTGTACCTTATATATGTCTATTCAAGTACAGATCCTCTTCCCATGTAAAATGTTACAGAGGGTTCCGCAGACTTCCCTTGCTATATGGTTGGCCTTTTTGAGATATGTATATAATATGTGTTTTTATACATATAGAAACACTAACCTTAATTTATCCATTCCCCCCACCTGTCGTTTTAGATGAGCATAGTTTGTTTTCTAAATCTGTGAGTGTCTTTCTCTGTGGAAATGTGTTCATTTGTGTCAGTTATTAGATAACGCCTATAAGTGCTATCATAGAATACAGGTCTTTTGCTTTCCAACTTACCTCATCTTTCATGATTATCTCCAGACTCATTTGTGGTGCCTCAAAGAGCAATGGTTCATTGTCTTCCATGGCTAATATCCCATTGTGTACATGGACCACTTCTTTATCCATTTACCTGTTGTTGGACATTTTGATTGCTTCACTGTCTTGGCTATTGTGAATAAGGCTGCACTGCAGCTTTTGCGGCCTGTGTCTTCTCGATTCTTGTCTTCTCAGGTGAGAGGTCCAATGGTGCGCCTGCTGGATTGAATAGTACCTCCATTTTTACTTTTAAACACAGCTCCTTTCTGTTCTCATTATTGGCTGTTACCCCTTTACGTCTCACCAGCAGGCAGAGGGTACACAGTTCTCTAAAACCCCTTCAGCATTTATTGTTTGTAGAATTTTTGCTGATGGTCAGTCGACTGGTGTAAGTTGAAACTTTTTGTAGATTAGATTGCATGCGTCTAACACTCCCTGAGGTTGAGCTTTTATCCATTTTCCTTTTTTTTTAAAAAGAGTGTGAGTAAAACTTAACTCTTCCTAATCTCTTCTTGAAACATTTGCCTGTTGTGAATTTTTTCTCCATTCCCTACTTCAGCACAAATATTTAGGGCAAGTGTCCTTTACAGCCCTGAGTCCTTGTGAATGTTAAGTGACCATTGGCTGTGACTTTAAAGCTGCTCTTGCAGGATACGGCCACAAGGTGGCAGCATTTCTCCTTTACCAAATTTGGTTACTAGGGAAACAGAGCCTTAATGGAAGTGGTGTTCTAGGTTGTATATTAGAATGGAATGTGCCAGGAAAAAGCCCTTTAACTTTATGTCTCATTACTTCTTGTTCATATTTGTAATTTACTTTTTATCTTTTATCCCAACAAATTTGATTACAATGGTTTGTTTGTTCTAGGTGTGCAAGATGTGGTTCTTTCACACATATACATGTATCTATTCTTCCTCGCATCCTTTGCCAATGTAGGTTATGACACAATGTTGAGTAGTCTTCTCCTGGTCTTCCGTACGTCTTTGGTGGTTATATATTTCACATGGTTTGTATATCTCTGTTCATCCCAATATGGCAATGTATCCAATCCTCATCCCTTTCTATTTGGTGAACCATAAGTTTTTTAATCAATCTGTGATTGCCTTTCTCTGTGGAAATATCTTCATTGGTATCAATTTTTAAGTAACTCCTAAAAGTGATATGATAGGATATGTGCCTTGTGCTTTCTCACTTACTACACGTGGCGTGATTACGTCTAGACTCATCTATGGTGCTGCAAATGGCATTGTTTCATTTTTCTCACTAGCCAATATTCCATCTGTACATGGAGGAGTTCTTGTTTGCCCACCCATCTGTTGGTGGACTTTTTGGTTACTTCCATATCTTGGCTATTGTAATACTGGGCAATGCAGATTTGCCTGCCTGTGTCTTTCCAATTCTCTCTTCTTAGATTATAGGTGGAGGAGTGGGCCTGCTGGATCATATGGTAGCTCAATGTTGACCTTTTTAAGGCACCTCCATTCTGTTCTCATTCGTGGCCCTTTCCAACTTACGTCCCCGTTGAAGTTGAGGGTATGCATTTCTCCACAACACCTTCAGCATTTATTGTTTGTAGTTTTCTTGCTCATGGTTATTCTGACAAGTGTGAGCTGATACCTCTTTGTGGTTGAATTCGCATGCGCCTCATAATCCGTTGAAATTGAGCTTTAAGGCATGTCCTTTTTATTTTTCAAGCAGTGATTACCCCTTAGTTCTTCAAAGTCTTCTCTTAAAGTACGTGTCACCTTTTGAAATGTTTTGGCCGTTACCTCCCTGAAGACATTTTGAGGGCAGGTTTCATTTACAGTTCTGCAGTACTTGTTCCTATGAAATGGCCATTAGCACAGGCTTTACAACTGCTTTTGCAGGTAACTGCCAGAGGGCGGCAGCCTTTCTATGTTCCCCACCCTGGTACCTAGGGAAAAGCCCTTGCGGCCTGTGGTGTTTCTCGGTTATAAATTAGAGTGGAATGTGCCCGGACAAACCCACACAAGCTGATGTCTCCTTACTTTTGTTGGATTTTTAAATTTAATTTTTATTTTTTATTGGAGTAATTTTCCACTGGGTATGTGGACCACTTCTTCGTTGTGCATTCCTCGGTTGATGGACATTTTCATTGCTTCCAAGTGTTGGCTATGGTAAATATTGTTGGAGTGCAGGATTGCCAGCCTGTGACTTTTTGATTCTCATTTTCTCAGGTGATAGGCCCAGCAGTGGGTGTGATTGATTGACTGGTAGCACCGTGTTTCCCTTTTCAAAGCACCTTCTTTGTGTTTTCATTAGTGGCTCTTACCACATCCCCCTTAGAATCGAGGGTACGCATTTCCCCACAATCGCTTCAGCATTTATTGTTTACAGCATTTATGCTAATGGCCCTTCTGGCTGCTGTGAGCTGATAGGTTTTTGTAATTTGGGTTTGCATGTCTTTGAAAATTCGTAAAACTCATCATTTTTCTCCGCCGTTTTCTTTTCCGTTAAAAAAAGGAAACAATTGGCAGTACGATATAACTCTTGAAATTGTCTTCTTTGAAGGTTGCCCTCTTTTGAGTTATTTGGTCGATTTTCCACCCCAGCGTTTTTTTAGAGAGCAGGTGTCATTTCCCGAACTGCAAGTTTGGTGAATATTTAGTGACCTTTAGCAATGGGTTTAAAGCTGCTGTTGTGGGAAGTGGCCTCAAGGAGGCAGCATTTCTCCATTCCCAAATCTGGGTAGTAGGGCAGCAGAGCCTTTCTGGAAGTCGTGTTCCTAGGTTGTAAATTACATTGGAATGTGCGTGGAGAAACCCCCACAAGTTTATGTGTCATTATTTCTTCTTGGTTTTTAAAAGTGTTTTAATTGGGGTAAAGCTTAGAATATTGTTTGTCCAAGGTGTACACAATCTGGTTCATTTGTACCTTATATATGTCTATTCAAGTACAGATCCTCTTCCCATGTAAAATGTTACAGAGGGTTCCGCAGACTTCCCTTGCTATATGGTTGGCCTTTTTGAGATATGTATATAATATGTGTTTTTATACATATAGAAACACTAACCTTAATTTATCCATTCCCCCCACCTGTCGTTTTAGATGAGCATAGTTTGTTTTCTAAATCTGTGAGTGTCTTTCTCTGTGGAAATGTGTTCATTTGTGTCAGTTATTAGATAACGCCTATAAGTGCTATCATAGAATACAGGTCTTTTGCTTTCCAACTTACCCCATCTTTCATGATTATCTCCAGACTCATTTGTGGTGCCTCAAAGAGCAATGGTTCATTGTCTTCCATGGCTAATATCCCATTGTGTACATGGACCACTTCTTTATCCATTTACCTGTTGTTGGACATTTTGATTGCTTCACTGTCTTGACTATTGTGAATAAGGCTGCACTGCAGCTTTTGCGGCCTGTGTCTTCTCGATTCTTGTCTTCTCAGGTGAGAGGTCCAATGGTGCGCCTGCTGGATTGAATAGTACCTCCATTTTTACTTTTAAACACAGCTCCTTTCTGTTCTCATTATTGGCTGTTACCCCTTTACGTCTCACCAGCAGGCAGAGGGTACACAGTTCTCTAAAACCCCTTCAGCATTTATTGTTTGTAGAATTTTTGCTGATGGTCAGTCGACTGGTGTAAGTTGAAACTTTTTGTAGATTAGATTGCATGCGTCTAACACTCCCTGAGGTTGAGCTTTTATCCATTTTCCTTTTTTTTTAAAAAGAGTGTGAGTAAAACTTAACTCTTCCTAATCTCTTCTTGAAACATTTGCCTGTTTTGAATTTTTTCTCCATTCCCTACTTCAGCACAAATATTTAGGGCAAGTGTCCTTTACAGCCCTGAGTCCTTGTGAATGTTAAGTGACCATTAGCTGTGACTTTAAAGCTGCTCTTGCAGGATACGGCCACAAGGTGGCAGCATTTCTCCTTTACCAAATTTGGTTACTAGGGAAACAGAGCCTTAATGGAAGTGGTGTTCTAGGTTGTATATTAGAATGGAATGTGCCAGGAAAAAGCCCTTTAACTTTATGTCTCATTACTTCTTGTTCATATTTGTAATTTACTTTTTATCTTTTATCCCAACAAATTTGATTACAATGGTTTGTTTGTTCTAGGTGTGCAAGATGTGGTTCTTTCACACATATACATGTATCTATTCTTCCTCGCATCCTTTGCCAATGTAGGTTATGACACAATGTTGAGTAGTCTTCTCCTGGTCTTCCGTACGTCTTTGGTGGTTATATATTTCACATGGTTTGTATATCTCTGTTCACCCCAATATGGCAATGTATCCAATCCTCATCCCTTTCTATTTGGTGAACCATAAGTTTTTTAATGAATCTGTGATTGCCTTTCTCTGTGGAAATATCTTCATTGGTATCAATTTTTAAGTAACTCCTAAAAGTGATATGATAGGATATGTGCCTTGTGCTTTCTCACTTACTACACATGGCGTGATTACGTCTAGACTCATCTATGGTGCTGCAAATGGCATTGTTTCATTTTTCTCACTAGCCAATATTCCATCTGTACATGGAGGAGTTCTTGTTTGCCCACCCATCTGTTGGTGGACTTTTTGGTTACTTCCATATCTTGGCTATTGTAATACTGGGCAATGCAGATTTGCCTGCCTGTGTCTTTCCAATTCTCTCTTCTTAGATTATAGGTGGAGGAGTGGGCCTGCTGGATCATATGGTAGCTCAATGTTGACCTTTTTAAGGCACCTCCATTCTGTTCTCATTCGTGGCCCTTTCCAACTTACGTCCCCGTTGAAGTTGAGGGTATGCATTTCTCCACAACACCTTCAGCATTTATTGTTTGTAGTTTTCTTGCTCATGGTTATTCTGACAAGTGTGAGCTGATACCTCTTTGTGGTTGAATTCGCATGCGCCTCATAATCCGTTGAAATTGAGCTTTAAGGCATGTCCTTTTTTATTTTTCAAGCAGTGATTACCCCTTAGTTCTTCAAAGTGTTCTCTTAAAGTACGTGTCACCTTTTGAAATGTTTTGGCCGTTACCTCCCTGAAGACATTTTGAGGGCAGGTTTCATTTACAGTTCTGCAGTACTTGTTCCTATGAAATGGCCATTAGCACAGGCTTTACAACTGCTTTTGCAGGTAACTGCCAGAGGGCGGCAGCCTTTCTATGTTCCCCACCCTGGTACCTAGGGAAAAACCCTTGCGGCCTGTGGTGTTTCTCGGTTATAAATTAGAGTGGAGTGTGCCCGGACAAACCCACACAAGCTGATGTCTCCTTACTTTTGTTGGATTTTTAAATTTAATTTTTATTTTTTATTGGAGTAATTTTCCACTGGGTACGTGGACCACTTCTTCTTTGTGCATTCCTCGGTTGATGGACATTTTCATTGCTTCCAAGTGTTGGCTATGGTAAATATTGTTGGAGTGCAGGATTGCCAGCCTGTGACTTTTTGATTCTCATTTTCTCAGGTGATAGGCCCAGCAGTGGGTGTGATTGATTGACTGGTAGCACCGTGTTTCCCTTTTCAAAGCACCTTCTTTGTGTTTTCATTAGTGGCTCTTACCACATCCCCCTTAGAATCGAGGGTACGCATTTCTCCACAATCGCTTCAGCATTTATTGTTTACAGCATTTATGCTAATGGCCCTTCTGGCTGCTGTGAGCTGATAGGTTTTTGTAATTTGGGTTTGCATGTCTTTGAAAATTCGTAAAACTCATCATTTTTCTCCGCCGTTTTCTTTTCCGTTAAAAAAAGGAAACAATTGGCAGTACGATATAACTCTTGAAATTGTCTTCTTTGAAGGTTGCCCTCTTTTGAGTTATTTGGTCGATTTTCCACCCCAGCGTTTTTTTAGAGAGCAGGTGTCATTTCCCGAACTGCAAGTTTGGTGAATATTTAGTGACCTTTAGCAATGGGTTTAAAGCTGCTGTTGTGGGAAGTGGCCTCAAGGAGGCAGCATTTCTCCATTCCCAAATCTGGGTAGTAGGGCAGCAGAGCCTTTCTGGAAGTCGTGTTCCTAGGTTGTAAATTACATTGGAATGTGCGTGGAGAAACCCCCACAAGTTTATGTGTCATTATTTCTTCTTGGTTTTTAAAAGTGTTTTAATTGGGGTAAAGCTTAGAATATTGTTTGTCCAAGGTGTACACAATCTGGTTCATTTGTACCTTATATATGTCTATTCAAGTACAGATCCTCTTCCCATGTAAAATGTTACAGAGGGTTCCGCAGACTTCCCTTGCTATATGGTTGGCCTTTTTGAGATATGTATATAATATGTGTTTTTATACATATAGAAACACTAACCTTAATTTATCCATTCCCCCCACCTGTCGTTTTAGATGAGCATAGTTTGTTTTCTAAGTCTGTGAGTGTCTTTCTCTGTGGAAATGTGTTCATTTGTGTCAGTTATTAGATAACGCCTATAAGTGCTATCATAGAATACAGGTCTTTTGCTTTCCAACTTACCCCATCTTTCATGATTATCTCCAGACTCATTTGTGGTGCCTCAAAGAGCAATGGTTCATTGTCTTCCATGGCTAATATCCCATTGTGTACATGGACCACTTCTTTATCCATTTACCTGTTGTTGGACATTTTGATTGCTTCACTGTCTTGGCTATTGTGAATAAGGCTGCACTGCAGCTTTTGCGGCCTGTGTCTTCTCGATTCTTGTCTTCTCAGGTGAGAGGTCCAATGGTGCGCCTGCTGGATTGAATAGTACCTCCATTTTTACTTTTAAACACAGCTCCTTTCTGTTCTCATTATTGGCTGTTACCCCTTTACGTCTCACCAGCAGGCAGAGGGTACACAGTTCTCTAAAACCCCTTCAGCATTTATTGTTTGTAGAATTTTTGCTGATGGTCAGTCGACTGGTGTAAGTTGAAACTTTTTGTAGATTAGATTGCATGCGTCTAACACTCCCTGAGGTTGAGCTTTTATCCATTTTCCTTTTTTTTTAAAAAGAGTGTGAGTAAAACTTAACTCTTCCTAATCTCTTCTTGAAACATTTGCCTGTTGTGAATTTTTTCTCCATTCCCTACTTCAGCACAAATATTTAGGGCAAGTGTCCTTTACAGCCCTGAGTCCTTGTGAATGTTAAGTGACCATTGGCTGTGACTTTAAAGCTGCTCTTGCAGGATACGGCCACAAGGTGGCAGCATTTCTCCTTTACCAAATTTGGTTACTAGGGAAACAGAGCCTTAATGGAAGTGGTGTTCTAGGTTGTATATTAGAATGGAATGTGCCAGGAAAAAGCCCTTTAACTTTATGTCTCATTACTTCTTGTTCATATTTGTAATTTACTTTTTATCTTTTATCCCAACAAATTTGATTACAATGGTTTGTTTGTTCTAGGTGTGCAAGATGTGGTTCTTTCACACATATACATGTATCTATTCTTCCTCGCATCCTTTGCCAATGTAGGTTATGACACAATGTTGAGTAGTCTTCTCCTGGTCTTCCGTACGTCTTTGGTGGTTATATATTTCACATGGTTTGTATATCTCTGTTCATCCCAATATGGCAATGTATCCAATCCTCATCCCTTTCTATTTGGTGAACCATAAGTTTTTTAATCAATCTGTGATTGCCTTTCTCTGTGGAAATATCTTCATTGGTATCAATTTTTAAGTAACTCCTAAAAGTGATATGATAGGATATGTGCCTTGTGCTTTCTCACTTACTACACGTGGCGTGATTACGTCTAGACTCATCTATGGTGCTGCAAATGGCATTGTTTCATTTTTCTCACTAGCCAATATTCCATCTGTACATGGAGGAGTTCTTGTTTGCCCACCCATCTGTTGGTGGACTTTTTGGTTACTTCCATATCTTGGCTATTGTAATACTGGGCAATGCAGATTTGCCTGCCTGTGTCTTTCCAATTCTCTCTTCTTAGATTATAGGTGGAGGAGTGGGCCTGCTGGATCATATGGTAGCTCAATGTTGACCTTTTTAAGGCACCTCCATTCTGTTCTCATTCGTGGCCCTTTCCAACTTACGTCCCCGTTGAAGTTGAGGGTATGCATTTCTCCACAACACCTTCAGCATTTATTGTTTGTAGTTTTCTTGCTCATGGTTATTCTGACAAGTGTGAGCTGATACCTCTTTGTGGTTGAATTCGCATGCGCCTCATAATCCGTTGAAATTGAGCTTTAAGGCATGTCCTTTTTATTTTTCAAGCAGTGATTACCCCTTAGTTCTTCAAAGTCTTCTCTTAAAGTACGTGTCACCTTTTGAAATGTTTTGGCCGTTACCTCCCTGAAGACATTTTGAGGGCAGGTTTCATTTACAGTTCTGCAGTACTTGTTCCTATGAAATGGCCATTAGCACAGGCTTTACAACTGCTTTTGCAGGTAACTGCCAGAGGGCGGCAGCCTTTCTATGTTCCCCACCCTGGTACCTAGGGAAAAGCCCTTGCGGCCTGTGGTGTTTCTCGGTTATAAATTAGAGTGGAATGTGCCCGGACAAACCCACACAAGCTGATGTCTCCTTACTTTTGTTGGATTTTTAAATTTAATTTTTATTTTTTATTGGAGTAATTTTCCACTGGGTATGTGGACCACTTCTTCGTTGTGCATTCCTCGGTTGATGGACATTTTCATTGCTTCCAAGTGTTGGCTATGGTAAATATTGTTGGAGTGCAGGATTGCCAGCCTGTGACTTTTTGATTCTCATTTTCTCAGGTGATAGGCCCAGCAGTGGGTGTGATTGATTGACTGGTAGCACCGTGTTTCCCTTTTCAAAGCACCTTCTTTGTGTTTTCATTAGTGGCTCTTACCACATCCCCCTTAGAATCGAGGGTACGCATTTCCCCACAATCGCTTCAGCATTTATTGTTTACAGCATTTATGCTAATGGCCCTTCTGGCTGCTGTGAGCTGATAGGTTTTTGTAATTTGGGTTTGCATGTCTTTGAAAATTCGTAAAACTCATCATTTTTCTCCGCCGTTTTCTTTTCCGTTAAAAAAAGGAAACAATTGGCAGTACGATATAACTCTTGAAATTGTCTTCTTTGAAGGTTGCCCTCTTTTGAGTTATTTGGTCGATTTTCCACCCCAGCGTTTTTTTAGAGAGCAGGTGTCATTTCCCGAACTGCAAGTTTGGTGAATATTTAGTGACCTTTAGCAATGGGTTTAAAGCTGCTGTTGTGGGAAGTGGCCTCAAGGAGGCAGCATTTCTCCATTCCCAAATCTGGGTAGTAGGGCAGCAGAGCCTTTCTGGAAGTCGTGTTCCTAGGTTGTAAATTACATTGGAATGTGCGTGGAGAAACCCCCACAAGTTTATGTGTCATTATTTCTTCTTGGTTTTTAAAAGTGTTTTAATTGGGGTAAAGCTTAGAATATTGTTTGTCCAAGGTGTACACAATCTGGTTCATTTGTACCTTATATATGTCTATTCAAGTACAGATCCTCTTCCCATGTAAAATGTTACAGAGGGTTCCGCAGACTTCCCTTGCTATATGGTTGGCCTTTTTGAGATATGTATATAATATGTGTTTTTATACATATAGAAACACTAACCTTAATTTATCCATTCCCCCCACCTGTCGTTTTAGATGAGCATAGTTTGTTTTCTAAATCTGTGAGTGTCTTTCTCTGTGGAAATGTGTTCATTTGTGTCAGTTATTAGATAACGCCTATAAGTGCTATCATAGAATACAGGTCTTTTGCTTTCCAACTTACCCCATCTTTCATGATTATCTCCAGACTCATTTGTGGTGCCTCAAAGAGCAATGGTTCATTGTCTTCCATGGCTAATATCCCATTGTGTACATGGACCACTTCTTTATCCATTTACCTGTTGTTGGACATTTTGATTGCTTCACTGTCTTGACTATTGTGAATAAGGCTGCACTGCAGCTTTTGCGGCCTGTGTCTTCTCGATTCTTGTCTTCTCAGGTGAGAGGTCCAATGGTGCGCCTGCTGGATTGAATAGTACCTCCATTTTTACTTTTAAACACAGCTCCTTTCTGTTCTCATTATTGGCTGTTACCCCTTTACGTCTCACCAGCAGGCAGAGGGTACACAGTTCTCTAAAACCCCTTCAGCATTTATTGTTTGTAGAATTTTTGCTGATGGTCAGTCGACTGGTGTAAGTTGAAACTTTTTGTAGATTAGATTGCATGCGTCTAACACTCCCTGAGGTTGAGCTTTTATCCATTTTCCTTTTTTTTTAAAAAGAGTGTGAGTAAAACTTAACTCTTCCTAATCTCTTCTTGAAACATTTGCCTGTTTTGAATTTTTTCTCCATTCCCTACTTCAGCACAAATATTTAGGGCAAGTGTCCTTTACAGCCCTGAGTCCTTGTGAATGTTAAGTGACCATTAGCTGTGACTTTAAAGCTGCTCTTGCAGGATACGGCCACAAGGTGGCAGCATTTCTCCTTTACCAAATTTGGTTACTAGGGAAACAGAGCCTTAATGGAAGTGGTGTTCTAGGTTGTATATTAGAATGGAATGTGCCAGGAAAAAGCCCTTTAACTTTATGTCTCATTACTTCTTGTTCATATTTGTAATTTACTTTTTATCTTTTATCCCAACAAATTTGATTACAATGGTTTGTTTGTTCTAGGTGTGCAAGATGTGGTTCTTTCACACATATACATGTATCTATTCTTCCTCGCATCCTTTGCCAATGTAGGTTATGACACAATGTTGAGTAGTCTTCTCCTGGTCTTCCGTACGTCTTTGGTGGTTATATATTTCACATGGTTTGTATATCTCTGTTCACCCCAATATGGCAATGTATCCAATCCTCATCCCTTTCTATTTGGTGAACCATAAGTTTTTTAATCAATCTGTGATTGCCTTTCTCTGTGGAAATATCTTCATTGGTATCAATTTTTAAGTAACTCCTAAAAGTGATATGATAGGATATGTGCCTTGTGCTTTCTCACTTACTACACGTGGCGTGATTACGTCTAGACTCATCTATGGTGCTGCAAATGGCATTGTTTCATTTTTCTCACTAGCCAATATTCCATCTGTACATGGAGGAGTTCTTGTTTGCCCACCCATCTGTTGGTGGACTTTTTGGTTACTTCCATATCTTGGCTATTGTAATACTGGGCAATGCAGATTTGCCTGCCTGTGTCTTTCCAATTCTCTCTTCTTAGATTATAGGTGGAGGAGTGGGCCTGCTGGATCATATGGTAGCTCAATGTTGACCTTTTTAAGGCACCTCCATTCTGTTCTCATTCGTGGCCCTTTCCAACTTACGTCCCCGTTGAAGTTGAGGGTATGCATTTCTCCACAACACCTTCAGCATTTATTGTTTGTAGTTTTCTTGCTCATGGTTATTCTGACAAGTGTGAGCTGATACCTCTTTGTGGTTGAATTCGCATGCGCCTCATAATCCGTTGAAATTGAGCTTTAAGGCATGTCCTTTTTATTTTTCAAGCAGTGATTACCCCTTAGTTCTTCAAAGTGTTCTCTTAAAGTACGTGTCACCTTTTGAAATGTTTTGGCCGTTACCTCCCTGAAGACATTTTGAGGGCAGGTTTCATTTACAGTTCTGCAGTACTTGTTCCTATGAAATGGCCATTAGCACAGGCTTTACAACTGCTTTTGCAGGTAACTGCCAGAGGGCGGCAGCCTTTCTATGTTCCCCACCCTGGTACCTAGGGAAAAACCCTTGCGGCCTGTGGTGTTTCTCGGTTATAAATTAGAGTGGAGTGTGCCCGGACAAACCCACACAAGCTGATGTCTCCTTACTTTTGTTGGATTTTTAAATTTAATTTTTATTTTTTATTGGAGTAATTTTCCACTGGGTACGTGGACCACTTCTTCTTTGTGCATTCCTCGGTTGATGGACATTTTCATTGCTTCCAAGTGTTGGCTATGGTAAATATTGTTGGAGTGCAGGATTGCCAGCCTGTGACTTTTTGATTCTCATTTTCTCAGGTGATAGGCCCAGCAGTGGGTGTGATTGATTGACTGGTAGCACCGTGTTTCCCTTTTCAAAGCACCTTCTTTGTGTTTTCATTAGTGGCTCTTACCACATCCCCCTTAGAATCGAGGGTACGCATTTCTCCACAATCGCTTCAGCATTTATTGTTTACAGCATTTATGCTAATGGCCCTTCTGGCTGCTGTGAGCTGATAGGTTTTTGTAATTTGGGTTTGCATGTCTTTGAAAATTCGTAAAACTCATCATTTTTCTCCGCCGTTTTCTTTTCCGTTAAAAAAAGGAAACAATTGGCAGTACGATATAACTCTTGAAATTGTCTTCTTTGAAGGTTGCCCTCTTTTGAGTTATTTGGTCGATTTTCCACCCCAGCGTTTTTTTAGAGAGCAGGTGTCATTTCCCGAACTGCAAGTTTGGTGAATATTTAGTGACCTTTAGCAATGGGTTTAAAGCTGCTGTTGTGGGAAGTGGCCTCAAGGAGGCAGCATTTCTCCATTCCCAAATCTGGGTAGTAGGGCAGCAGAGCCTTTCTGGAAGTCGTGTTCCTAGGTTGTAAATTACATTGGAATGTGCGTGGAGAAACCCCCACAAGTTTATGTGTCATTATTTCTTCTTGGTTTTTAAAAGTGTTTTAATTGGGGTAAAGCTTAGAATATTGTTTGTCCAAGGTGTACACAATCTGGTTCATTTGTACCTTATATATGTCTATTCAAGTACAGATCCTCTTCCCATGTAAAATGTTACAGAGGGTTCCGCAGACTTCCCTTGCTATATGGTTGGCCTTTTTGAGATATGTATATAATATGTGTTTTTATACATATAGAAACACTAACCTTAATTTATCCATTCCCCCCACCTGTCGTTTTAGATGAGCATAGTTTGTTTTCTAAGTCTGTGAGTGTCTTTCTCTGTGGAAATGTGTTCATTTGTGTCAGTTATTAGATAACGCCTATAAGTGCTATCATAGAATACAGGTCTTTTGCTTTCCAACTTACCCCATCTTTCATGATTATCTCCAGACTCATTTGTGGTGCCTCAAAGAGCAATGGTTCATTGTCTTCCATGGCTAATATCCCATTGTGTACATGGACCACTTCTTTATCCATTTACCTGTTGTTGGACATTTTGATTGCTTCACTGTCTTGGCTATTGTGAATAAGGCTGCACTGCAGCTTTTGCGGCCTGTGTCTTCTCGATTCTTGTCTTCTCAGGTGAGAGGTCCAATGGTGCGCCTGCTGGATTGAATAGTACCTCCATTTTTACTTTTAAACACAGCTCCTTTCTGTTCTCATTATTGGCTGTTACCCCTTTACGTCTCACCAGCAGGCAGAGGGTACACAGTTCTCTAAAACCCCTTCAGCATTTATTGTTTGTAGAATTTTTGCTGATGGTCAGTCGACTGGTGTAAGTTGAAACTTTTTGTAGATTAGATTGCATGCGTCTAACACTCCCTGAGGTTGAGCTTTTATCCATTTTCCTTTTTTTTAAAAAGAGTGTGAGTAAAACTTAACTCTTCCTAATCTCTTCTTGAAACATTTGCCTGTTTTGAATTTTTTCTCCATTCCCTACTTCAGCACAAATATTTAGGGCAAGTGTCCTTTACAGCCCTGAGTCCTTGTGAATGTTAAGTGACCATTAGCTGTGACTTTAAAGCTGCTCTTGCAGGATACGGCCACAAGGTGGCAGCATTTCTCCTTTACCAAATTTGGTTACTAGGGAAACAGAGCCTTAATGGAAGTGGTGTTCTAGGTTGTATATTAGAATGGAATGTGCCAGGAAAAAGCCCTTTAACTTTATGTCTCATTACTTCTTGTTCATATTTGTAATTTACTTTTTATCTTTTATCCCAACAAATTTGATTACAATGGTTTGTTTGTTCTAGGTGTGCAAGATGTGGTTCTTTCACACATATACATGTATCTATTCTTCCTCGCATCCTTTGCCAATGTAGGTTATGACACAATGTTGAGTAGTCTTCTCCTGGTCTTCCGTACGTCTTTGGTGGTTATATATTTCACATGGTTTGTATATCTCTGTTCACCCCAATATGGCAATGTATCCAATCCTCATCCCTTTCTATTTGGTGAACCATAAGTTTTTTAATCAATCTGTGATTGCCTTTCTCTGTGGAAATATCTTCATTGGTATCAATTTTTAAGTAACTCCTAAAAGTGATATGATAGGATATGTGCCCTTTGCTTTCTCACTTACTACACATGGCGTGATTACGTCTAGACTCATCTATGGTGCTGCAAATGGCATTGTTTCATTTTTCTCACTAGCCAATATTCCATCTGTACATGGAGGAGTTCTTGTTTGCCCACCCATCTGTTGGTGGACTTTTTGGTTACTTCCATATCTTGGCTATTGTAATACTGGGCAATGCAGATTTGCCTGCCTGTGTCTTTCCAATTCTCTCTTCTTAGATTATAGGTGGAGGAGTGGGCCTGCTGGATCATATGGTAGCTCAATGTTGACCTTTTTAAGGCACCTCCATTCTGTTCTCATTCGTGGCCCTTTCCAACTTACGTCCCCGTTGAAGTTGAGGGTATGCATTTCTCCACAACACCTTCAGCATTTATTGTTTGTAGTTTTCTTGCTCATGGTTATTCTGACAAGTGTGAGCTGATACCTCTTTGTGGTTGAATTCGCATGCGCCTCATAATCCGTTGAAATTGAGCTTTAAGGCATGTCCTTTTTATTTTTCAAGCAGTGATTACCCCTTAGTTCTTCAAAGTGTTCTCTTAAAGTACGTGTCACCTTTTGAAATGTTTTGGCCGTTACCTCCCTGAAGACATTTTGAGGGCAGGTTTCATTTACAGTTCTGCAGTACTTGTTCCTATGAAATGGCCATTAGCACAGGCTTTACAACTGCTTTTGCAGGTAACTGCCAGAGGGCGGCAGCCTTTCTATGTTCCCCACCCTGGTACCTAGGGAAAAGCCCTTGCGGCCTGTGGTGTTTCTCGGTTATAAATTAGAGTGGAGTGTGCCCGGACAAACCCACACAAGCTGATGTCTCCTTACTTTTGTTGGATTTTTAAATTTAATTTTTATTTTTTATTGGAGTAATTTTCCACTGGGTACGTGGACCACTTCTTCTTTGTGCATTCCTCGGTTGATGGACATTTTCATTGCTTCCAAGTGTTGGCTATGGTAAATATTGTTGGAGTGCAGGATTGCCAGCCTGTGACTTTTTGATTCTCATTTTCTCAGGTGATAGGCCCAGCAGTGGGTGTGATTGATTGACTGGTAGCACCGTGTTTCCCTTTTCAAAGCACCTTCTTTGTGTTTTCATTAGTGGCTCTTACCACATCCCCCTTAGAATCGAGGGTACGCATTTCTCCACAATCGCTTCAGCATTTATTGTTTACAGCATTTATGCTAATGGCCCTTCTGGCTGCTGTGAGCTGATAGGTTTTTGTAATTTGGGTTTGCATGTCTTTGAAAATTCGTAAAACTCATCATTTTTCTCCGCCGTTTTCTTTTCCGTTAAAAAAAGGAAACAATTGGCAGTACGATATAACTCTTGAAATTGTCTTCTTTGAAGGTTGCCCTCTTTTGAGTTATTTGGTCGATTTTCCACCCCAGCGTTTTTTTAGAGAGCAGGTGTCATTTCCCTAACTGCAAGTTTGGTGAATATTTAGTGACCTTTAGCAATGGGTTTAAAGCTGCTGTTGTGGGAAGTGGCCTCAAGGAGGCAGCATTTCTCCATTCCCAAATCTGGGTAGTAGGGCAGCAGAGCCTTTCTGGAAGTCGTGTTCCTAGGTTGTAAATTACATTGGAATGTGCGTGGAGAAACCCCCACAAGTTTATGTGTCATTATTTCTTCTTGGTTTTTAAAAGTGTTTTAATTGGGGTAAAGCTTAGAATATTGTTTGTCCAAGGTGTACACAATCTGGTTCATTTGTACCTTATATATGTCTATTCAAGTACAGATCCTCTTCCCATGTAAAATGTTACAGAGGGTTCCGCAGACTTCCCTTGCTATATGGTTGGCCTTTTTGAGATATGTATATAATATGTGTTTTTATACATATAGAAACACTAACCTTAATTTATCCATTCCCCCCACCTGTCGTTTTAGATGAGCATAGTTTGTTTTCTAAGTCTGTGAGTGTCTTTCTCTGTGGAAATGTGTTCATTTGTGTCAGTTATTAGATAACGCCTATAAGTGCTATCATAGAATACAGGTCTTTTGCTTTCCAACTTACCTCATCTTTCATGATTATCTCCAGACTCATTTGTGGTGCCTCAAAGAGCAATGGTTCATTGTCTTCCATGGCTAATATTCCATTGTGTACATGGACCACTTCTTTATCCATTTACCTGTTGTTGGACATTTTGATTGCTTCACTGTCTTGGCTATTGTGAATAAGGCTGCACTGCAGCTTTTGCGGCCTGTGTCTTCTCGATTCTTGTCTTCTCAGGTGAGAGGTCCAATGGTGCGCCTGCTGGATTGAATAGTACCTCCATTTTTACTTTTAAACACAGCTCCTTTCTGTTCTCATTATTGGCTGTTACCCCTTTACGTCTCACCAGCAGGCAGAGGGTACACAGTTCTCTAAAACCCCTTCAGCATTTATTGTTTGTAGAATTTTTGCTGATGGTCAGTCGACTGGTGTAAGTTGAAACTTTTTGTAGATTAGATTGCATGCGTCTAACACTCCCTGAGGTTGAGCTTTTATCCATTTTCCTTTTTTTTAAAAAGAGTGTGAGTAAAACTTAACTCTTCCTAATCTCTTCTTGAAACATTTGCCTGTTTTGAATTTTTTCTCCATTCCCTACTTCAGCACAAATATTTAGGGCAAGTGTCCTTTACAGCCCTGAGTCCTTGTGAATGTTAAGTGACCATTAGCTGTGACTTTAAAGCTGCTCTTGCAGGATACGGCCACAAGGTGGCAGCATTTCTCCTTTACCAAATTTGGTTACTAGGGAAACAGAGCCTTAATGGAAGTGGTGTTCTAGGTTGTATATTAGAATGGAATGTGCCAGGAAAAAGCCCTTTAACTTTATGTCTCATTACTTCTTGTTCATATTTGTAATTTACTTTTTATCTTTTATCTCAACAAATTTGATTACAATGGTTTGTTTGTTTTAGGTGTGCAAGATGTGGTTCTTTCACACATATACATGTATCTATTCTTCCTCGCATCCTTTGCCAATGTAGGTTATGACACAATGTTGAGTAGTCTTCTCCTGGTCTTCCGTACGTCTTTGGTGGTTATATATTTCACATGGTTTGTATATCTCTGTTCACCCCAATATGGCAATGTATCCAATCCTCATCCCTTTCTATTTGGTGAACCATAAGTTTTTTAATGAATCTGTGATTGCCTTTCTCTGTGGAAATATCTTCATTGGTATCAATTTTTAAGTAACTCCTAAAAGTGATATGATAGGATATGTGCCTTGTGCTTTCTCACTTACTACACGTGGCGTGATTACGTCTAGACTCATCTATGGTGCTGCAAATGGCATTGTTTCATTTTTCTCACTAGCCAATATTCCATCTGTACATGGAGGAGTTCTTGTTTGCCCACCCATCTGTTGGTGGACTTTTTGGTTACTTCCATATCTTGGCTATTGTAATACTGGGCAATGCAGATTTGCCTGCCTGTGTCTTTCCAATTCTCTCTTCTTAGATTATAGGTGGAGGAGTGGGCCTGCTGGATCATATGGTAGCTCAATGTTGACCTTTTTAAGGCACCTCCATTCTGTTCTCATTCGTGGCCCTTTCCAACTTACGTCCCCGTTGAAGTTGAGGGTATGCATTTCTCCACAACACCTTCAGCATTTATTGTTTGTAGTTTTCTTGCTCATGGTTATTCTGACAAGTGTGAGCTGATACCTCTTTGTGGTTGAATTCGCATGCGCCTCATAATCCGTTGAAATTGAGCTTTAAGGCATGTCCTTTTTATTTTTCAAGCAGTGATTACCCCTTAGTTCTTCAAAGTGTTCTCTTAAAGTACGTGTCACCTTTTGAAATGTTTTGGCCGTTACCTCCCTGAAGACATTTTGAGGGCAGGTTTCATTTACAGTTCTGCAGTACTTGTTCCTATGAAATGGCCATTAGCACAGGCTTTACAACTGCTTTTGCAGGTAACTGCCAGAGGGCGGCAGCCTTTCTATGTTCCCCACCCTGGTACCTAGGGAAAAGCCCTTGCGGCCTGTGGTGTTTCTCGGTTATAAATTAGAGTGGAGTGTGCCCGGACAAACCCACACAAGCTGATGTCTCCTTACTTTTGTTGGATTTTTAAATTTAATTTTTATTTTTTATTGGAGTAATTTTCCACTGGGTACGTGGACCACTTCTTCGTTGTGCATTCCTCGGTTGATGGACATTTTCATTGCTTCCAAGTGTTGGCTATGGTAAATATTGTTGGAGTGCAGGATTGCCAGCCTGTGACTTTTTGATTCTCATTTTCTCAGGTGATAGGCCCAGCAGTGGGTGTGATTGATTGACTGGTAGCACCGTGTTTCCCTTTTCAAAGCACCTTCTTTGTGTTTTCATTAGTGGCTCTTACCACATCCCCCTTAGAATCGAGGGTATGCATTTCTCCACAATCGCTTCAGCATTTATTGTTTACAGCATTTATGCTAATGGCCCTTCTGGCTGCTGTGAGCTGATAGGTTTTTGTAATTTGGGTTTGCATGTCTTTGAAAATTCGTAAAACTCATCATTTTTCTCCGCCGTTTTCTTTTCCGTTAAAAAAAGGAAACAATTGGCAGTACGATATAACTCTTGAAATTGTCTTCTTTGAAGGTTGCCCTCTTTTGAGTTATTTGGTCGATTTTCCACCCCAGCGTTTTTTTAGAGAGCAGGTGTCATTTCCCGAACTGCAAGTTTGGTGAATATTTAGTGACCTTTAGCAATGGGTTTAAAGCTGCTGTTGTGGGAAGTGGCCTCAAGGAGGCAGCATTTCTCCATTCCCAAATCTGGGTAGTAGGGCAGCAGAGCCTTTCTGGAAGTCGTGTTCCTAGGTTGTAAATTACATTGGAATGTGCGTGGAGAAACCCCCACAAGTTTATGTGTCATTATTTCTTCTTGGTTTTTAAAAGTGTTTTAATTGGGGTAAAGCTTAGAATATTGTTTGTCCAAGGTGTACACAATCTGGTTCATTTGTACCTTATATATGTCTATTCAAGTACAGATCCTCTTCCCATGTAAAATGTTACAGAGGGTTCCGCAGACTTCCCTTGCTATATGGTTGGCCTTTTTGAGATATGTATATAATATGTGTTTTTATACATATAGAAACACTAACCTTAATTTATCCATTCCCCCCACCTGTCGTTTTAGATGAGCATAGTTTGTTTTCTAAATCTGTGAGTGTCTTTCTCTGTGGAAATGTGTTCATTTGTGTCAGTTATTAGATAACGCCTATAAGTGCTATCATAGAATACAGGTCTTTTGCTTTCCAACTTACCTCATCTTTCATGATTATCTCCAGACTCATTTGTGGTGCCTCAAAGAGCAATGGTTCATTGTCTTCCATGGCTAATATCCCATTGTGTACATGGACCACTTCTTTATCCATTTACCTGTTGTTGGACATTTTGATTGCTTCACTGTCTTGGCTATTGTGAATAATGCTGCACTGCAGCTTTTGCGGCCTGTGTCTTCTCGATTCTTGTCTTCTCAGGTGAGAGGTCCAATGGTGCGCCTGCTGGATTGAATAGTACCTCCATTTTTACTTTTAAACACAGCTCCTTTCTGTTCTCATTATTGGCTGTTACCCCTTTACATCTCACCAGCAGGCAGAGGGTACACAGTTCTCTAAAACCCCTTCAGCATTTATTGTTTGTAGAATTTTTGCTGATGGTCAGTCGACTGGTGTAAGTTGAAACTTTTTGTAGATTAGATTGCATGCGTCTAACACTCCCTGAGGTTGAGCTTTTATCCATTTTCCTTTTTTTTTAAAAAGAGTGTGAGTAAAACTTAACTCTTCCTAATCTCTTCTTGAAACATTTGCCTGTTTTGAATTTTTTCTCCATTCCCTACTTCAGCACAAATATTTAGGGCAAGTGTCCTTTACAGCCCTGAGTCCTTGTGAATGTTAAGTGACCATTAGCTGTGACTTTAAAGCTGCTCTTGCAGGATACGGCCACAAGGTGGCAGCATTTCTCCTTTACCAAATTTGGTTACTAGGGAAACAGAGCCTTAATGGAAGTGGTGTTCTAGGTTGTATATTAGAATGGAATGTGCCAGGAAAAAGCCCTTTAACTTTATGTCTCATTACTTCTTGTTCATATTTGTAATTTACTTTTTATCTTTTATCCCAACAAATTTGATTACAATGGTTTGTTTGTTCTAGGTGTGCAAGATGTGGTTCTTTCACACATATACATGTATCTATTCTTCCTCGCATCCTTTGCCAATGTAGGTTATGACACAATGTTGAGTAGTCTTCTCCTGGTCTTCCGTACGTCTTTGGTGGTTATATATTTCACATGGTTTGTATATCTCTGTTCACCCCAATATGGCAATGTATCCAATCCTCATCCCTTTCTATTTGGTGAACCATAAGTTTTTTAATCAATCTGTGATTGCCTTTCTCTGTGGAAATATCTTCATTGGTATCAATTTTTAAGTAACTCCTAAAAGTGATATGATAGGATATGTGCCCTTTGCTTTCTCACTTACTACACATGGCGTGATTACGTCTAGACTCATCTATGGTGCTGCAAATGGCATTGTTTCATTTTTCTCACTAGCCAATATTCCATCTGTACATGGAGGAGTTCTTGTTTGCCCACCCATCTGTTGGTGGACTTTTTGGTTACTTCCATATCTTGGCTATTGTAATACTGGGCAATGCAGATTTGCCTGCCTGTGTCTTTCCAATTCTCTCTTCTTAGATTATAGGTGGAGGAGTGGGCCTGCTGGATCATATGGTAGCTCAATGTTGACCTTTTTAAGGCACCTCCATTCTGTTCTCATTCGTGGCCCTTTCCAACTTACGTCCCCGTTGAAGTTGAGGGTATGCATTTCTCCACAACACCTTCAGCATTTATTGTTTGTAGTTTTCTTGCTCATGGTTATTCTGACAAGTGTGAGCTGATACCTCTTTGTGGTTGAATTCGCATGCGCCTCATAATCCGTTGAAATTGAGCTTTAAGGCATGTCCTTTTTATTTTTCAAGCAGTGATTACCCCTTAGTTCTTCAAAGTGTTCTCTTAAAGTACGTGTCACCTTTTGAAATGTTTTGGCCGTTACCTCCCTGAAGACATTTTGAGGGCAGGTTTCATTTACAGTTCTGCAGTACTTGTTCCTATGAAATGGCCATTAGCACAGGCTTTACAACTGCTTTTGCAGGTAACTGCCAGAGGGCGGCAGCCTTTCTATGTTCCCCACCCTGGTACCTAGGGAAAAGCCCTTGCGGCCTGTGGTGTTTCTCGGTTATAAATTAGAGTGGAGTGTGCCCGGACAAACCCACACAAGCTGATGTCTCCTTACTTTTGTTGGA
This sequence comes from Balaenoptera borealis, assembly GCF_965194805.1. NCBI lineage: Eukaryota > Metazoa > Chordata > Mammalia > Artiodactyla > Balaenopteridae > Balaenoptera > Balaenoptera borealis. The sequence continues at coordinate 124,064 of NW_028123698.1, read as the reverse complement.
TTTTTAAATTTAATTTTTATTTTTTATTGGAGTAATTTTCCACTGGGTACGTGGACCACTTCTTCTTTGTGCATTCCTCGGTTGATGGACATTTTCATTGCTTCCAAGTGTTGGCTATGGTAAATATTGTTGGAGTGCAGGATTGCCAGCCTGTGACTTTTTGATTCTCATTTTCTCAGGTGATAGGCCCAGCAGTGGGTGTGATTGATTGACTGGTAGCACCGTGTTTCCCTTTTCAAAGCACCTTCTTTGTGTTTTCATTAGTGGCTCTTACCACATCCCCCTTAGAATCGAGGGTACGCATTTCCCCACAATCGCTTCAGCATTTATTGTTTACAGCATTTATGCTAATGGCCCTTCTGGCTGCTGTGAGCTGATAGGTTTTTGTAATTTGGGTTTGCATGTCTTTGAAAATTCGTAAAACTCATCATTTTTCTCCGCCGTTTTCTTTTCCGTTAAAAAAAGGAAACAATTGGCAGTACGATATAACTCTTGAAATTGTCTTCTTTGAAGGTTGCCCTCTTTTGAGTTATTTGGTCGATTTTCCACCCCAGCGTTTTTTTAGAGAGCAGGTGTCATTTCCCGAACTGCAAGTTTGGTGAATATTTAGTGACCTTTAGCAATGGGTTTAAAGCTGCTGTTGTGGGAAGTGGCCTCAAGGAGGCAGCATTTCTCCATTCCCAAATCTGGGTAGTAGGGCAGCAGAGCCTTTCTGGAAGTCGTGTTCCTAGGTTGTAAATTACATTGGAATGTGCGTGGAGAAACCCCCACAAGTTTATGTGTCATTATTTCTTCTTGGTTTTTAAAAGTGTTTTAATTGGGGTAAAGCTTAGAATATTGTTTGTCCAAGGTGTACACAATCTGGTTCATTTGTACCTTATATATGTCTATTCAAGTACAGATCCTCTTCCCATGTAAAATGTTACAGAGGGTTCCGCAGACTTCCCTTGCTATATGGTTGGCCTTTTTGAGATATGTATATAATATGTGTTTTTATACATATAGAAACACTAACCTTAATTTATCCATTCCCCCCACCTGTCGTTTTAGATGAGCATAGTTTGTTTTCTAAGTCTGTGAGTGTCTTTCTCTGTGGAAATGTGTTCATTTGTGTCAGTTATTAGATAACGCCTATAAGTGCTATCATAGAATACAGGTCTTTTGCTTTCCAACTTACCTCATCTTTCATGATTATCTCCAGACTCATTTGTGGTGCCTCAAAGAGCAATGGTTCATTGTCTTCCATGGCTAATATTCCATTGTGTACATGGACCACTTCTTTATCCATTTACCTGTTGTTGGACATTTTGATTGCTTCACTGTCTTGGCTATTGTGAATAAGGCTGCACTGCAGCTTTTGCGGCCTGTGTCTTCTCGATTCTTGTCTTCTCAGGTGAGAGGTCCAATGGTGCGCCTGCTGGATTGAATAGTACCTCCATTTTTACTTTTAAACACAGCTCCTTTCTGTTCTCATTATTGGCTGTTACCCCTTTACGTCTCACCAGCAGGCAGAGGGTACACAGTTCTCTAAAACCCCTTCAGCATTTATTGTTTGTAGAATTTTTGCTGATGGTCAGTCGACTGGTGTAAGTTGAAACTTTTTGTAGATTAGATTGCATGCGTCTAACACTCCCTGAGGTTGAGCTTTTATCCATTTTCCTTTTTTTTAAAAAGAGTGTGAGTAAAACTTAACTCTTCCTAATCTCTTCTTGAAACATTTGCCTGTTGTGAATTTTTTCTCCATTCCCTACTTCAGCACAAATATTTAGGGCAAGTGTCCTCTACAGCCCTGAGTCCTTGTGAATGTTAAGTGACCATTAGCTGTGACTTTAAAGCTGCTCTTGCAGGATACGGCCACAATGTGGCAGCATTTCTCCTTTACCAAATTTGGTTACTAGGGAAACAGAGCCTTAATGGAAGTGGTGTTCTAGGTTGTATATTAGAATGGAATGTGCCAGGAAAAAGCCCTTTAACTTTATGTCTCATTACTTCTTGTTCATATTTGTAATTTACTTTTTATCTTTTATCCCAACAAATTTGATTACAATGGTTTGTTTGTTCTAGGTGTGCAAGATGTGGTTCTTTCACACATATACATGTATCTATTCTTCCTCGCATCCTTTGCCAATGTAGGTTATGACACAATGTTGAGTAGTCTTCTCCTGGTCTTCCGTACGTCTTTGGTGGTTATATATTTCACATGGTTTGTATATCTCTGTTCACCCCAATATGGCAATGTATCCAATCCTCATCCCTTTCTATTTGGTGAACCATAAGTTTTTTAATCAATCTGTGATTGCCTTTCTCTGTGGAAATATCTTCATTGGTATCAATTTTTAAGTAACTCCTAAAAGTGATATGATAGGATATGTGCCCTTTGCTTTCTCACTTACTACACATGGCGTGATTACGTCTAGACTCATCTATGGTGCTGCAAATGGCATTGTTTCATTTTTCTCACTAGCCAATATTCCATCTGTACATGGAGGAGTTCTTGTTTGCCCACCCATCTGTTGGTGGACTTTTTGGTTACTTCCATATCTTGGCTATTGTAATACTGGGCAATGCAGATTTGCCTGCCTGTGTCTTTCCAATTCTCTCTTCTTAGATTATAGGTGGAGGAGTGGGCCTGCTGGATCATATGGTAGCTCAATGTTTACCTTTTTAAGGCACCTCCATTCTGTTCTCATTCGTGGCCCTTTCCAACTTACGTCCCCGTTGAAGTTGAGGGTATGCATTTCTCCACAACACCTTCAGCATTTATTGTTTGTAGTTTTCTTGCTCATGGTTATTCTGACAAGTGTGAGCTGATACCTCTTTGTGGTTGAATTCGCATGCGCCTCATAATCCGTTGAAATTGAGCTTTAAGGCATGTCCTTTTTTATTTTTCAAGCAGTGATTACCCCTTAGTTCTTCAAAGTGTTCTCTTAAAGTACGTGTCACCTTTTGAAATGTTTTGGCCGTTACCTCCCTGAAGACATTTTGAGGGCAGGTTTCATTTACAGTTCTGCAGTACTTGTTCCTATGAAATGGCCATTAGCACAGGCTTTACAACTGCTTTTGCAGGTAACTGCCAGAGGGCGGCAGCCTTTCTATGTTCCCCACCCTGGTACCTAGGGAAAAGCCCTTGCGGCCTGTGGTGTTTCTCGGTTATAAATTAGAGTGGAGTGTGCCCGGACAAACCCACACAAGCTGATGTCTCCTTACTTTTGTTGGATTTTTAAATTTAATTTTTATTTTTTATTGGAGTAATTTTCCACTGGGTACGTGGACCACTTCTTCTTTGTGCATTCCTCGGTTGATGGACATTTTCATTGCTTCCAAGTGTTGGCTATGGTAAATATTGTTGGAGTGCAGGATTGCCAGCCTGTGACTTTTTGATTCTCATTTTCTCAGGTGATAGGCCCAGCAGTGGGTGTGATTGATTGACTGGTAGCACCGTGTTTCCCTTTTCAAAGCACCTTCTTTGTGTTTTCATTAGTGGCTCTTACCACATCCCCCTTAGAATCGAGGGTACGCATTTCCCCACAATCGCTTCAGCATTTATTGTTTACAGCATTTATGCTAATGGCCCTTCTGGCTGCTGTGAGCTGATAGGTTTTTGTAATTTGGGTTTGCATGTCTTTGAAAATTCGTAAAACTCATCATTTTTCTCCGCCGTTTTCTTTTCCGTTAAAAAAAGGAAACAATTGGCAGTACGATATAACTCTTGAAATTGTCTTCTTTGAAGGTTGCCCTCTTTTGAGTTATTTGGTCGATTTTCCACCCCAGCGTTTTTTTAGAGAGCAGGTGTCATTTCCCGAACTGCAAGTTTGGTGAATATTTAGTGACCTTTAGCAATGGGTTTAAAGCTGCTGTTGTGGGAAGTGGCCTCAAGGAGGCAGCATTTCTCCATTCCCAAATCTGGGTAGTAGGGCAGCAGAGCCTTTCTGGAAGTCGTGTTCCTAGGTTGTAAATTACATTGGAATGTGCGTGGAGAAACCCCCACAAGTTTATGTGTCATTATTTCTTCTTGGTTTTTAAAAGTGTTTTAATTGGGGTAAAGCTTAGAATATTGTTTGTCCAAGGTGTACACAATCTGGTTCATTTGTACCTTATATATGTCTATTCAAGTACAGATCCTCTTCCCATGTAAAATGTTACAGAGGGTTCCGCAGACTTCCCTTGCTATATGGTTGGCCTTTTTGAGATATGTATATAATATGTGTTTTTATACATATAGAAACACTAACCTTAATTTATCCATTCCCCCCACCTGTCGTTTTAGATGAGCATAGTTTGTTTTCTAAATCTGTGAGTGTCTTTCTCTGTGGAAATGTGTTCATTTGTGTCAGTTATTAGATAACGCCTATAAGTGCTATCATAGAATACAGGTCTTTTGCTTTCCAACTTACCTCATCTTTCATGATTATCTCCAGACTCATTTGTGGTGCCTCAAAGAGCAATGGTTCATTGTCTTCCATGGCTAATATCCCATTGTGTACATGGACCACTTCTTTATCCATTTACCTGTTGTTGGACATTTTGATTGCTTCACTGTCTTGGCTATTGTGAATAAGGCTGCACTGCAGCTTTTGCGGCCTGTGTCTTCTCGATTCTTGTCTTCTCAGGTGAGAGGTCCAATGGTGCGCCTGCTGGATTGAATAGTACCTCCATTTTTACTTTTAAACACAGCTCCTTTCTGTTCTCATTATTGGCTGTTACCCCTTTACGTCTCACCAGCAGGCAGAGGGTACACAGTTCTCTAAAACCCCTTCAGCATTTATTGTTTGTAGAATTTTTGCTGATGGTCAGTCGACTGGTGTAAGTTGAAACTTTTTGTAGATTAGATTGCATGCGTCTAACACTCCCTGAGGTTGAGCTTTTATCCATTTTCCTTTTTTTTAAAAAGAGTGTGAGTAAAACTTAACTCTTCCTAATCTCTTCTTGAAACATTTGCCTGTTTTGAATTTTTTCTCCATTCCCTACTTCAGCACAAATATTTAGGGCAAGTGTCCTTTACAGCCCTGAGTCCTTGTGAATGTTAAGTGACCATTAGCTGTGACTTTAAAGCTGCTCTTGCAGGATACGGCCACAAGGTGGCAGCATTTCTCCTTTACCAAATTTGGTTACTAGGGAAACAGAGCCTTAATGGAAGTGGTGTTCTAGGTTGTATATTAGAATGGAATGTGCCAGGAAAAAGCCCTTTAACTTTATGTCTCATTACTTCTTGTTCATATTTGTAATTTACTTTTTATCTTTTATCTCAACAAATTTGATTACAATGGTTTGTTTGTTTTAGGTGTGCAAGATGTGGTTCTTTCACACATATACATGTATCTATTCTTCCTCGCATCCTTTGCCAATGTAGGTTATGACACAATGTTGAGTAGTCTTCTCCTGGTCTTCCGTACGTCTTTGGTGGTTATATATTTCACATGGTTTGTATATCTCTGTTCACCCCAATATGGCAATGTATCCAATCCTCATCCCTTTCTATTTGGTGAACCATAAGTTTTTTAATGAATCTGTGATTGCCTTTCTCTGTGGAAATATCTTCATTGGTATCAATTTTTAAGTAACTCCTAAAAGTGATATGATAGGATATGTGCCTTGTGCTTTCTCACTTACTACACGTGGCGTGATTACGTCTAGACTCATCTATGGTGCTGCAAATGGCATTGTTTCATTTTTCTCACTAGCCAATATTCCATCTGTACATGGAGGAGTTCTTGTTTGCCCACCCATCTGTTGGTGGACTTTTTGGTTACTTCCATATCTTGGCTATTGTAATACTGGGCAATGCAGATTTGCCTGCCTGTGTCTTTCCAATTCTCTCTTCTTAGATTATAGGTGGAGGAGTGGGCCTGCTGGATCATATGGTAGCTCAATGTTGACCTTTTTAAGGCACCTCCATTCTGTTCTCATTCGTGGCCCTTTCCAACTTACGTCCCCGTTGAAGTTGAGGGTATGCATTTCTCCACAACACCTTCAGCATTTATTGTTTGTAGTTTTCTTGCTCATGGTTATTCTGACAAGTGTGAGCTGATACCTCTTTGTGGTTGAATTCGCATGCGCCTCATAATCCGTTGAAATTGAGCTTTAAGGCATGTCCTTTTTATTTTTCAAGCAGTGATTACCCCTTAGTTCTTCAAAGTGTTCTCTTAAAGTACGTGTCACCTTTTGAAATGTTTTGGCCGTTACCTCCCTGAAGACATTTTGAGGGCAGGTTTCATTTACAGTTCTGCAGTACTTGTTCCTATGAAATGGCCATTAGCACAGGCTTTACAACTGCTTTTGCAGGTAACTGCCAGAGGGCGGCAGCCTTTCTATGTTCCCCACCCTGGTACCTAGGGAAAAGCCCTTGCGGCCTGTGGTGTTTCTCGGTTATAAATTAGAGTGGAGTGTGCCCGGACAAACCCACACAAGCTGATGTCTCCTTACTTTTGTTGGATTTTTAAATTTAATTTTTATTTTTTATTGGAGTAATTTTCCACTGGGTACGTGGACCACTTCTTCTTTGTGCATTCCTCGGTTGATGGACATTTTCATTGCTTCCAAGTGTTGGCTATGGTAAATATTGTTGGAGTGCAGGATTGCCAGCCTGTGACTTTTTGATTCTCATTTTCTCAGGTGATAGGCCCAGCAGTGGGTGTGATTGATTGACTGGTAGCACCGTGTTTCCCTTTTCAAAGCACCTTCTTTGTGTTTTCATTAGTGGCTCTTACCACATCCCCCTTAGAATCGAGGGTACGCATTTCCCCACAATCGCTTCAGCATTTATTGTTTACAGCATTTATGCTAATGGCCCTTCTGGCTGCTGTGAGCTGATAGGTTTTTGTAATTTGGGTTTGCATGTCTTTGAAAATTCGTAAAACTCATCATTTTTCTCCGCCGTTTTCTTTTCCGTTAAAAAAAGGAAACAATTGGCAGTACGATATAACTCTTGAAATTGTCTTCTTTGAAGGTTGCCCTCTTTTGAGTTATTTGGTCGATTTTCCACCCCAGCGTTTTTTTAGAGAGCAGGTGTCATTTCCCGAACTGCAAGTTTGGTGAATATTTAGTGACCTTTAGCAATGGGTTTAAAGCTGCTGTTGTGGGAAGTGGCCTCAAGGAGGCAGCATTTCTCCATTCCCAAATCTGGGTAGTAGGGCAGCAGAGCCTTTCTGGAAGTCGTGTTCCTAGGTTGTAAATTACATTGGAATGTGCGTGGAGAAACCCCCACAAGTTTATGTGTCATTATTTCTTCTTGGTTTTTAAAAGTGTTTTAATTGGGGTAAAGCTTAGAATATTGTTTGTCCAAGGTGTACACAATCTGGTTCATTTGTACCTTATATATGTCTATTCAAGTACAGATCCTCTTCCCATGTAAAATGTTACAGAGGGTTCCGCAGACTTCCCTTGCTATATGGTTGGCCTTTTTGAGATATGTATATAATATGTGTTTTTATACATATAGAAACACTAACCTTAATTTATCCATTCCCCCCACCTGTCGTTTTAGATGAGCATAGTTTGTTTTCTAAGTCTGTGAGTGTCTTTCTCTGTGGAAATGTGTTCATTTGTGTCAGTTATTAGATAACGCCTATAAGTGCTATCATAGAATACAGGTCTTTTGCTTTCCAACTTACCTCATCTTTCATGATTATCTCCAGACTCATTTGTGGTGCCTCAAAGAGCAATGGTTCATTGTCTTCCATGGCTAATATTCCATTGTGTACATGGACCACTTCTTTATCCATTTACCTGTTGTTGGACATTTTGATTGCTTCACTGTCTTGGCTATTGTGAATAAGGCTGCACTGCAGCTTTTGCGGCCTGTGTCTTCTCGATTCTTGTCTTCTCAGGTGAGAGGTCCAATGGTGCGCCTGCTGGATTGAATAGTACCTCCATTTTTACTTTTAAACACAGCTCCTTTCTGTTCTCATTATTGGCTGTTACCCCTTTACGTCTCACCAGCAGGCAGAGGGTACACAGTTCTCTAAAACCCCTTCAGCATTTATTGTTTGTAGAATTTTTGCTGATGGTCAGTCGACTGGTGTAAGTTGAAACTTTTTGTAGATTAGATTGCATGCGTCTAACACTCCCTGAGGTTGAGCTTTTATCCATTTTCCTTTTTTTTAAAAAGAGTGTGAGTAAAACTTAACTCTTCCTAATCTCTTCTTGAAACATTTGCCTGTTTTGAATTTTTTCTCCATTCCCTACTTCAGCACAAATATTTAGGGCAAGTGTCCTTTACAGCCCTGAGTCCTTGTGAATGTTAAGTGACCATTAGCTGTGACTTTAAAGCTGCTCTTGCAGGATACGGCCACAAGGTGGCAGCATTTCTCCTTTACCAAATTTGGTTACTAGGGAAACAGAGCCTTAATGGAAGTGGTGTTCTAGGTTGTATATTAGAATGGAATGTGCCAGGAAAAAGCCCTTTAACTTTATGTCTCATTACTTCTTGTTCATATTTGTAATTTACTTTTTATCTTTTATCTCAACAAATTTGATTACAATGGTTTGTTTGTTTTAGGTGTGCAAGATGTGGTTCTTTCACACATATACATGTATCTATTCTTCCTCGCATCCTTTGCCAATGTAGGTTATGACACAATGTTGAGTAGTCTTCTCCTGGTCTTCCGTACGTCTTTGGTGGTTATATATTTCACATGGTTTGTATATCTCTGTTCACCCCAATATGGCAATGTATCCAATCCTCATCCCTTTCTATTTGGTGAACCATAAGTTTTTTAATGAATCTGTGATTGCCTTTCTCTGTGGAAATATCTTCATTGGTATCAATTTTTAAGTAACTCCTAAAAGTGATATGATAGGATATGTGCCTTGTGCTTTCTCACTTACTACACGTGGCGTGATTACGTCTAGACTCATATATGGTGCTGCAAATGGCATTGTTTCATTTTTCTCACTAGCCAATATTCCATCTGTACATGGAGGAGTTCTTGTTTGCCCACCCATCTGTTGGTGGACTTTTTGGTTACTTCCATATCTTGGCTATTGTAATACTGGGCAATGCAGATTTGCCTGCCTGTGTCTTTCCAATTCTCTCTTCTTAGATTATAGGTGGAGGAGTGGGCCTGCTGGATCATATGGTAGCTCAATGTTGACCTTTTTAAGGCACCTCCATTCTGTTCTCATTCGTGGCCCTTTCCAACTTACGTCCCCGTTGAAGTTGAGGGTATGCATTTCTCCACAACACCTTCAGCATTTATTGTTTGTAGTTTTCTTGCTCATGGTTATTCTGACAAGTGTGAGCTGATACCTCTTTGTGGTTGAATTCGCATGCGCCTCATAATCCGTTGAAATTGAGCTTTAAGGCATGTCCTTTTTATTTTTCAAGCAGTGATTACCCCTTAGTTCTTCAAAGTGTTCTCTTAAAGTACGTGTCACCTTTTGAAATGTTTTGGCCGTTACCTCCCTGAAGACATTTTGAGGGCAGGTTTCATTTACAGTTCTGCAGTACTTGTTCCTATGAAATGGCCATTAGCACAGGCTTTACAACTGCTTTTGCAGGTAACTGCCAGAGGGCGGCAGCCTTTCTATGTTCCCCACCCTGGTACCTAGGGAAAAGCCCTTGCGGCCTGTGGTGTTTCTCGGTTATAAATTAGAGTGGAGTGTGCCCGGACAAACCCACACAAGCTGATGTCTCCTTACTTTTGTTGGATTTTTAAATTTAATTTTTATTTTTTATTGGAGTAATTTTCCACTGGGTACGTGGACCACTTCTTCTTTGTGCATTCCTCGGTTGATGGACATTTTCATTGCTTCCAAGTGTTGGCTATGGTAAATATTGTTGGAGTGCAGGATTGCCAGCCTGTGACTTTTTGATTCTCATTTTCTCAGGTGATAGGCCCAGCAGTGGGTGTGATTGATTGACTGGTAGCACCGTGTTTCCCTTTTCAAAGCACCTTCTTTGTGTTTTCATTAGTGGCTCTTACCACATCCCCCTTAGAATCGAGGGTATGCATTTCTCCACAATCGCTTCAGCATTTATTGTTTACAGCATTTATGCTAATGGCCCTTCTGGCTGCTGTGAGCTGATAGGTTTTTGTAATTTGGGTTTGCATGTCTTTGAAAATTCGTAAAACTCATCATTTTTCTCCGCCGTTTTCTTTTCCGTTAAAAAAAGGAAACAATTGGCAGTACGATATAACTCTTGAAATTGTCTTCTTTGAAGGTTGCCCTCTTTTGAGTTATTTGGTCGATTTTCCACCCCAGCGTTTTTTTAGAGAGCAGGTGTCATTTCCCGAACTGCAAGTTTGGTGAATATTTAGTGACCTTTAGCAATGGGTTTAAAGCTGCTGTTGTGGGAAGTGGCCTCAAGGAGGCAGCATTTCTCCATTCCCAAATCTGGGTAGTAGGGCAGCAGAGCCTTTCTGGAAGTCGTGTTCCTAGGTTGTAAATTACATTGGAATGTGCGTGGAGAAACCCCCACAAGTTTATGTGTCATTATTTCTTCTTGGTTTTTAAAAGTGTTTTAATTGGGGTAAAGCTTAGAATATTGTTTGTCCAAGGTGTACACAATCTGGTTCATTTGTACCTTATATATGTCTATTCAAGTACAGATCCTCTTCCCATGTAAAATGTTACAGAGGGTTCCGCAGACTTCCCTTGCTATATGGTTGGCCTTTTTGAGATATGTATATAATATGTGTTTTTATACATATAGAAACACTAACCTTAATTTATCCATTCCCCCCACCTGTCGTTTTAGATGAGCATAGTTTGTTTTCTAAATCTGTGAGTGTCTTTCTCTGTGGAAATGTGTTCATTTGTGTCAGTTATTAGATAACGCCTATAAGTGCTATCATAGAATACAGGTCTTTTGCTTTCCAACTTACCTCATCTTTCATGATTATCTCCAGACTCATTTGTGGTGCCTCAAAGAGCAATGGTTCATTGTCTTCCATGGCTAATATCCCATTGTGTACATGGACCACTTCTTTATCCATTTACCTGTTGTTGGACATTTTGATTGCTTCACTGTCTTGGCTATTGTGAATAAGGCTGCACTGCAGCTTTTGCGGCCTGTGTCTTCTCGATTCTTGTCTTCTCAGGTGAGAGGTCCAATGGTGCGCCTGCTGGATTGAATAGTACCTCCATTTTTACTTTTAAACACAGCTCCTTTCTGTTCTCATTATTGGCTGTTACCCCTTTACGTCTCACCAGCAGGCAGAGGGTACACAGTTCTCTAAAACCCCTTCAGCATTTATTGTTTGTAGAATTTTTGCTGATGGTCAGTCGACTGGTGTAAGTTGAAACTTTTTGTAGATTAGATTGCATGCGTCTAACACTCCCTGAGGTTGAGCTTTTATCCATTTTCCTTTTTTTTTAAAAAGAGTGTGAGTAAAACTTAACTCTTCCTAATCTCTTCTTGAAACATTTGCCTGTTGTGAATTTTTTCTCCATTCCCTACTTCAGCACAAATATTTAGGGCAAGTGTCCTTTACAGCCCTGAGTCCTTGTGAATGTTAAGTGACCATTAGCTGTGACTTTAAAGCTGCTCTTGCAGGATACGGCCACAAGGTGGCAGCATTTCTCCTTTACCAAATTTGGTTACTAGGGAAACAGAGCCTTAATGGAAGTGGTGTTCTAGGTTGTATATTAGAATGGAATGTGCCAGGAAAAAGCCCTTTAACTTTATGTCTCATTACTTCTTGTTCATATTTGTAATTTACTTTTTATCTTTTATCCCAACAAATTTGATTACAATGGTTTGTTTGTTCTAGGTGTGCAAGATGTGGTTCTTTCACACATATACATGTATCTATTCTTCCTCGCATCCTTTGCCAATGTAGGTTATGACACAATGTTGAGTAGTCTTCTCCTGGTCTTCCGTACGTCTTTGGTGGTTATATATTTCACATGGTTTGTATATCTCTGTTCACCCCAATATGGCAATGTATCCAATCCTCATCCCTTTCTATTTGGTGAACCATAAGTTTTTTAATCAATCTGTGATTGCCTTTCTCTGTGGAAATATCTTCATTGGTATCAATTTTTAAGTAACTCCTAAAAGTGATATGATAGGATATGTGCCCTTTGCTTTCTCACTTACTACACATGGCGTGATTACGTCTAGACTCATCTATGGTGCTGCAAATGGCATTGTTTCATTTTTCTCACTAGCCAATATTCCATCTGTACATGGAGGAGTTCTTGTTTGCCCACCCATCTGTTGGTGGACTTTTTGGTTACTTCCATATCTTGGCTATTGTAATACTGGGCAATGCAGATTTGCCTGCCTGTGTCTTTCCAATTCTCTCTTCTTAGATTATAGGTGGAGGAGTGGGCCTGCTGGATCATATGGTAGCTCAATGTTGACCTTTTTAAGGCACCTCCATTCTGTTCTCATTCGTGGCCCTTTCCAACTTACGTCCCCGTTGAAGTTGAGGGTATGCATTTCTCCACAACACCTTCAGCATTTATTGTTTGTAGTTTTCTTGCTCATGGTTATTCTGACAAGTGTGAGCTGATACCTCTTTGTGGTTGAATTCGCATGCGCCTCATAATCCGTTGAAATTGAGCTTTAAGGCATGTCCTTTTTATTTTTCAAGCAGTGATTACCCCTTAGTTCTTCAAAGTGTTCTCTTAAAGTACGTGTCACCTTTTGAAATGTTTTGGCCGTTACCTCCCTGAAGACATTTTGAGGGCAGGTTTCATTTACAGTTCTGCAGTACTTGTTCCTATGAAATGGCCATTAGCACAGGCTTTACAACTGCTTTTGCAGGTAACTGCCAGAGGGCGGCAGCCTTTCTATGTTCCCCACCCTGGTACCTAGGGAAAAGCCCTTGCGGCCTGTGGTGTTTCTCGGTTATAAATTAGAGTGGAGTGTGCCCGGACAAACCCACACAAGCTGATGTCTCCTTACTTTTGTTGGATTTTTAAATTTAATTTTTATTTTTTATTGGAGTAATTTTCCACTGGGTACGTGGACCACTTCTTCTTTGTGCATTCCTCGGTTGATGGACATTTTCATTGCTTCCAAGTGTTGGCTATGGTAAATATTGTTGGAGTGCAGGATTGCCAGCCTGTGACTTTTTGATTCTCATTTTCTCAGGTGATAGGCCCAGCAGTGGGTGTGATTGATTGACTGGTAGCACCGTGTTTCCCTTTTCAAAGCACCTTCTTTGTGTTTTCATTAGTGGCTCTTACCACATCCCCCTTAGAATCGAGGGTACGCATTTCCCCACAATCGCTTCAGCATTTATTGTTTACAGCATTTATGCTAATGGCCCTTCTGGCTGCTGTGAGCTGATAGGTTTTTGTAATTTGGGTTTGCATGTCTTTGAAAATTCGTAAAACTCATCATTTTTCTCCGCCGTTTTCTTTTCCGTTAAAAAAAGGAAACAATTGGCAGTACGATATAACTCTTGAAATTGTCTTCTTTGAAGGTTGCCCTCTTTTGAGTTATTTGGTCGATTTTCCACCCCAGCGTTTTTTTAGAGAGCAGGTGTCATTTCCCGAACTGCAAGTTTGGTGAATATTTAGTGACCTTTAGCAATGGGTTTAAAGCTGCTGTTGTGGGAAGTGGCCTCAAGGAGGCAGCATTTCTCCATTCCCAAATCTGGGTAGTAGGGCAGCAGAGCCTTTCTGGAAGTCGTGTTCCTAGGTTGTAAATTACATTGGAATGTGCGTGGAGAAACCCCCACAAGTTTATGTGTCATTATTTCTTCTTGGTTTTTAAAAGTGTTTTAATTGGGGTAAAGCTTAGAATATTGTTTGTCCAAGGTGTACACAATCTGGTTCATTTGTACCTTATATATGTCTATTCAAGTACAGATCCTCTTCCCATGTAAAATGTTACAGAGGGTTCCGCAGACTTCCCTTGCTATATGGTTGGCCTTTTTGAGATATGTATATAATATGTGTTTTTATACATATAGAAACACTAACCTTAATTTATCCATTCCCCCCACCTGTCGTTTTAGATGAGCATAGTTTGTTTTCTAAATCTGTGAGTGTCTTTCTCTGTGGAAATGTGTTCATTTGTGTCAGTTATTAGATAACGCCTATAAGTGCTATCATAGAATACAGGTCTTTTGCTTTCCAACTTACCTCATCTTTCATGATTATCTCCAGACTCATTTGTGGTGCCTCAAAGAGCAATGGTTCATTGTCTTCCATGGCTAATATCCCATTGTGTACATGGACCACTTCTTTATCCATTTACCTGTTGTTGGACATTTTGATTGCTTCACTGTCTTGGCTATTGTGAATAAGGCTGCACTGCAGCTTTTGCGGCCTGTGTCTTCTCGATTCTTGTCTTCTCAGGTGAGAGGTCCAATGGTGCGCCTGCTGGATTGAATAGTACCTCCATTTTTACTTTTAAACACAGCTCCTTTCTGTTCTCATTATTGGCTGTTACCCCTTTACGTCTCACCAGCAGGCAGAGGGTACACAGTTCTCTAAAACCCCTTCAGCATTTATTGTTTGTAGAATTTTTGCTGATGGTCAGTCGACTGGTGTAAGTTGAAACTTTTTGTAGATTAGATTGCATGCGTCTAACACTCCCTGAGGTTGAGCTTTTATCCATTTTCCTTTTTTTTAAAAAGAGTGTGAGTAAAACTTAACTCTTCCTAATCTCTTCTTGAAACATTTGCCTGTTTTGAATTTTTTCTCCATTCCCTACTTCAGCACAAATATTTAGGGCAAGTGTCCTTTACAGCCCTGAGTCCTTGTGAATGTTAAGTGACCATTAGCTGTGACTTTAAAGCTGCTCTTGCAGGATACGGCCACAAGGTGGCAGCATTTCTCCTTTACCAAATTTGGTTACTAGGGAAACAGAGCCTTAATGGAAGTGGTGTTCTAGGTTGTATATTAGAATGGAATGTGCCAGGAAAAAGCCCTTTAACTTTATGTCTCATTACTTCTTGTTCATATTTGTAATTTACTTTTTATCTTTTATCTCAACAAATTTGATTACAATGGTTTGTTTGTTTTAGGTGTGCAAGATGTGGTTCTTTCACACATATACATGTATCTATTCTTCCTCGCATCCTTTGCCAATGTAGGTTATGACACAATGTTGAGTAGTCTTCTCCTGGTCTTCCGTACGTCTTTGGTGGTTATATATTTCACATGGTTTGTATATCTCTGTTCACCCCAATATGGCAATGTATCCAATCCTCATCCCTTTCTATTTGGTGAACCATAAGTTTTTTAATGAATCTGTGATTGCCTTTCTCTGTGGAAATATCTTCATTGGTATCAATTTTTAAGTAACTCCTAAAAGTGATATGATAGGATATGTGCCTTGTGCTTTCTCACTTACTACACGTGGCGTGATTACGTCTAGACTCATCTATGGTGCTGCAAATGGCATTGTTTCATTTTTCTCACTAGCCAATATTCCATCTGTACATGGAGGAGTTCTTGTTTGCCCACCCATCTGTTGGTGGACTTTTTGGTTACTTCCATATCTTGGCTATTGTAATACTGGGCAATGCAGATTTGCCTGCCTGTGTCTTTCCAATTCTCTCTTCTTAGATTATAGGTGGAGGAGTGGGCCTGCTGGATCATATGGTAGCTCAATGTTGACCTTTTTAAGGCACCTCCATTCTGTTCTCATTCGTGGCCCTTTCCAACTTACGTCCCCGTTGAAGTTGAGGGTATGCATTTCTCCACAACACCTTCAGCATTTATTGTTTGTAGTTTTCTTGCTCATGGTTATTCTGACAAGTGTGAGCTGATACCTCTTTGTGGTTGAATTCGCATGCGCCTCATAATCCGTTGAAATTGAGCTTTAAGGCATGTCCTTTTTATTTTTCAAGCAGTGATTACCCCTTAGTTCTTCAAAGTGTTCTCTTAAAGTACGTGTCACCTTTTGAAATGTTTTGGCCGTTACCTCCCTGAAGACATTTTGAGGGCAGGTTTCATTTACAGTTCTGCAGTACTTGTTCCTATGAAATGGCCATTAGCACAGGCTTTACAACTGCTTTTGCAGGTAACTGCCAGAGGGCGGCAGCCTTTCTATGTTCCCCACCCTGGTACCTAGGGAAAAGCCCTTGCGGCCTGTGGTGTTTCTCGGTTATAAATTAGAGTGGAGTGTGCCCGGACAAACCCACACAAGCTGATGTCTCCTTACTTTTGTTGGATTTTTAAATTTAATTTTTATTTTTTATTGGAGTAATTTTCCACTGGGTACGTGGACCACTTCTTCTTTGTGCATTCCTCGGTTGATGGACATTTTCATTGCTTCCAAGTGTTGGCTATGGTAAATATTGTTGGAGTGCAGGATTGCCAGCCTGTGACTTTTTGATTCTCATTTTCTCAGGTGATAGGCCCAGCAGTGGGTGTGATTGATTGACTGGTAGCACCGTGTTTCCCTTTTCAAAGCACCTTCTTTGTGTTTTCATTAGTGGCTCTTACCACATCCCCCTTAGAATCGAGGGTATGCATTTCTCCACAATCGCTTCAGCATTTATTGTTTACAGCATTTATGCTAATGGCCCTTCTGGCTGCTGTGAGCTGATAGGTTTTTGTAATTTGGGTTTGCATGTCTTTGAAAATTCGTAAAACTCATCATTTTTCTCCGCCGTTTTCTTTTCCGTTAAAAAAAGGAAACAATTGGCAGTACGATATAACTCTTGAAATTGTCTTCTTTGAAGGTTGCCCTCTTTTGAGTTATTTGGTCGATTTTCCACCCCAGCGTTTTTTTAGAGAGCAGGTGTCATTTCCCGAACTGCAAGTTTGGTGAATATTTAGTGACCTTTAGCAATGGGTTTAAAGCTGCTGTTGTGGGAAGTGGCCTCAAGGAGGCAGCATTTCTCCATTCCCAAATCTGGGTAGTAGGGCAGCAGAGCCTTTCTGGAAGTCGTGTTCCTAGGTTGTAAATTACATTGGAATGTGCGTGGAGAAACCCCCACAAGTTTATGTGTCATTATTTCTTCTTGGTTTTTAAAAGTGTTTTAATTGGGGTAAAGCTTAGAATATTGTTTGTCCAAGGTGTACACAATCTGGTTCATTTGTACCTTATATATGTCTATTCAAGTACAGATCCTCTTCCCATGTAAAATGTTACAGAGGGTTCCGCAGACTTCCCTTGCTATATGGTTGGCCTTTTTGAGATATGTATATAATATGTGTTTTTATACATATAGAAACACTAACCTTAATTTATCCATTCCCCCCACCTGTCGTTTTAGATGAGCATAGTTTGTTTTCTAAATCTGTGAGTGTCTTTCTCTGTGGAAATGTGTTCATTTGTGTCAGTTATTAGATAACGCCTATAAGTGCTATCATAGAATACAGGTCTTTTGGTTTCCAACTTACCTCATCTTTCATGATTATCTCCAGACTCATTTGTGGTGCCTCAAAGAGCAATGGTTCATTGTCTTCCATGGCTAATATCCCATTGTGTACATGGACCACTTCTTTATCCATTTACCTGTTGTTGGACATTTTGATTGCTTCACTGTCTTGGCTATTGTGAATAAGGCTGCACTGCAGCTTTTGCGGCCTGTGTCTTCTCGATTCTTGTCTTCTCAGGTGAGAGGTCCAATGGTGCGCCTGCTGGATTGAATAGTACCTCCATTTTTACTTTTAAACACAGCTCCTTTCTGTTCTCATTATTGGCTGTTACCCCTTTACGTCTCACCAGCAGGCAGAGGGTACACAGTTCTCTAAAACCCCTTCAGCATTTATTGTTTGTAGAATTTTTGCTGATGGTCAGTCGACTGGTGTAAGTTGAAACTTTTTGTAGATTAGATTGCATGCGTCTAACACTCCCTGAGGTTGAGCTTTTATCCATTTTCCTTTTTTTTTAAAAAGAGTGTGAGTAAAACTTAACTCTTCCTAATCTCTTCTTGAAACATTTGCCTGTTGTGAATTTTTTCTCCATTCCCTACTTCAGCACAAATATTTAGGGCAAGTGTCCTTTACAGCCCTGAGTCCTTGTGAATGTTAAGTGACCATTAGCTGTGACTTTAAAGCTGCTCTTGCAGGATACGGCCACAAGGTGGCAGCATTTCTCCTTTACCAAATTTGGTTACTAGGGAAACAGAGCCTTAATGGAAGTGGTGTTCTAGGTTGTATATTAGAATGGAATGTGCCAGGAAAAAGCCCTTTAACTTTATGTCTCATTACTTCTTGTTCATATTTGTAATTTACTTTTTATCTTTTATCCCAACAAATTTGATTACAATGGTTTGTTTGTTCTAGGTGTGCAAGATGTGGTTCTTTCACACATATACATGTATCTATTCTTCCTCGCATCCTTTGCCAATGTAGGTTATGACACAATGTTGAGTAGTCTTCTCCTGGTCTTCCGTACGTCTTTGGTGGTTATATATTTCACATGGTTTGTATATCTCTGTTCACCCCAATATGGCAATGTATCCAATCCTCATCCCTTTCTATTTGGTGAACCATAAGTTTTTTAATCAATCTGTGATTGCCTTTCTCTGTGGAAATATCTTCATTGGTATCAATTTTTAAGTAACTCCTAAAAGTGATATGATAGGATATGTGCCCTTTGCTTTCTCACTTACTACACATGGCGTGATTACGTCTAGACTCATCTATGGTGCTGCAAATGGCATTGTTTCATTTTTCTCACTAGCCAATATTCCATCTGTACATGGAGGAGTTCTTGTTTGCCCACCCATCTGTTGGTGGACTTTTTGGTTACTTCCATATCTTGGCTATTGTAATACTGGGCAATGCAGATTTGCCTGCCTGTGTCTTTCCAATTCTCTCTTCTTAGATTATAGGTGGAGGAGTGGGCCTGCTGGATCATATGGTAGCTCAATGTTGACCTTTTTAAGGCACCTCCATTCTGTTCTCATTCGTGGCCCTTTCCAACTTACGTCCCCGTTGAAGTTGAGGGTATGCATTTCTCCACAACACCTTCAGCATTTATTGTTTGTAGTTTTCTTGCTCATGGTTATTCTGACAAGTGTGAGCTGATACCTCTTTGTGGTTGAATTCGCATGCGCCTCATAATCCGTTGAAATTGAGCTTTAAGGCATGTCCTTTTTATTTTTCAAGCAGTGATTACCCCTTAGTTCTTCAAAGTGTTCTCTTAAAGTACGTGTCACCTTTTGAAATGTTTTGGCCGTTACCTCCCTGAAGACATTTTGAGGGCAGGTTTCATTTACAGTTCTGCAGTACTTGTTCCTATGAAATGGCCATTAGCACAGGCTTTACAACTGCTTTTGCAGGTAACTGCCAGAGGGCGGCAGCCTTTCTATGTTCCCCACCCTGGTACCTAGGGAAAAGCCCTTGCGGCCTGTGGTGTTTCTCGGTTATAAATTAGAGTGGAGTGTGCCCGGACAAACCCACACAAGCTGATGTCTCCTTACTTTTGTTGGATTTTTAAATTTAATTTTTATTTTTTATTGGAGTAATTTTCCACTGGGTACGTGGACCACTTCTTCTTTGTGCATTCCTCGGTTGATGGACATTTTCATTGCTTCCAAGTGTTGGCTATGGTAAATATTGTTGGAGTGCAGGATTGCCAGCCTGTGACTTTTGGATTCTCATTTTCTCAGGTGATAGGCCCAGCAGTGGGTGTGATTGATTGACTGGTAGCACCGTGTTTCCCTTTTCAAAGCACCTTCTTTGTGTTTTCATTAGTGGCTCTTACCACATCCCCCTTA
Source organism: Balaenoptera borealis (assembly GCF_965194805.1). Classification (NCBI taxonomy): domain Eukaryota; kingdom Metazoa; phylum Chordata; class Mammalia; order Artiodactyla; family Balaenopteridae; genus Balaenoptera; species Balaenoptera borealis. Next base: position 104,478 of record NW_028123698.1, on the reverse strand, counting down.
GAATCGAGGGTACGCATTTCCCCACAATCGCTTCAGCATTTATTGTTTACAGCATTTATGCTAATGGCCCTTCTGGCTGCTGTGAGCTGATAGGTTTTTGTAATTTGGGTTTGCATGTCTTTGAAAATTCGTAAAACTCATCATTTTTCTCCGCCGTTTTCTTTTCCGTTAAAAAAAGGAAACAATTGGCAGTACGATATAACTCTTGAAATTGTCTTCTTTGAAGGTTGCCCTCTTTTGAGTTATTTGGTCGATTTTCCACCCCAGCGTTTTTTTAGAGAGCAGGTGTCATTTCCCGAACTGCAAGTTTGGTGAATATTTAGTGACCTTTAGCAATGGGTTTAAAGCTGCTGTTGTGGGAAGTGGCCTCAAGGAGGCAGCATTTCTCCATTCCCAAATCTGGGTAGTAGGGCAGCAGAGCCTTTCTGGAAGTCGTGTTCCTAGGTTGTAAATTACATTGGAATGTGCGTGGAGAAACCCCCACAAGTTTATGTGTCATTATTTCTTCTTGGTTTTTAAAAGTGTTTTAATTGGGGTAAAGCTTAGAATATTGTTTGTCCAAGGTGTACACAATCTGGTTCATTTGTACCTTATATATGTCTATTCAAGTACAGATCCTCTTCCCATGTAAAATGTTACAGAGGGTTCCGCAGACTTCCCTTGCTATATGGTTGGCCTTTTTGAGATATGTATATAATATGTGTTTTTATACATATAGAAACACTAACCTTAATTTATCCATTCCCCCCACCTGTCGTTTTAGATGAGCATAGTTTGTTTTCTAAATCTGTGAGTGTCTTTCTCTGTGGAAATGTGTTCATTTGTGTCAGTTATTAGATAACGCCTATAAGTGCTATCATAGAATACAGGTCTTTTGCTTTCCAACTTACCTCATCTTTCATGATTATCTCCAGACTCATTTGTGGTGCCTCAAAGAGCAATGGTTCATTGTCTTCCATGGCTAATATCCCATTGTGTACATGGACCACTTCTTTATCCATTTACCTGTTGTTGGACATTTTGATTGCTTCACTGTCTTGGCTATTGTGAATAAGGCTGCACTGCAGCTTTTGCGGCCTGTGTCTTCTCGATTCTTGTCTTCTCAGGTGAGAGGTCCAATGGTGCGCCTGCTGGATTGAATAGTACCTCCATTTTTACTTTTAAACACAGCTCCTTTCTGTTCTCATTATTGGCTGTTACCCCTTTACGTCTCACCAGCAGGCAGAGGGTACACAGTTCTCTAAAACCCCTTCAGCATTTATTGTTTGTAGAATTTTTGCTGATGGTCAGTCGACTGGTGTAAGTTGAAACTTTTTGTAGATTAGATTGCATGCGTCTAACACTCCCTGAGGTTGAGCTTTTATCCATTTTCCTTTTTTTTTAAAAAGAGTGTGAGTAAAACTTAACTCTTCCTAATCTCTTCTTGAAACATTTGCCTGTTGTGAATTTTTTCTCCATTCCCTACTTCAGCACAAATATTTAGGGCAAGTGTCCTTTACAGCCCTGAGTCCTTGTGAATGTTAAGTGACCATTAGCTGTGACTTTAAAGCTGCTCTTGCAGGATACGGCCACAAGGTGGCAGCATTTCTCCTTTACCAAATTTGGTTACTAGGGAAACAGAGCCTTAATGGAAGTGGTGTTCTAGGTTGTATATTAGAATGGAATGTGCCAGGAAAAAGCCCTTTAACTTTATGTCTCATTACTTCTTGTTCATATTTGTAATTTACTTTTTATCTTTTATCCCAACAAATTTGATTACAATGGTTTGTTTGTTCTAGGTGTGCAAGATGTGGTTCTTTCACACATATACATGTATCTATTCTTCCTCGCATCCTTTGCCAATGTAGGTTATGACACAATGTTGAGTAGTCTTCTCCTGGTCTTCCGTACGTCTTTGGTGGTTATATATTTCACATGGTTTGTATATCTCTGTTCACCCCAATATGGCAATGTATCCAATCCTCATCCCTTTCTATTTGGTGAACCATAAGTTTTTTAATCAATCTGTGATTGCCTTTCTCTGTGGAAATATCTTCATTGGTATCAATTTTTAAGTAACTCCTAAAAGTGATATGATAGGATATGTGCCCTTTGCTTTCTCACTTACTACACATGGCGTGATTACGTCTAGACTCATCTATGGTGCTGCAAATGGCATTGTTTCATTTTTCTCACTAGCCAATATTCCATCTGTACATGGAGGAGTTCTTGTTTGCCCACCCATCTGTTGGTGGACTTTTTGGTTACTTCCATATCTTGGCTATTGTAATACTGGGCAATGCAGATTTGCCTGCCTGTGTCTTTCCAATTCTCTCTTCTTAGATTATAGGTGGAGGAGTGGGCCTGCTGGATCATATGGTAGCTCAATGTTGACCTTTTTAAGGCACCTCCATTCTGTTCTCATTCGTGGCCCTTTCCAACTTACGTCCCCGTTGAAGTTGAGGGTATGCATTTCTCCACAACACCTTCAGCATTTATTGTTTGTAGTTTTCTTGCTCATGGTTATTCTGACAAGTGTGAGCTGATACCTCTTTGTGGTTGAATTCGCATGCGCCTCATAATCCGTTGAAATTGAGCTTTAAGGCATGTCCTTTTTATTTTTCAAGCAGTGATTACCCCTTAGTTCTTCAAAGTGTTCTCTTAAAGTACGTGTCACCTTTTGAAATGTTTTGGCCGTTACCTCCCTGAAGACATTTTGAGGGCAGGTTTCATTTACAGTTCTGCAGTACTTGTTCCTATGAAATGGCCATTAGCACAGGCTTTACAACTGCTTTTGCAGGTAACTGCCAGAGGGCGGCAGCCTTTCTATGTTCCCCACCCTGGTACCTAGGGAAAAGCCCTTGCGGCCTGTGGTGTTTCTCGGTTATAAATTAGAGTGGAGTGTGCCCGGACAAACCCACACAAGCTGATGTCTCCTTACTTTTGTTGGATTTTTAAATTTAATTTTTATTTTTTATTGGAGTAATTTTCCACTGGGTACGTGGACCACTTCTTCTTTGTGCATTCCTCGGTTGATGGACATTTTCATTGCTTCCAAGTGTTGGCTATGGTAAATATTGTTGGAGTGCAGGATTGCCAGCCTGTGACTTTTGGATTCTCATTTTCTCAGGTGATAGGCCCAGCAGTGGGTGTGATTGATTGACTGGTAGCACCGTGTTTCCCTTTTCAAAGCACCTTCTTTGTGTTTTCATTAGTGGCTCTTACCACATCCCCCTTAGAATCGAGGGTACGCATTTCCCCACAATCGCTTCAGCATTTATTGTTTACAGCATTTATGCTAATGGCCCTTCTGGCTGCTGTGAGCTGATAGGTTTTTGTAATTTGGGTTTGCATGTCTTTGAAAATTCGTAAAACTCATCATTTTTCTCCGCCGTTTTCTTTTCCGTTAAAAAAAGGAAACAATTGGCAGTACGATATAACTCTTGAAATTGTCTTCTTTGAAGGTTGCCCTCTTTTGAGTTATTTGGTCGATTTTCCACCCCAGCGTTTTTTTAGAGAGCAGGTGTCATTTCCCGAACTGCAAGTTTGGTGAATATTTAGTGACCTTTAGCAATGGGTTTAAAGCTGCTGTTGTGGGAAGTGGCCTCAAGGAGGCAGCATTTCTCCATTCCCAAATCTGGGTAGTAGGGCAGCAGAGCCTTTCTGGAAGTCGTGTTCCTAGGTTGTAAATTACATTGGAATGTGCGTGGAGAAACCCCCACAAGTTTATGTGTCATTATTTCTTCTTGGTTTTTAAAAGTGTTTTAATTGGGGTAAAGCTTAGAATATTGTTTGTCCAAGGTGTACACAATCTGGTTCATTTGTACCTTATATATGTCTATTCAAGTACAGATCCTCTTCCCATGTAAAATGTTACAGAGGGTTCCGCAGACTTCCCTTGCTATATGGTTGGCCTTTTTGAGATATGTATATAATATGTGTTTTTATACATATAGAAACACTAACCTTAATTTATCCATTCCCCCCACCTGTCGTTTTAGATGAGCATAGTTTGTTTTCTAAATCTGTGAGTGTCTTTCTCTGTGGAAATGTGTTCATTTGTGTCAGTTATTAGATAACGCCTATAAGTGCTATCATAGAATACAGGTCTTTTGCTTTCCAACTTACCTCATCTTTCATGATTATCTCCAGACTCATTTGTGGTGCCTCAAAGAGCAATGGTTCATTGTCTTCCATGGCTAATATCCCATTGTGTACATGGACCACTTCTTTATCCATTTACCTGTTGTTGGACATTTTGATTGCTTCACTGTCTTGGCTATTGTGAATAAGGCTGCACTGCAGCTTTTGCGGCCTGTGTCTTCTCGATTCTTGTCTTCTCAGGTGAGAGGTCCAATGGTGCGCCTGCTGGATTGAATAGTACCTCCATTTTTACTTTTAAACACAGCTCCTTTCTGTTCTCATTATTGGCTGTTACCCCTTTACGTCTCACCAGCAGGCAGAGGGTACACAGTTCTCTAAAACCCCTTCAGCATTTATTGTTTGTAGAATTTTTGCTGATGGTCAGTCGACTGGTGTAAGTTGAAACTTTTTGTAGATTAGATTGCATGCGTCTAACACTCCCTGAGGTTGAGCTTTTATCCATTTTCCTTTTTTTTTAAAAAGAGTGTGAGTAAAACTTAACTCTTCCTAATCTCTTCTTGAAACATTTGCCTGTTGTGAATTTTTTCTCCATTCCCTACTTCAGCACAAATATTTAGGGCAAGTGTCCTTTACAGCCCTGAGTCCTTGTGAATGTTAAGTGACCATTAGCTGTGACTTTAAAGCTGCTCTTGCAGGATACGGCCACAAGGTGGCAGCATTTCTCCTTTACCAAATTTGGTTACTAGGGAAACAGAGCCTTAATGGAAGTGGTGTTCTAGGTTGTATATTAGAATGGAATGTGCCAGGAAAAAGCCCTTTAACTTTATGTCTCATTACTTCTTGTTCATATTTGTAATTTACTTTTTATCTTTTATCCCAACAAATTTGATTACAATGGTTTGTTTGTTCTAGGTGTGCAAGATGTGGTTCTTTCACACATATACATGTATCTATTCTTCCTCGCATCCTTTGCCAATGTAGGTTATGACACAATGTTGAGTAGTCTTCTCCTGGTCTTCCGTACGTCTTTGGTGGTTATATATTTCACATGGTTTGTATATCTCTGTTCACCCCAATATGGCAATGTATCCAATCCTCATCCCTTTCTATTTGGTGAACCATAAGTTTTTTAATCAATCTGTGATTGCCTTTCTCTGTGGAAATATCTTCATTGGTATCAATTTTTAAGTAACTCCTAAAAGTGATATGATAGGATATGTGCCCTTTGCTTTCTCACTTACTACACATGGCGTGATTACGTCTAGACTCATCTATGGTGCTGCAAATGGCATTGTTTCATTTTTCTCACTAGCCAATATTCCATCTGTACATGGAGGAGTTCTTGTTTGCCCACCCATCTGTTGGTGGACTTTTTGGTTACTTCCATATCTTGGCTATTGTAATACTGGGCAATGCAGATTTGCCTGCCTGTGTCTTTCCAATTCTCTCTTCTTAGATTATAGGTGGAGGAGTGGGCCTGCTGGATCATATGGTAGCTCAATGTTGACCTTTTTAAGGCACCTCCATTCTGTTCTCATTCGTGGCCCTTTCCAACTTACGTCCCCGTTGAAGTTGAGGGTATGCATTTCTCCACAACACCTTCAGCATTTATTGTTTGTAGTTTTCTTGCTCATGGTTATTCTGACAAGTGTGAGCTGATACCTCTTTGTGGTTGAATTCGCATGCGCCTCATAATCCGTTGAAATTGAGCTTTAAGGCATGTCCTTTTTATTTTTCAAGCAGTGATTACCCCTTAGTTCTTCAAAGTGTTCTCTTAAAGTACGTGTCACCTTTTGAAATGTTTTGGCCGTTACCTCCCTGAAGACATTTTGAGGGCAGGTTTCATTTACAGTTCTGCAGTACTTGTTCCTATGAAATGGCCATTAGCACAGGCTTTACAACTGCTTTTGCAGGTAACTGCCAGAGGGCGGCAGCCTTTCTATGTTCCCCACCCTGGTACCTAGGGAAAAGCCCTTGCGGCCTGTGGTGTTTCTCGGTTATAAATTAGAGTGGAGTGTGCCCGGACAAACCCACACAAGCTGATGTCTCCTTACTTTTGTTGGATTTTTAAATTTAATTTTTATTTTTTATTGGAGTAATTTTCCACTGGGTACGTGGACCACTTCTTCTTTGTGCATTCCTCGGTTGATGGACATTTTCATTGCTTCCAAGTGTTGGCTATGGTAAATATTGTTGGAGTGCAGGATTGCCAGCCTGTGACTTTTGGATTCTCATTTTCTCAGGTGATAGGCCCAGCAGTGGGTGTGATTGATTGACTGGTAGCACCGTGTTTCCCTTTTCAAAGCACCTTCTTTGTGTTTTCATTAGTGGCTCTTACCACATCCCCCTTAGAATCGAGGGTACGCATTTCCCCACAATCGCTTCAGCATTTATTGTTTACAGCATTTATGCTAATGGCCCTTCTGGCTGCTGTGAGCTGATAGGTTTTTGTAATTTGGGTTTGCATGTCTTTGAAAATTCGTAAAACTCATCATTTTTCTCCGCCGTTTTCTTTTCCGTTAAAAAAAGGAAACAATTGGCAGTACGATATAACTCTTGAAATTGTCTTCTTTGAAGGTTGCCCTCTTTTGAGTTATTTGGTCGATTTTCCACCCCAGCGTTTTTTTAGAGAGCAGGTGTCATTTCCCGAACTGCAAGTTTGGTGAATATTTAGTGACCTTTAGCAATGGGTTTAAAGCTGCTGTTGTGGGAAGTGGCCTCAAGGAGGCAGCATTTCTCCATTCCCAAATCTGGGTAGTAGGGCAGCAGAGCCTTTCTGGAAGTCGTGTTCCTAGGTTGTAAATTACATTGGAATGTGCGTGGAGAAACCCCCACAAGTTTATGTGTCATTATTTCTTCTTGGTTTTTAAAAGTGTTTTAATTGGGGTAAAGCTTAGAATATTGTTTGTCCAAGGTGTACACAATCTGGTTCATTTGTACCTTATATATGTCTATTCAAGTACAGATCCTCTTCCCATGTAAAATGTTACAGAGGGTTCCGCAGACTTCCCTTGCTATATGGTTGGCCTTTTTGAGATATGTATATAATATGTGTTTTTATACATATAGAAACACTAACCTTAATTTATCCATTCCCCCCACCTGTCGTTTTAGATGAGCATAGTTTGTTTTCTAAATCTGTGAGTGTCTTTCTCTGTGGAAATGTGTTCATTTGTGTCAGTTATTAGATAACGCCTATAAGTGCTATCATAGAATACAGGTCTTTTGGTTTCCAACTTACCTCATCTTTCATGATTATCTCCAGACTCATTTGTGGTGCCTCAAAGAGCAATGGTTCATTGTCTTCCATGGCTAATATCCCATTGTGTACATGGACCACTTCTTTATCCATTTACCTGTTGTTGGACATTTTGATTGCTTCACTGTCTTGGCTATTGTGAATAAGGCTGCACTGCAGCTTTTGCGGCCTGTGTCTTCTCGATTCTTGTCTTCTCAGGTGAGAGGTCCAATGGTGCGCCTGCTGGATTGAATAGTACCTCCATTTTTACTTTTAAACACAGCTCCTTTCTGTTCTCATTATTGGCTGTTACCCCTTTACGTCTCACCAGCAGGCAGAGGGTACACAGTTCTCTAAAACCCCTTCAGCATTTATTGTTTGTAGAATTTTTGCTGATGGTCAGTCGACTGGTGTAAGTTGAAACTTTTTGTAGATTAGATTGCATGCGTCTAACACTCCCTGAGGTTGAGCTTTTATCCATTTTCCTTTTTTTTTAAAAAGAGTGTGAGTAAAACTTAACTCTTCCTAATCTCTTCTTGAAACATTTGCCTGTTGTGAATTTTTTCTCCATTCCCTACTTCAGCACAAATATTTAGGGCAAGTGTCCTTTACAGCCCTGAGTCCTTGTGAATGTTAAGTGACCATTAGCTGTGACTTTAAAGCTGCTCTTGCAGGATACGGCCACAAGGTGGCAGCATTTCTCCTTTACCAAATTTGGTTACTAGGGAAACAGAGCCTTAATGGAAGTGGTGTTCTAGGTTGTATATTAGAATGGAATGTGCCAGGAAAAAGCCCTTTAACTTTATGTCTCATTACTTCTTGTTCATATTTGTAATTTACTTTTTATCTTTTATCCCAACAAATTTGATTACAATGGTTTGTTTGTTCTAGGTGTGCAAGATGTGGTTCTTTCACACATATACATGTATCTATTCTTCCTCGCATCCTTTGCCAATGTAGGTTATGACACAATGTTGAGTAGTCTTCTCCTGGTCTTCCGTACGTCTTTGGTGGTTATATATTTCACATGGTTTGTATATCTCTGTTCACCCCAATATGGCAATGTATCCAATCCTCATCCCTTTCTATTTGGTGAACCATAAGTTTTTTAATCAATCTGTGATTGCCTTTCTCTGTGGAAATATCTTCATTGGTATCAATTTTTAAGTAACTCCTAAAAGTGATATGATAGGATATGTGCCCTTTGCTTTCTCACTTACTACACATGGCGTGATTACGTCTAGACTCATCTATGGTGCTGCAAATGGCATTGTTTCATTTTTCTCACTAGCCAATATTCCATCTGTACATGGAGGAGTTCTTGTTTGCCCACCCATCTGTTGGTGGACTTTTTGGTTACTTCCATATCTTGGCTATTGTAATACTGGGCAATGCAGATTTGCCTGCCTGTGTCTTTCCAATTCTCTCTTCTTAGATTATAGGTGGAGGAGTGGGCCTGCTGGATCATATGGTAGCTCAATGTTGACCTTTTTAAGGCACCTCCATTCTGTTCTCATTCGTGGCCCTTTCCAACTTACGTCCCCGTTGAAGTTGAGGGTATGCATTTCTCCACAACACCTTCAGCATTTATTGTTTGTAGTTTTCTTGCTCATGGTTATTCTGACAAGTGTGAGCTGATACCTCTTTGTGGTTGAATTCGCATGCGCCTCATAATCCGTTGAAATTGAGCTTTAAGGCATGTCCTTTTTATTTTTCAAGCAGTGATTACCCCTTAGTTCTTCAAAGTGTTCTCTTAAAGTACGTGTCACCTTTTGAAATGTTTTGGCCGTTACCTCCCTGAAGACATTTTGAGGGCAGGTTTCATTTACAGTTCTGCAGTACTTGTTCCTATGAAATGGCCATTAGCACAGGCTTTACAACTGCTTTTGCAGGTAACTGCCAGAGGGCGGCAGCCTTTCTATGTTCCCCACCCTGGTACCTAGGGAAAAGCCCTTGCGGCCTGTGGTGTTTCTCGGTTATAAATTAGAGTGGAGTGTGCCCGGACAAACCCACACAAGCTGATGTCTCCTTACTTTTGTTGGATTTTTAAATTTAATTTTTATTTTTTATTGGAGTAATTTTCCACTGGGTACGTGGACCACTTCTTCTTTGTGCATTCCTCGGTTGATGGACATTTTCATTGCTTCCAAGTGTTGGCTATGGTAAATATTGTTGGAGTGCAGGATTGCCAGCCTGTGACTTTTGGATTCTCATTTTCTCAGGTGATAGGCCCAGCAGTGGGTGTGATTGATTGACTGGTAGCACCGTGTTTCCCTTTTCAAAGCACCTTCTTTGTGTTTTCATTAGTGGCTCTTACCACATCCCCCTTAGAATCGAGGGTACGCATTTCCCCACAATCGCTTCAGCATTTATTGTTTACAGCATTTATGCTAATGGCCCTTCTGGCTGCTGTGAGCTGATAGGTTTTTGTAATTTGGGTTTGCATGTCTTTGAAAATTCGTAAAACTCATCATTTTTCTCCGCCGTTTTCTTTTCCGTTAAAAAAAGGAAACAATTGGCAGTACGATATAACTCTTGAAATTGTCTTCTTTGAAGGTTGCCCTCTTTTGAGTTATTTGGTCGATTTTCCACCCCAGCGTTTTTTTAGAGAGCAGGTGTCATTTCCCGAACTGCAAGTTTGGTGAATATTTAGTGACCTTTAGCAATGGGTTTAAAGCTGCTGTTGTGGGAAGTGGCCTCAAGGAGGCAGCATTTCTCCATTCCCAAATCTGGGTAGTAGGGCAGCAGAGCCTTTCTGGAAGTCGTGTTCCTAGGTTGTAAATTACATTGGAATGTGCGTGGAGAAACCCCCACAAGTTTATGTGTCATTATTTCTTCTTGGTTTTTAAAAGTGTTTTAATTGGGGTAAAGCTTAGAATATTGTTTGTCCAAGGTGTACACAATCTGGTTCATTTGTACCTTATATATGTCTATTCAAGTACAGATCCTCTTCCCATGTAAAATGTTACAGAGGGTTCCGCAGACTTCCCTTGCTATATGGTTGGCCTTTTTGAGATATGTATATAATATGTGTTTTTATACATATAGAAACACTAACCTTAATTTATCCATTCCCCCCACCTGTCGTTTTAGATGAGCATAGTTTGTTTTCTAAATCTGTGAGTGTCTTTCTCTGTGGAAATGTGTTCATTTGTGTCAGTTATTAGATAACGCCTATAAGTGCTATCATAGAATACAGGTCTTTTGGTTTCCAACTTACCTCATCTTTCATGATTATCTCCAGACTCATTTGTGGTGCCTCAAAGAGCAATGGTTCATTGTCTTCCATGGCTAATATCCCATTGTGTACATGGACCACTTCTTTATCCATTTACCTGTTGTTGGACATTTTGATTGCTTCACTGTCTTGGCTATTGTGAATAAGGCTGCACTGCAGCTTTTGCGGCCTGTGTCTTCTCGATTCTTGTCTTCTCAGGTGAGAGGTCCAATGGTGCGCCTGCTGGATTGAATAGTACCTCCATTTTTACTTTTAAACACAGCTCCTTTCTGTTCTCATTATTGGCTGTTACCCCTTTACGTCTCACCAGCAGGCAGAGGGTACACAGTTCTCTAAAACCCCTTCAGCATTTATTGTTTGTAGAATTTTTGCTGATGGTCAGTCGACTGGTGTAAGTTGAAACTTTTTGTAGATTAGATTGCATGCGTCTAACACTCCCTGAGGTTGAGCTTTTATCCATTTTCCTTTTTTTTAAAAAGAGTGTGAGTAAAACTTAACTCTTCCTAATCTCTTCTTGAAACATTTGCCTGTTTTGAATTTTTTCTCCATTCCCTACTTCAGCACAAATATTTAGGGCAAGTGTCCTTTACAGCCCTGAGTCCTTGTGAATGTTAAGTGACCATTAGCTGTGACTTTAAAGCTGCTCTTGCAGGATACGGCCACAAGGTGGCAGCATTTCTCCTTTACCAAATTTGGTTACTAGGGAAACAGAGCCTTAATGGAAGTGGTGTTCTAGGTTGTATATTAGAATGGAATGTGCCAGGAAAAAGCCCTTTAACTTTATGTCTCATTACTTCTTGTTCATATTTGTAATTTACTTTTTATCTTTTATCTCAACAAATTTGATTACAATGGTTTGTTTGTTTTAGGTGTGCAAGATGTGGTTCTTTCACACATATACATGTATCTATTCTTCCTCGCATCCTTTGCCAATGTAGGTTATGACACAATGTTGAGTAGTCTTCTCCTGGTCTTCCGTACGTCTTTGGTGGTTATATATTTCACATGGTTTGTATATCTCTGTTCACCCCAATATGGCAATGTATCCAATCCTCATCCCTTTCTATTTGGTGAACCATAAGTTTTTTAATGAATCTGTGATTGCCTTTCTCTGTGGAAATATCTTCATTGGTATCAATTTTTAAGTAACTCCTAAAAGTGATATGATAGGATATGTGCCTTGTGCTTTCTCACTTACTACACGTGGCGTGATTACGTCTAGACTCATCTATGGTGCTGCAAATGGCATTGTTTCATTTTTCTCACTAGCCAATATTCCATCTGTACATGGAGGAGTTCTTGTTTGCCCACCCATCTGTTGGTGGACTTTTTGGTTACTTCCATATCTTGGCTATTGTAATACTGGGCAATGCAGATTTGCCTGCCTGTGTCTTTCCAATTCTCTCTTCTTAGATTATAGGTGGAGGAGTGGGCCTGCTGGATCATATGGTAGCTCAATGTTGACCTTTTTAAGGCACCTCCATTCTGTTCTCATTCGTGGCCCTTTCCAACTTACGTCCCCGTTGAAGTTGAGGGTATGCATTTCTCCACAACACCTTCAGCATTTATTGTTTGTAGTTTTCTTGCTCATGGTTATTCTGACAAGTGTGAGCTGATACCTCTTTGTGGTTGAATTCGCATGCGCCTCATAATCCGTTGAAATTGAGCTTTAAGGCATGTCCTTTTTATTTTTCAAGCAGTGATTACCCCTTAGTTCTTCAAAGTGTTCTCTTAAAGTACGTGTCACCTTTTGAAATGTTTTGGCCGTTACCTCCCTGAAGACATTTTGAGGGCAGGTTTCATTTACAGTTCTGCAGTACTTGTTCCTATGAAATGGCCATTAGCACAGGCTTTACAACTGCTTTTGCAGGTAACTGCCAGAGGGCGGCAGCCTTTCTATGTTCCCCACCCTGGTACCTAGGGAAAAGCCCTTGCGGCCTGTGGTGTTTCTCGGTTATAAATTAGAGTGGAGTGTGCCCGGACAAACCCACACAAGCTGATGTCTCCTTACTTTTGTTGGATTTTTAAATTTAATTTTTATTTTTTATTGGAGTAATTTTCCACTGGGTACGTGGACCACTTCTTCTTTGTGCATTCCTCGGTTGATGGACATTTTCATTGCTTCCAAGTGTTGGCTATGGTAAATATTGTTGGAGTGCAGGATTGCCAGCCTGTGACTTTTTGATTCTCATTTTCTCAGGTGATAGGCCCAGCAGTGGGTGTGATTGATTGACTGGTAGCACCGTGTTTCCCTTTTCAAAGCACCTTCTTTGTGTTTTCATTAGTGGCTCTTACCACATCCCCCTTAGAATCGAGGGTATGCATTTCTCCACAATCGCTTCAGCATTTATTGTTTACAGCATTTATGCTAATGGCCCTTCTGGCTGCTGTGAGCTGATAGGTTTTTGTAATTTGGGTTTGCATGTCTTTGAAAATTCGTAAAACTCATCATTTTTCTCCGCCGTTTTCTTTTCCGTTAAAAAAAGGAAACAATTGGCAGTACGATATAACTCTTGAAATTGTCTTCTTTGAAGGTTGCCCTCTTTTGAGTTATTTGGTCGATTTTCCACCCCAGCGTTTTTTTAGAGAGCAGGTGTCATTTCCCGAACTGCAAGTTTGGTGAATATTTAGTGACCTTTAGCAATGGGTTTAAAGCTGCTGTTGTGGGAAGTGGCCTCAAGGAGGCAGCATTTCTCCATTCCCAAATCTGGGTAGTAGGGCAGCAGAGCCTTTCTGGAAGTCGTGTTCCTAGGTTGTAAATTACATTGGAATGTGCGTGGAGAAACCCCCACAAGTTTATGTGTCATTATTTCTTCTTGGTTTTTAAAAGTGTTTTAATTGGGGTAAAGCTTAGAATATTGTTTGTCCAAGGTGTACACAATCTGGTTCATTTGTACCTTATATATGTCTATTCAAGTACAGATCCTCTTCCCATGTAAAATGTTACAGAGGGTTCCGCAGACTTCCCTTGCTATATGGTTGGCCTTTTTGAGATATGTATATAATATGTGTTTTTATACATATAGAAACACTAACCTTAATTTATCCATTCCCCCCACCTGTCGTTTTAGATGAGCATAGTTTGTTTTCTAAATCTGTGAGTGTCTTTCTCTGTGGAAATGTGTTCATTTGTGTCAGTTATTAGATAACGCCTATAAGTGCTATCATAGAATACAGGTCTTTTGCTTTCCAACTTACCTCATCTTTCATGATTATCTCCAGACTCATTTGTGGTGCCTCAAAGAGCAATGGTTCATTGTCTTCCATGGCTAATATCCCATTGTGTACATGGACCACTTCTTTATCCATTTACCTGTTGTTGGACATTTTGATTGCTTCACTGTCTTGGCTATTGTGAATAAGGCTGCACTGCAGCTTTTGCGGCCTGTGTCTTCTCGATTCTTGTCTTCTCAGGTGAGAGGTCCAATGGTGCGCCTGCTGGATTGAATAGTACCTCCATTTTTACTTTTAAACACAGCTCCTTTCTGTTCTCATTATTGGCTGTTACCCCTTTACGTCTCACCAGCAGGCAGAGGGTACACAGTTCTCTAAAACCCCTTCAGCATTTATTGTTTGTAGAATTTTTGCTGATGGTCAGTCGACTGGTGTAAGTTGAAACTTTTTGTAGATTAGATTGCATGCGTCTAACACTCCCTGAGGTTGAGCTTTTATCCATTTTCCTTTTTTTTTAAAAAGAGTGTGAGTAAAACTTAACTCTTCCTAATCTCTTCTTGAAACATTTGCCTGTTGTGAATTTTTTCTCCATTCCCTACTTCAGCACAAATATTTAGGGCAAGTGTCCTTTACAGCCCTGAGTCCTTGTGAATGTTAAGTGACCATTAGCTGTGACTTTAAAGCTGCTCTTGCAGGATACGGCCACAAGGTGGCAGCATTTCTCCTTTACCAAATTTGGTTACTAGGGAAACAGAGCCTTAATGGAAGTGGTGTTCTAGGTTGTATATTAGAATGGAATGTGCCAGGAAAAAGCCCTTTAACTTTATGTCTCATTACTTCTTGTTCATATTTGTAATTTACTTTTTATCTTTTATCCCAACAAATTTGATTACAATGGTTTGTTTGTTCTAGGTGTGCAAGATGTGGTTCTTTCACACATATACATGTATCTATTCTTCCTCGCATCCTTTGCCAATGTAGGTTATGACACAATGTTGAGTAGTCTTCTCCTGGTCTTCCGTACGTCTTTGGTGGTTATATATTTCACATGGTTTGTATATCTCTGTTCACCCCAATATGGCAATGTATCCAATCCTCATCCCTTTCTATTTGGTGAACCATAAGTTTTTTAATCAATCTGTGATTGCCTTTCTCTGTGGAAATATCTTCATTGGTATCAATTTTTAAGTAACTCCTAAAAGTGATATGATAGGATATGTGCCCTTTGCTTTCTCACTTACTACACATGGCGTGATTACGTCTAGACTCATCTATGGTGCTGCAAATGGCATTGTTTCATTTTTCTCACTAGCCAATATTCCATCTGTACATGGAGGAGTTCTTGTTTGCCCACCCATCTGTTGGTGGACTTTTTGGTTACTTCCATATCTTGGCTATTGTAATACTGGGCAATGCAGATTTGCCTGCCTGTGTCTTTCCAATTCTCTCTTCTTAGATTATAGGTGGAGGAGTGGGCCTGCTGGATCATATGGTAGCTCAATGTTTACCTTTTTAAGGCACCTCCATTCTGTTCTCATTCGTGGCCCTTTCCAACTTACGTCCCCGTTGAAGTTGAGGGTATGCATTTCTCCACAACACCTTCAGCATTTATTGTTTGTAGTTTTCTTGCTCATGGTTATTCTGACAAGTGTGAGCTGATACCTCTTTGTGGTTGAATTCGCATGCGCCTCATAATCCGTTGAAATTGAGCTTTAAGGCATGTCCTTTTTATTTTTCAAGCAGTGATTACCCCTTAGTTCTTCAAAGTGTTCTCTTAAAGTACGTGTCACCTTTTGAAATGTTTTGGCCGTTACCTCCCTGAAGACATTTTGAGGGCAGGTTTCATTTACAGTTCTGCAGTACTTGTTCCTATGAAATGGCCATTAGCACAGGCTTTACAACTGCTTTTGCAGGTAACTGCCAGAGGGCGGCAGCCTTTCTATGTTCCCCACCCTGGTACCTAGGGAAAAGCCCTTGCGGCCTGTGGTGTTTCTCGGTTATAAATTAGAGTGGAGTGTGCCCGGACAAACCCACACAAGCTGATGTCTCCTTACTTTTGTTGGATTTTTAAATTTAATTTTTATTTTTTATTGGAGTAATTTTCCACTGGGTACGTGGACCACTTCTTCTTTGTGCATTCCTCGGTTGATGGACATTTTCATTGCTTCCAAGTGTTGGCTATGGTAAATATTGTTGGAGTGCAGGATTGCCAGCCTGTGACTTTTTGATTCTCATTTTCTCAGGTGATAGGCCCAGCAGTGGGTGTGATTGATTGACTGGTAGCACCGTGTTTCCCTTTTCAAAGCACCTTCTTTGTGTTTTCATTAGTGGCTCTTACCACATCCCCCTTAGAATCGAGGGTACGCATTTCCCCACAATCGCTTCAGCATTTATTGTTTACAGCATTTATGCTAATGGCCCTTCTGGCTGCTGTGAGCTGATAGGTTTTTGTAATTTGGGTTTGCATGTCTTTGAAAATTCGTAAAACTCATCATTTTTCTCCGCCGTTTTCTTTTCCGTTAAAAAAAGGAAACAATTGGCAGTACGATATAACTCTTGAAATTGTCTTCTTTGAAGGTTGCCCTCTTTTGAGTTATTTGGTCGATTTTCCACCCCAGCGTTTTTTTAGAGAGCAGGTGTCATTTCCCGAACTGCAAGTTTGGTGAATATTTAGTGACCTTTAGCAATGGGTTTAAAGCTGCTGTTGTGGGAAGTGGCCTCAAGGAGGCAGCATTTCTCCATTCCCAAATCTGGGTAGTAGGGCAGCAGAGCCTTTCTGGAAGTCGTGTTCCTAGGTTGTAAATTACATTGGAATGTGCGTGGAGAAACCCCCACAAGTTTATGTGTCATTATTTCTTCTTGGTTTTTAAAAGTGTTTTAATTGGGGTAAAGCTTAGAATATTGTTTGTCCAAGGTGTACACAATCTGGTTCATTTGTACCTTATATATGTCTATTCAAGTACAGATCCTCTTCCCATGTAAAATGTTACAGAGGGTTCCGCAGACTTCCCTTGCTATATGGTTGGCCTTTTTGAGATATGTATATAATATGTGTTTTTATACATATAGAAACACTAACCTTAATTTATCCATTCCCCCCACCTGTCGTTTTAGATGAGCATAGTTTGTTTTCTAAATCTGTGAGTGTCTTTCTCTGTGGAAATGTGTTCATTTGTGTCAGTTATTAGATAACGCCTATAAGTGCTATCATAGAATACAGGTCTTTTGCTTTCCAACTTACCTCATCTTTCATGATTATCTCCAGACTCATTTGTGGTGCCTCAAAGAGCAATGGTTCATTGTCTTCCATGGCTAATATCCCATTGTGTACATGGACCACTTCTTTATCCATTTACCTGTTGTTGGACATTTTGATTGCTTCACTGTCTTGGCTATTGTGAATAAGGCTGCACTGCAGCTTTTGCGGCCTGTGTCTTCTCGATTCTTGTCTTCTCAGGTGAGAGGTCCAATGGTGCGCCTGCTGGATTGAATAGTACCTCCATTTTTACTTTTAAACACAGCTCCTTTCTGTTCTCATTATTGGCTGTTACCCCTTTACGTCTCACCAGCAGGCAGAGGGTACACAGTTCTCTAAAACCCCTTCAGCATTTATTGTTTGTAGAATTTTTGCTGATGGTCAGTCGACTGGTGTAAGTTGAAACTTTTTGTAGATTAGATTGCATGCGTCTAACACTCCCTGAGGTTGAGCTTTTATCCATTTTCCTTTTTTTTAAAAAGAGTGTGAGTAAAACTTAACTCTTCCTAATCTCTTCTTGAAACATTTGCCTGTTTTGAATTTTTTCTCCATTCCCTACTTCAGCACAAATATTTAGGGCAAGTGTCCTTTACAGCCCTGAGTCCTTGTGAATGTTAAGTGACCATTAGCTGTGACTTTAAAGCTGCTCTTGCAGGATACGGCCACAAGGTGGCAGCATTTCTCCTTTACCAAATTTGGTTACTAGGGAAACAGAGCCTTAATGGAAGTGGTGTTCTAGGTTGTATATTAGAATGGAATGTGCCAGGAAAAAGCCCTTTAACTTTATGTCTCATTACTTCTTGTTCATATTTGTAATTTACTTTTTATCTTTTATCTCAACAAATTTGATTACAATGGTTTGTTTGTTTTAGGTGTGCAAGATGTGGTTCTTTCACACATATACATGTATCTATTCTTCCTCGCATCCTTTGCCAATGTAGGTTATGACACAATGTTGAGTAGTCTTCTCCTGGTCTTCCGTACGTCTTTGGTGGTTATATATTTCACATGGTTTGTATATCTCTGTTCACCCCAATATGGCAATGTATCCAATCCTCATCCCTTTCTATTTGGTGAACCATAAGTTTTTTAATGAATCTGTGATTGCCTTTCTCTGTGGAAATATCTTCATTGGTATCAATTTTTAAGTAACTCCTAAAAGTGATATGATAGGATATGTGCCTTGTGCTTTCTCACTTACTACACGTGGCGTGATTACGTCTAGACTCATCTATGGTGCTGCAAATGGCATTGTTTCATTTTTCTCACTAGCCAATATTCCATCTGTACATGGAGGAGTTCTTGTTTGCCCACCCATCTGTTGGTGGACTTTTTGGTTACTTCCATATCTTGGCTATTGTAATACTGGGCAATGCAGATTTGCCTGCCTGTGTCTTTCCAATTCTCTCTTCTTAGATTATAGGTGGAGGAGTGGGCCTGCTGGATCATATGGTAGCTCAATGTTGACCTTTTTAAGGCACCTCCATTCTGTTCTCATTCGTGGCCCTTTCCAACTTACGTCCCCGTTGAAGTTGAGGGTATGCATTTCTCCACAACACCTTCAGCATTTATTGTTTGTAGTTTTCTTGCTCATGGTTATTCTGACAAGTGTGAGCTGATACCTCTTTGTGGTTGAATTCGCATGCGCCTCATAATCCGTTGAAATTGAGCTTTAAGGCATGTCCTTTTTATTTTTCAAGCAGTGATTACCCCTTAGTTCTTCAAAGTGTTCTCTTAAAGTACGTGTCACCTTTTGAAATGTTTTGGCCGTTACCTCCCTGAAGACATTTTGAGGGCAGGTTTCATTTACAGTTCTGCAGTACTTGTTCCTATGAAATGGCCATTAGCACAGGCTTTACAACTGCTTTTGCAGGTAACTGCCAGAGGGCGGCAGCCTTTCTATGTTCCCCACCCTGGTACCTAGGGAAAAGCCCTTGCGGCCTGTGGTGTTTCTCGGTTATAAATTAGAGTGGAGTGTGCCCGGACAAACCCACACAAGCTGATGTCTCCTTACTTTTGTTGGATTTTTAAATTTAATTTTTATTTTTTATTGGAGTAATTTTCCACTGGGTACGTGGACCACTTCTTCTTTGTGCATTCCTCGGTTGATGGACATTTTCATTGCTTCCAAGTGTTGGCTATGGTAAATATTGTTGGAGTGCAGGATTGCCAGCCTGTGACTTTTTGATTCTCATTTTCTCAGGTGATAGGCCCAGCAGTGGGTGTGATTGATTGACTGGTAGCACCGTGTTTCCCTTTTCAAAGCACCTTCTTTGTGTTTTCATTAGTGGCTCTTACCACATCCCCCTTAGAATCGAGGGTATGCATTTCTCCACAATCGCTTCAGCATTTATTGTTTACAGCATTTATGCTAATGGCCCTTCTGGCTGCTGTGAGCTGATAGGTTTTTGTAATTTGGGTTTGCATGTCTTTGAAAATTCGTAAAACTCATCATTTTTCTCCGCCGTTTTCTTTTCCGTTAAAAAAAGGAAACAATTGGCAGTACGATATAACTCTTGAAATTGTCTTCTTTGAAGGTTGCCCTCTTTTGAGTTATTTGGTCGATTTTCCACCCCAGCGTTTTTTTAGAGAGCAGGTGTCATTTCCCGAACTGCAAGTTTGGTGAATATTTAGTGACCTTTAGCAATGGGTTTAAAGCTGCTGTTGTGGGAAGTGGCCTCAAGGAGGCAGCATTTCTCCATTCCCAAATCTGGGTAGTAGGGCAGCAGAGCCTTTCTGGAAGTCGTGTTCCTAGGTTGTAAATTACATTGGAATGTGCGTGGAGAAACCCCCACAAGTTTATGTGTCATTATTTCTTCTTGGTTTTTAAAAGTGTTTTAATTGGGGTAAAGCTTAGAATATTGTTTGTCCAAGGTGTACACAATCTGGTTCATTTGTACCTTATATATGTCTATTCAAGTACAGATCCTCTTCCCATGTAAAATGTTACAGAGGGTTCCGCAGACTTCCCTTGCTATATGGTTGGCCTTTTTGAGATATGTATATAATATGTGTTTTTATACATATAGAAACACTAACCTTAATTTATCCATTCCCCCCACCTGTCGTTTTAGATGAGCATAGTTTGTTTTCTAAATCTGTGAGTGTCTTTCTCTGTGGAAATGTGTTCATTTGTGTCAGTTATTAGATAACGCCTATAAGTGCTATCATAGAATACAGGTCTTTTGCTTTCCAACTTACCTCATCTTTCATGATTATCTCCAGACTCATTTGTGGTGCCTCAAAGAGCAATGGTTCATTGTCTTCCATGGCTAATATCCCATTGTGTACATGGACCACTTCTTTATCCATTTACCTGTTGTTGGACATTTTGATTGCTTCACTGTCTTGGCTATTGTGAATAAGGCTGCACTGCAGCTTTTGCGGCCTGTGTCTTCTCGATTCTTGTCTTCTCAGGTGAGAGGTCCAATGGTGCGCCTGCTGGATTGAATAGTACCTCCATTTTTACTTTTAAACACAGCTCCTTTCTGTTCTCATTATTGGCTGTTACCCCTTTACGTCTCACCAGCAGGCAGAGGGTACACAGTTCTCTAAAACCCCTTCAGCATTTATTGTTTGTAGAATTTTTGCTGATGGTCAGTCGACTGGTGTAAGTTGAAACTTTTTGTAGATTAGATTGCATGCGTCTAACACTCCCTGAGGTTGAGCTTTTATCCATTTTCCTTTTTTTTTAAAAAGAGTGTGAGTAAAACTTAACTCTTCCTAATCTCTTCTTGAAACATTTGCCTGTTGTGAATTTTTTCTCCATTCCCTACTTCAGCACAAATATTTAGGGCAAGTGTCCTTTACAGCCCTGAGTCCTTGTGAATGTTAAGTGACCATTAGCTGTGACTTTAAAGCTGCTCTTGCAGGATACGGCCACAAGGTGGCAGCATTTCTCCTTTACCAAATTTGGTTACTAGGGAAACAGAGCCTTAATGGAAGTGGTGTTCTAGGTTGTATATTAGAATGGAATGTGCCAGGAAAAAGCCCTTTAACTTTATGTCTCATTACTTCTTGTTCATATTTGTAATTTACTTTTTATCTTTTATCCCAACAAATTTGATTACAATGGTTTGTTTGTTCTAGGTGTGCAAGATGTGGTTCTTTCACACATATACATGTATCTATTCTTCCTCGCATCCTTTGCCAATGTAGGTTATGACACAATGTTGAGTAGTCTTCTCCTGGTCTTCCGTACGTCTTTGGTGGTTATATATTTCACATGGTTTGTATATCTCTGTTCACCCCAATATGGCAATGTATCCAATCCTCATCCCTTTCTATTTGGTGAACCATAAGTTTTTTAATCAATCTGTGATTGCCTTTCTCTGTGGAAATATCTTCATTGGTATCAATTTTTAAGTAACTCCTAAAAGTGATATGATAGGATATGTGCCCTTTGCTTTCTCACTTACTACACATGGCGTGATTACGTCTAGACTCATCTATGGTGCTGCAAATGGCATTGTTTCATTTTTCTCACTAGCCAATATTCCATCTGTACATGGAGGAGTTCTTGTTTGCCCACCCATCTGTTGGTGGACTTTTTGGTTACTTCCATATCTTGGCTATTGTAATACTGGGCAATGCAGATTTGCCTGCCTGTGTCTTTCCAATTCTCTCTTCTTAGATTATAGGTGGAGGAGTGGGCCTGCTGGATCATATGGTAGCTCAATGTTTACCTTTTTAAGGCACCTCCATTCTGTTCTCATTCGTGGCCCTTTCCAACTTACGTCCCCGTTGAAGTTGAGGGTATGCATTTCTCCACAACACCTTCAGCATTTATTGTTTGTAGTTTTCTTGCTCATGGTTATTCTGACAAGTGTGAGCTGATACCTCTTTGTGGTTGAATTCGCATGCGCCTCATAATCCGTTGAAATTGAGCTTTAAGGCATGTCCTTTTTATTTTTCAAGCAGTGATTACCCCTTAGTTCTTCAAAGTGTTCTCTTAAAGTACGTGTCACCTTTTGAAATGTTTTGGCCGTTACCTCCCTGAAGACATTTTGAGGGCAGGTTTCATTTACAGTTCTGCAGTACTTGTTCCTATGAAATGGCCATTAGCACAGGCTTTACAACTGCTTTTGCAGGTAACTGCCAGAGGGCGGCAGCCTTTCTATGTTCCCCACCCTGGTACCTAGGGAAAAGCCCTTGCGGCCTGTGGTGTTTCTCGGTTATAAATTAGAGTGGAGTGTGCCCGGACAAACCCACACAAGCTGATGTCTCCTTACTTTTGTTGGATTTTTAAATTTAATTTTTATTTTTTATTGGAGTAATTTTCCACTGGGTACGCGGACCACTTCTTCTTTGTGCATTCCTCGGTTGATGGACATTTTCATTGCTTCCAAGTGTTGGCTATGGTAAATATTGTTGGAGTGCAGGATTGCCAGCCTGTGACTTTTTGATTCTCATTTTCTCAGGTGATAGGCCCAGCAGTGGGTGTGATTGATTGACTGGTAGCACCGTGTTTCCCTTTTCAAAGCACCTTCTTTGTGTTTTCATTAGTGGCTCTTACCACATCCCCCTTAGAATCGAGGGTACGCATTTCCCCACAATCGCTTCAGCATTTATTGTTTACAGCATTTATGCTAATGGCCCTTCTGGCTGCTGTGAGCTGATAGGTTTTTGTAATTTGGGTTTGCATGTCTTTGAAAATTCGTAAAACTCATCATTTTTCTCCGCCGTTTTCTTTTCCATTAAAAAAAGGAAACAATTGGCAGTACGATATAACTCTTGAAATTGTCTTCTTTGAAGGTTGCCCTCTTTTGAGTTATTTGGTCGATTTTCCACCCCAGCGTTTTTTTAGAGAGCAGGTGTCATTTCCCGAACTGCAAGTTTGGTGAATATTTAGTGACCTTTAGCAATGGGTTTAAAGCTGCTGTTGTGGGAAGTGGCCTCAAGGAGGCAGCATTTCTCCATTCCCAAATCTGGGTAGTAGGGCAGCAGAGCCTTTCTGGAAGTCGTGTTCCTAGGTTGTAAATTACATTGGAATGTGCGTGGAGAAACCCCCACAAGTTTATGTGTCATTATTTCTTCTTGGTTTTTAAAAGTGTTTTAATTGGGGTAAAGCTTAGAATATTGTTTGTCCAAGGTGTACACAATCTGGTTCATTTGTACCTTATATATGTCTATTCAAGTACAGATCCTCTTCCCATGTAAAATGTTACAGAGGGTTCCGCAGACTTCCCTTGCTATATGGTTGGCCTTTTTGAGATATGTATATAATATGTGTTTTTATACATATAGAAACACTAACCTTAATTTATCCATTCCCCCCACCTGTCGTTTTAGATGAGCATAGTTTGTTTTCTAAGTCTGTGAGTGTCTTTCTCTGTGGAAATGTGTTCATTTGTGTCAGTTATTAGATAACGCCTATAAGTGCTATCATAGAATACAGGTCTTTTGCTTTCCAACTTACCCCATCTTTCATGATTATCTCCAGACTCATTTGTGGTGCCTCAAAGAGCAATGGTTCATTGTCTTCCATGGCTAATATCCCATTGTGTACATGGACCACTTCTTTATCCATTTACCTGTTGTTGGACATTTTGATTGCTTCACTGTCTTGGCTATTGTGAATAAGGCTGCACTGCAGCTTTTGCGGCCTGTGTCTTCTCGATTCTTGTCTTCTCAGGTGAGAGGTCCAATGGTGCGCCTGCTGGATTGAATAGTACCTCCATTTTTACTTTTAAACACAGCTCCTTTCTGTTCTCATTATTGGCTGTTACCCCTTTACGTCTCACCAGCAGGCAGAGGGTACACAGTTCTCTGAAACCCCTTCAGCATTTATTGTTTGTAGAATTTTTGCTGATGGTCAGTCGACTGGTGTAAGTTGAAACTTTTTGTAGATTAGATTGCATGCGTCTAACACTCCCTGAGGTTGAGCTTTTATCCATTTTCCTTTTTTTTTAAAAAGAGTGTGAGTAAAACTTAACTCTTCCTAATCTCTTCTTGAAACATTTGCCTGTTGTGAATTTTTTCTCCATTCCCTACTTCAGCACAAATATTTAGGGCAAGTGTCCTTTACAGCCCTGAGTCCTTGTGAATGTTAAGTGACCATTAGCTGTGACTTTAAAGCTGCTCTTGCAGGATACGGCCACAAGGTGGCAGCATTTCTCCTTTACCAAATTTGGTTACTAGGGAAACAGAGCCTTAATGGAAGTGGTGTTCTAGGTTGTATATTAGAATGGAATGTGCCAGGAAAAAGCCCTTTAACTTTATGTCTCATTACTTCTTGTTCATATTTGTAATTTACTTTTTATCTTTTATCCCAACAAATTTGATTACAATGGTTTGTTTGTTCTAGGTGTGCAAGATGTGGTTCTTTCACACATATACATGTATCTATTCTTCCTCGCATCCTTTGCCAATGTAGGTTATGACACAATGTTGAGTAGTCTTCTCCTGGTCTTCCGTACGTCTTTGGTGGTTATATATTTCACATGGTTTGTATATCTCTGTTCACCCCAATATGGCAATGTATCCAATCCTCATCCCTTTCTATTTGGTGAACCATAAGTTTTTTAATCAATCTGTGATTGCCTTTCTCTGTGGAAATATCTTCATTGGTATCAATTTTTAAGTAACTCCTAAAAGTGATATGATAGGATATGTGCCCTTTGCTTTCTCACTTACTACACATGGCGTGATTACGTCTAGACTCATCTATGGTGCTGCAAATGGCATTGTTTCATTTTTCTCACTAGCCAATATTCCATCTGTACATGGAGGAGTTCTTGTTTGCCCACCCATCTGTTGGTGGACTTTTTGGTTACTTCCATATCTTGGCTATTGTAATACTGGGCAATGCAGATTTGCCTGCCTGTGTCTTTCCAATTCTCTCTTCTTAGATTATAGGTGGAGGAGTGGGCCTGCTGGATCATATGGTAGCTCAATGTTTACCTTTTTAAGGCACCTCCATTCTGTTCTCATTCGTGGCCCTTTCCAACTTACGTCCCCGTTGAAGTTGAGGGTATGCATTTCTCCACAACACCTTCAGCATTTATTGTTTGTAGTTTTCTTGCTCATGGTTATTCTGACAAGTGTGAGCTGATACCTCTTTGTGGTTGAATTCGCATGCGCCTCATAATCCGTTGAAATTGAGCTTTAAGGCATGTCCTTTTTATTTTTCAAGCAGTGATTACCCCTTAGTTCTTCAAAGTGTTCTCTTAAAGTACGTGTCACCTTTTGAAATGTTTTGGCCGTTACCTCCCTGAAGACATTTTGAGGGCAGGTTTCATTTACAGTTCTGCAGTACTTGTTCCTATGAAATGGCCATTAGCACAGGCTTTACAACTGCTTTTGCAGGTAACTGCCAGAGGGCGGCAGCCTTTCTATGTTCCCCACCCTGGTACCTAGGGAAAAGCCCTTGCGGCCTGTGGTGTTTCTCGGTTATAAATTAGAGTGGAGTGTGCCCGGACAAACCCACACAAGCTGATGTCTCCTTACTTTTGTTGGATTTTTAAATTTAATTTTTATTTTTTATTGGAGTAATTTTCCACTGGGTACGTGGACCACTTCTTCGTTGTGCATTCCTCGGTTGATGGACATTTTCATTGCTTCCAAGTGTTGGCTATGGTAAATATTGTTGGAGTGCAGGATTGCCAGCCTGTGACTTTTTGATTCTCATTTTCTCAGGTGATAGGCCCAGCAGTGGGTGTGATTGATTGACTGGTAGCACCGTGTTTCCCTTTTCAAAGCACCTTCTTTGTGTTTTCATTAGTGGCTCTTACCACATCCCCCTTAGAATCGAGGGTACGCATTTCTCCACAATCGCTTCAGCATTTATTGTTTACAGCATTTATGCTAATGGCCCTTCTGGCTGCTGTGAGCTGATAGGTTTTTGTAATTTGGGTTTGCATGTCTTTGAAAATTCGTAAAACTCATCATTTTTCTCCGCCGTTTTCTTTTCCGTTAAAAAAAGGAAACAATTGGCAGTACGATATAACTCTTGAAATTGTCTTCTTTGAAGGTTGCCCTCTTTTGAGTTATTTGGTCGATTTTCCACCCCAGCGTTTTTTTAGAGAGCAGGTGTCATTTCCCGAACTGCAAGTTTGGTGAATATTTAGTGACCTTTAGCAATGGGTTTAAAGCTGCTGTTGTGGGAAGTGGCCTCAAGGAGGCAGCATTTCTCCATTCCCAAATCTGGGTAGTAGGGCAGCAGAGCCTTTCTGGAAGTCGTGTTCCTAGGTTGTAAATTACATTGGAATGTGCGTGGAGAAACCCCCACAAGTTTATGTGTCATTATTTCTTCTTGGTTTTTAAAAGTGTTTTAATTGGGGTAAAGCTTAGAATATTGTTTGTCCAAGGTGTACACAATCTGGTTCATTTGTACCTTATATATGTCTATTCAAGTACAGATCCTCTTCCCATGTAAAATGTTACAGAGGGTTCCGCAGACTTCCCTTGCTATATGGTTGGCCTTTTTGAGATATGTATATAATATGTGTTTTTATACATATAGAAACACTAACCTTAATTTATCCATTCCCCCCACCTGTCGTTTTAGATGAGCATAGTTTGTTTTCTAAGTCTGTGAGTGTCTTTCTCCGTGGAAATGTGTTCATTTGTGTCAGTTATTAGATAACGCCTATAAGTGCTATCATAGAATACAGGTCTTTTGCTTTCCAACTTACCCCATCTTTCATGATTATCTCCAGACTCATTTGTGGTGCCTCAAAGAGCAATGGTTCATTGTCTTCCATGGCTAATATCCCATTGTGTACATGGACCACTTCTTTATCCATTTACCTGTTGTTGGACATTTTGATTGCTTCACTGTCTTGACTATTGTGAATAAGGCTG
Organism: Balaenoptera borealis; assembly: GCF_965194805.1. Taxonomy (NCBI): domain Eukaryota; kingdom Metazoa; phylum Chordata; class Mammalia; order Artiodactyla; family Balaenopteridae; genus Balaenoptera; species Balaenoptera borealis. The sequence goes on along the minus strand of NW_028123698.1, from coordinate 77,685 downwards.
CACTGCAGCTTTTGCGGCCTGTGTCTTCTCGATTCTTGTCTTCTCAGGTGAGAGGTCCAATGGTGCGCCTGCTGGATTGAATAGTACCTCCATTTTTACTTTTAAACACAGCTCCTTTCTGTTCTCATTATTGGCTGTTACCCCTTTACGTCTCACCAGCAGGCAGAGGGTACACAGTTCTCTAAAACCCCTTCAGCATTTATTGTTTGTAGAATTTTTGCTGATGGTCAGTCGACTGGTGTAAGTTGAAACTTTTTGTAGATTAGATTGCATGCGTCTAACACTCCCTGAGGTTGAGCTTTTATCCATTTTCCTTTTTTTTAAAAAAGAGTGTGAGTAAAACTTAACTCTTCCTAATCTCTTCTTGAAACATTTGCCTGTTGTGAATTTTTTCTCCATTCCCTACTTCAGCACAAATATTTAGGGCAAGTGTCCTTTACAGCCCTGAGTCCTTGTGAATGTTAAGTGACCATTAGCTGTGACTTTAAAGCTGCTCTTGCAGGATACGGCCACAAGGTGGCAGCATTTCTCCTTTACCAAATTTGGTTACTAGGGAAACAGAGCCTTAATGGAAGTGGTGTTCTAGGTTGTATATTAGAATGGAATGTGCCAGGAAAAAGCCCTTTAACTTTATGTCTCATTACTTCTTGTTCATATTTGTAATTTACTTTTTATCTTTTATCCCAACAAATTTGATTACAATGGTTTGTTTGTTCTAGGTGTGCAAGATGTGGTTCTTTCACACATATACATGTATCTATTCTTCCTCGCATCCTTTGCCAATGTAGGTTATGACACAATGTTGAGTAGTCTTCTCCTGGTCTTCCGTACGTCTTTGGTGGTTATATATTTCACATGGTTTGTATATCTCTGTTCACCCCAATATGGCAATGTATCCAATCCTCATCCCTTTCTATTTGGTGAACCATAAGTTTTTTAATCAATCTGTGATTGCCTTTCTCTGTGGAAATATCTTCATTGGTATCAATTTTTAAGTAACTCCTAAAAGTGATATGATAGGATATGTGCCCTTTGCTTTCTCACTTACTACACATGGCGTGATTACGTCTAGACTCATCTATGGTGCTGCAAATGGCATTGTTTCATTTTTCTCACTAGCCAATATTCCATCTGTACATGGAGGAGTTCTTGTTTGCCCACCCATCTGTTGGTGGACTTTTTGGTTACTTCCATATCTTGGCTATTGTAATACTGGGCAATGCAGATTTGCCTGCCTGTGTCTTTCCAATTCTCTCTTCTTAGATTATAGGTGGAGGAGTGGGCCTGCTGGATCATATGGTAGCTCAATGTTGACCTTTTTAAGGCACCTCCATTCTGTTCTCATTCGTGGCCCTTTCCAACTTACGTCCCCGTTGAAGTTGAGGGTATGCATTTCTCCACAACACCTTCAGCATTTATTGTTTGTAGTTTTCTTGCTCATGGTTATTCTGACAAGTGTGAGCTGATACCTCTTTGTGGTTGAATTCGCATGCGCCTCATAATCCGTTGAAATTGAGCTTTAAGGCATGTCCTTTTTATTTTTCAAGCAGTGATTACCCCTTAGTTCTTCAAAGTGTTCTCTTAAAGTACGTGTCACCTTTTGAAATGTTTTGGCCGTTACCTCCCTGAAGACATTTTGAGGGCAGGTTTCATTTACAGTTCTGCAGTACTTGTTCCTATGAAATGGCCATTAGCACAGGCTTTACAACTGCTTTTGCAGGTAACTGCCAGAGGGCGGCAGCCTTTCTATGTTCCCCACCCTGGTACCTAGGGAAAAGCCCTTGCGGCCTGTGGTGTTTCTCGGTTATAAATTAGAGTGGAGTGTGCCCGGACAAACCCACACAAGCTGATGTCTCCTTACTTTTGTTGGATTTTTAAATTTAATTTTTATTTTTTATTGGAGTAATTTTCCACTGGGTACGTGGACCACTTCTTCTTTGTGCATTCCTCGGTTGATGGACATTTTCATTGCTTCCAAGTGTTGGCTATGGTAAATATTGTTGGAGTGCAGGATTGCCAGCCTGTGACTTTTTGATTCTCATTTTCTCAGGTGATAGGCCCAGCAGTGGGTGTGATTGATTGACTGGTAGCACCGTGTTTCCCTTTTCAAAGCACCTTCTTTGTGTTTTCATTAGTGGCTCTTACCACATCCCCCTTAGAATCGAGGGTACGCATTTCCCCACAATCGCTTCAGCATTTATTGTTTACAGCATTTATGCTAATGGCCCTTCTGGCTGCTGTGAGCTGATAGGTTTTTGTAATTTGGGTTTGCATGTCTTTGAAAATTCGTAAAACTCATCATTTTTCTCCGCCGTTTTCTTTTCCGTTAAAAAAAGGAAACAATTGGCAGTACGATATAACTCTTGAAATTGTCTTCTTTGAAGGTTGCCCTCTTTTGAGTTATTTGGTCGATTTTCCACCCCAGCGTTTTTTTAGAGAGCAGGTGTCATTTCCCGAACTGCAAGTTTGGTGAATATTTAGTGACCTTTAGCAATGGGTTTAAAGCTGCTGTTGTGGGAAGTGGCCTCAAGGAGGCAGCATTTCTCCATTCCCAAATCTGGGTAGTAGGGCAGCAGAGCCTTTCTGGAAGTCGTGTTCCTAGGTTGTAAATTACATTGGAATGTGCGTGGAGAAACCCCCACAAGTTTATGTGTCATTATTTCTTCTTGGTTTTTAAAAGTGTTTTAATTGGGGTAAAGCTTAGAATATTGTTTGTCCAAGGTGTACACAATCTGGTTCATTTGTACCTTATATATGTCTATTCAAGTACAGATCCTCTTCCCATGTAAAATGTTACAGAGGGTTCCGCAGACTTCCCTTGCTATATGGTTGGCCTTTTTGAGATATGTATATAATATGTGTTTTTATACATATAGAAACACTAACCTTAATTTATCCATTCCCCCCACCTGTCGTTTTAGATGAGCATAGTTTGTTTTCTAAGTCTGTGAGTGTCTTTCTCCGTGGAAATGTGTTCATTTGTGTCAGTTATTAGATAACGCCTATAAGTGCTATCATAGAATACAGGTCTTTTGCTTTCCAACTTACCCCATCTTTCATGATTATCTCCAGACTCATTTGTGGTGCCTCAAAGAGCAATGGTTCATTGTCTTCCATGGCTAATATCCCATTGTGTACATGGACCACTTCTTTATCCATTTACCTGTTGTTGGACATTTTGATTGCTTCACTGTCTTGACTATTGTGAATAAGGCTGCACTGCAGCTTTTGCGGCCTGTGTCTTCTCGATTCTTGTCTTCTCAGGTGAGAGGTCCAATGGTGCGCCTGCTGGATTGAATAGTACCTCCATTTTTACTTTTAAACACAGCTCCTTTCTGTTCTCATTATTGGCTGTTACCCCTTTACGTCTCACCAGCAGGCAGAGGGTACACAGTTCTCTAAAACCCCTTCAGCATTTATTGTTTGTAGAATTTTTGCTGATGGTCAGTCGACTGGTGTAAGTTGAAACTTTTTGTAGATTAGATTGCATGCGTCTAACACTCCCTGAGGTTGAGCTTTTATCCATTTTCCTTTTTTTTTAAAAAGAGTGTGAGTAAAACTTAACTCTTCCTAATCTCTTCTTGAAACATTTGCCTGTTGTGAATTTTTTCTCCATTCCCTACTTCAGCACAAATATTTAGGGCAAGTGTCCTTTACAGCCCTGAGTCCTTGTGAATGTTAAGTGACCATTAGCTGTGACTTTAAAGCTGCTCTTGCAGGATACGGCCACAAGGTGGCAGCATTTCTCCTTTACCAAATTTGGTTACTAGGGAAACAGAGCCTTAATGGAAGTGGTGTTCTAGGTTGTATATTAGAATGGAATGTGCCAGGAAAAAGCCCTTTAACTTTATGTCTCATTACTTCTTGTTCATATTTGTAATTTACTTTTTATCTTTTATCCCAACAAATTTGATTACAATGGTTTGTTTGTTCTAGGTGTGCAAGATGTGGTTCTTTCACACATATACATGTATCTATTCTTCCTCGCATCCTTTGCCAATGTAGGTTATGACACAATGTTGAGTAGTCTTCTCCTGGTCTTCCGTACGTCTTTGGTGGTTATATATTTCACATGGTTTGTATATCTCTGTTCACCCCAATATGGCAATGTATCCAATCCTCATCCCTTTCTATTTGGTGAACCATAAGTTTTTTAATCAATCTGTGATTGCCTTTCTCTGTGGAAATATCTTCATTGGTATCAATTTTTAAGTAACTCCTAAAAGTGATATGATAGGATATGTGCCCTTTGCTTTCTCACTTACTACACATGGCGTGATTACGTCTAGACTCATCTATGGTGCTGCAAATGGCATTGTTTCATTTTTCTCACTAGCCAATATTCCATCTGTACATGGAGGAGTTCTTGTTTGCCCACCCATCTGTTGGTGGACTTTTTGGTTACTTCCATATCTTGGCTATTGTAATACTGGGCAATGCAGATTTGCCTGCCTGTGTCTTTCCAATTCTCTCTTCTTAGATTATAGGTGGAGGAGTGGGCCTGCTGGATCATATGGTAGCTCAATGTTTACCTTTTTAAGGCACCTCCATTCTGTTCTCATTCGTGGCCCTTTCCAACTTACGTCCCCGTTGAAGTTGAGGGTATGCATTTCTCCACAACACCTTCAGCATTTATTGTTTGTAGTTTTCTTGCTCATGGTTATTCTGACAAGTGTGAGCTGATACCTCTTTGTGGTTGAATTCGCATGCGCCTCATAATCCGTTGAAATTGAGCTTTAAGGCATGTCCTTTTTATTTTTCAAGCAGTGATTACCCCTTAGTTCTTCAAAGTGTTCTCTTAAAGTACGTGTCACCTTTTGAAATGTTTTGGCCGTTACCTCCCTGAAGACATTTTGAGGGCAGGTTTCATTTACAGTTCTGCAGTACTTGTTCCTATGAAATGGCCATTAGCACAGGCTTTACAACTGCTTTTGCAGGTAACTGCCAGAGGGCGGCAGCCTTTCTATGTTCCCCACCCTGGTACCTAGGGAAAAGCCCTTGCGGCCTGTGGTGTTTCTCGGTTATAAATTAGAGTGGAGTGTGCCCGGACAAACCCACACAAGCTGATGTCTCCTTACTTTTGTTGGATTTTTTAATTTAATTTTTATTTTTTATTGGAGTAATTTTCCACTGGGTACGTGGACCACTTCTTCTTTGTGCATTCCTCGGTTGATGGACATTTTCATTGCTTCCAAGTGTTGGCTATGGTAAATATTGTTGGAGTGCAGGATTGCCAGCCTGTGACTTTTTGATTCTCATTTTCTCAGGTGATAGGCCCAGCACTGGGTGTGATTGATTGACTGGTAGCACCGTGTTTCCCTTTTCAAAGCACCTTCTTTGTGTTTTCATTAGTGGCTCTTACCACATCCCCCTTAGAATCGAGGGTATGCATTTCTCCACAATCGCTTCAGCATTTCTTGTTTACAGCATTTATGCTAATGGCCCTTCTGGCTGCTGTGAGCTGATAGGTTTTTGTAATTTGGGTTTGCATGTCTTTGAAAATTCGTAAAACTCATCATTTTTCTCCGCCGTTTTCTTTTCCGTTAAAAAAAGGAAACAATTGGCAGTACGATATAACTCTTGAAATTGTCTTCTTTGAAGGTTGCCCTCTTTTGAGTTATTTGGTCGATTTTCCACCCCAGCGTTTTTTTAGAGAGCAGGTGTCATTTCCCGAACTGCAAGTTTGGTGAATATTTAGTGACCTTTAGCAATGGGTTTAAAGCTGCTGTTGTGGGAAGTGGCCTCAAGGAGGCAGCATTTCTCCATTCCCAAATCTGGGTAGTAGGGCAGCAGAGCCTTTCTGGAAGTCGTGTTCCTAGGTTGTAAATTACATTGGAATGTGCGTGGAGAAACCCCCACAAGTTTATGTGTCATTATTTCTTCTTGGTTTTTAAAAGTGTTTTAATTGGGGTAAAGCTTAGAATATTGTTTGTCCAAGGTGTACACAATCTGGTTCATTTGTACCTTATATATGTCTATTCAAGTACAGATCCTCTTCCCATGTAAAATGTTACAGAGGGTTCCGCAGACTTCCCTTGCTATATGGTTGGCCTTTTTGAGATATGTATATAATATGTGTTTTTATACATATAGAAACACTAACCTTAATTTATCCATTCCCCCCACCTGTCGTTTTAGATGAGCATAGTTTGTTTTCTAAATCTGTGAGTGTCTTTCTCTGTGGAAATGTGTTCATTTGTGTCAGTTATTAGATAACGCCTATAAGTGCTATCATAGAATACAGGTCTTTTGCTTTCCAACTTACCTCATCTTTCATGATTATCTCCAGACTCATTTGTGGTGCCTCAAAGAGCAATGGTTCATTGTCTTCCATGGCTAATATCCCATTGTGTACATGGACCACTTCTTTATCCATTTACCTGTTGTTGGACATTTTGATTGCTTCACTGTCTTGGCTATTGTGAATAAGGCTGCACTGCAGCTTTTGCGGCCTGTGTCTTCTCGATTCTTGTCTTCTCAGGTGAGAGGTCCAATGGTGCGCCTGCTGGATTGAATAGTACCTCCATTTTTACTTTTAAACACAGCTCCTTTCTGTTCTCATTATTGGCTGTTACCCCTTTACGTCTCACCAGCAGGCAGAGGGTACACAGTTCTCTAAAACCCCTTCAGCATTTATTGTTTGTAGAATTTTTGCTGATGGTCAGTCGACTGGTGTAAGTTGAAACTTTTTGTAGATTAGATTGCATGCGTCTAACACTCCCTGAGGTTGAGCTTTTATCCATTTTCCTTTTTTTTAAAAAGAGTGTGAGTAAAACTTAACTCTTCCTAATCTCTTCTTGAAACATTTGCCTGTTGTGAATTTTTTCTCCATTCCCTACTTCAGCACAAATATTTAGGGCAAGTGTCCTTTACAGCCCTGAGTCCTTGTGAATGTTAAGTGACCATTAGCTGTGACTTTAAAGCTGCTCTTGCAGGATACGGCCACAAGGTGGCAGCATTTCTCCTTTACCAAATTTGGTTACTAGGGAAACAGAGCCTTAATGGAAGTGGTGTTCTAGGTTGTATATTAGAATGGAATGTGCCAGGAAAAAGCCCTTTAACTTTATGTCTCATTACTTCTTGTTCATATTTGTAATTTACTTTTTATCTTTTATCCCAACAAATTTGATTACAATGGTTTGTTTGTTCTAGGTGTGCAAGATGTGGTTCTTTCACACATATACATGTATCTATTCTTCCTCGCATCCTTTGCCAATGTAGGTTATGACACAATGTTGAGTAGTCTTCTCCTGGTCTTCCGTACGTCTTTGGTGGTTATATATTTCACATGGTTTGTATATCTCTGTTCACCCCAATATGGCAATGTATCCAATCCTCATCCCTTTCTATTTGGTGAACCATAAGTTTTTTAATCAATCTGTGATTGCCTTTCTCTGTGGAAATATCTTCATTGGTATCAATTTTTAAGTAACTCCTAAAAGTGATATGATAGGATATGTGCCCTTTGCTTTCTCACTTACTACACATGGCGTGATTACGTCTAGACTCATCTATGGTGCTGCAAATGGCATTGTTTCATTTTTCTCACTAGCCAATATTCCATCTGTACATGGAGGAGTTCTTGTTTGCCCACCCATCTGTTGGTGGACTTTTTGGTTACTTCCATATCTTGGCTATTGTAATACTGGGCAATGCAGATTTGCCTGCCTGTGTCTTTCCAATTCTCTCTTCTTAGATTATAGGTGGAGGAGTGGGCCTGCTGGATCATATGGTAGCTCAATGTTGACCTTTTTAAGGCACCTCCATTCTGTTCTCATTCGTGGCCCTTTCCAACTTACGTCCCCGTTGAAGTTGAGGGTATGCATTTCTCCACAACACCTTCAGCATTTATTGTTTGTAGTTTTCTTGCTCATGGTTATTCTGACAAGTGTGAGCTGATACCTCTTTGTGGTTGAATTCGCATGCGCCTCATAATCCGTTGAAATTGAGCTTTAAGGCATGTCCTTTTTATTTTTCAAGCAGTGATTACCCCTTAGTTCTTCAAAGTGTTCTCTTAAAGTACGTGTCACCTTTTGAAATGTTTTGGCCGTTACCTCCCTGAAGACATTTTGAGGGCAGGTTTCATTTACAGTTCTGCAGTACTTGTTCCTATGAAATGGCCATTAGCACAGGCTTTACAACTGCTTTTGCAGGTAACTGCCAGAGGGCGGCAGCCTTTCTATGTTCCCCACCCTGGTACCTAGGGAAAAGCCCTTGCGGCCTGTGGTGTTTCTCGGTTATAAATTAGAGTGGAGTGTGCCCGGACAAACCCACACAAGCTGATGTCTCCTTACTTTTGTTGGATTTTTTAATTTAATTTTTATTTTTTATTGGAGTAATTTTCCACTGGGTACGTGGACCACTTCTTCTTTGTGCATTCCTCGGTTGATGGACATTTTCATTGCTTCCAAGTGTTGGCTATGGTAAATATTGTTGGAGTGCAGGATTGCCAGCCTGTGACTTTTGGATTCTCATTTTCTCAGGTGATAGGCCCAGCACTGGGTGTGATTGATTGACTGGTAGCACCGTGTTTCCCTTTTCAAAGCACCTTCTTTGTGTTTTCATTAGTGGCTCTTACCACATCCCCCTTAGAATCGAGGGTACGCATTTCCCCACAATCGCTTCAGCATTTATTGTTTACAGCATTTATGCTAATGGCCCTTCTGGCTGCTGTGAGCTGATAGGTTTTTGTAATTTGGGTTTGCATGTCTTTGAAAATTCGTAAAACTCATCATTTTTCTCCGCCGTTTTCTTTTCCGTTAAAAAAAGGAAACAATTGGCAGTACGATATAACTCTTGAAATTGTCTTCTTTGAAGGTTGCCCTCTTTTGAGTTATTTGGTCGATTTTCCACCCCAGCGTTTTTTTAGAGAGCAGGTGTCATTTCCCGAACTGCAAGTTTGGTGAATATTTAGTGACCTTTAGCAATGGGTTTAAAGCTGCTGTTGTGGGAAGTGGCCTCAAGGAGGCAGCATTTCTCCATTCCCAAATCTGGGTAGTAGGGCAGCAGAGCCTTTCTGGAAGTCGTGTTCCTAGGTTGTAAATTACATTGGAATGTGCGTGGAGAAACCCCCACAAGTTTATGTGTCATTATTTCTTCTTGGTTTTTAAAAGTGTTTTAATTGGGGTAAAGCTTAGAATATTGTTTGTCCAAGGTGTACACAATCTGGTTCATTTGTACCTTATATATGTCTATTCAAGTACAGATCCTCTTCCCATGTAAAATGTTACAGAGGGTTCCGCAGACTTCCCTTGCTATATGGTTGGCCTTTTTGAGATATGTATATAATATGTGTTTTTATACATATAGAAACACTAACCTTAATTTATCCATTCCCCCCACCTGTCGTTTTAGATGAGCATAGTTTGTTTTCTAAGTCTGTGAGTGTCTTTCTCTGTGGAAATGTGTTCATTTGTGTCAGTTATTAGATAACGCCTATAAGTGCTATCATAGAATACAGGTCTTTTGCTTTCCAACTTACCCCATCTTTCATGATTATCTCCAGACTCATTTGTGGTGCCTCAAAGAGCAATGGTTCATTGTCTTCCATGGCTAATATCCCATTGTGTACATGGACCACTTCTTTATCCATTTACCTGTTGTTGGACATTTTGATTGCTTCACTGTCTTGGCTATTGTGAATAAGGCTGCACTGCAGCTTTTGCGGCCTGTGTCTTCTCGATTCTTGTCTTCTCAGGTGAGAGGTCCAATGGTGCGCCTGCTGGATTGAATAGTACCTCCATTTTTACTTTTAAACACAGCTCCTTTCTGTTCTCATTATTGGCTGTTACCCCTTTACGTCTCACCAGCAGGCAGAGGGTACACAGTTCTCTAAAACCCCTTCAGCATTTATTGTTTGTAGAATTTTTGCTGATGGTCAGTCGACTGGTGTAAGTTGAAACTTTTTGTAGATTAGATTGCATGCGTCTAACACTCCCTGAGGTTGAGCTTTTATCCATTTTCCTTTTTTTTTAAAAAGAGTGTGAGTAAAACTTAACTCTTCCTAATCTCTTCTTGAAACATTTGCCTGTTGTGAATTTTTTCTCCATTCCCTACTTCAGCACAAATATTTAGGGCAAGTGTCCTTTACAGCCCTGAGTCCTTGTGAATGTTAAGTGACCATTAGCTGTGACTTTAAAGCTGCTCTTGCAGGATACGGCCACAAGGTGGCAGCATTTCTCCTTTACCAAATTTGGTTACTAGGGAAACAGAGCCTTAATGGAAGTGGTGTTCTAGGTTGTATATTAGAATGGAATGTGCCAGGAAAAAGCCCTTTAACTTTATGTCTCATTACTTCTTGTTCATATTTGTAATTTACTTTTTATCTTTTATCCCAACAAATTTGATTACAATGGTTTGTTTGTTCTAGGTGTGCAAGATGTGGTTCTTTCACACATATACATGTATCTATTCTTCCTCGCATCCTTTGCCAATGTAGGTTATGACACAATGTTGAGTAGTCTTCTCCTGGTCTTCCGTACGTCTTTGGTGGTTATATATTTCACATGGTTTGTATATCTCTGTTCACCCCAATATGGCAATGTATCCAATCCTCATCCCTTTCTATTTGGTGAACCATAAGTTTTTTAATCAATCTGTGATTGCCTTTCTCTGTGGAAATATCTTCATTGGTATCAATTTTTAAGTAACTCCTAAAAGTGATATGATAGGATATGTGCCTTGTGCTTTCTCACTTACTACACGTGGCGTGATTACGTCTAGACTCATCTATGGTGCTGCAAATGGCATTGTTTCATTTTTCTCACTAGCCAATATTCCATCTGTACATGGAGGAGTTCTTGTTTGCCCACCCATCTGTTGGTGGACTTTTTGGTTACTTCCATATCTTGGCTATTGTAATACTGGGCAATGCAGATTTGCCTGCCTGTGTCTTTCCAATTCTCTCTTCTTAGATTATAGGTGGAGGAGTGGGCCTGCTGGATCATATGGTAGCTCAATGTTGACCTTTTTAAGGCACCTCCATTCTGTTCTCATTCGTGGCCCTTTCCAACTTACGTCCCCGTTGAAGTTGAGGGTATGCATTTCTCCACAACACCTTCAGCATTTATTGTTTGTAGTTTTCTTGCTCATGGTTATTCTGACAAGTGTGAGCTGATACCTCTTTGTGGTTGAATTCGCATGCGCCTCATAATCCGTTGAAATTGAGCTTTAAGGCATGTCCTTTTTATTTTTCAAGCAGTGATTACCCCTTAGTTCTTCAAAGTGTTCTCTTAAAGTACGTGTCACCTTTTGAAATGTTTTGGCCGTTACCTCCCTGAAGACATTTTGAGGGCAGGTTTCATTTACAGTTCTGCAGTACTTGTTCCTATGAAATGGCCATTAGCACAGGCTTTACAACTGCTTTTGCAGGTAACTGCCAGAGGGCGGCAGCCTTTCTATGTTCCCCACCCTGGTACCTAGGGAAAAGCCCTTGCGGCCTGTGGTGTTTCTCGGTTATAAATTAGAGTGGAGTGTGCCCGGACAAACCCACACAAGCTGATGTCTCCTTACTTTTGTTGGATTTTTTAATTTAATTTTTATTTTTTATTGGAGTAATTTTCCACTGGGTACGTGGACCACTTCTTCTTTGTGCATTCCTCGGTTGATGGACATTTTCATTGCTTCCAAGTGTTGGCTATGGTAAATATTGTTGGAGTGCAGGATTGCCAGCCTGTGACTTTTGGATTCTCATTTTCTCAGGTGATAGGCCCAGCAGTGGGTGTGATTGATTGACTGGTAGCACCGTGTTTCCCTTTTCAAAGCACCTTCTTTGTGTTTTCATTAGTGGCTCTTACCACATCCCCCTTAGAATCGAGGGTACGCATTTCCCCACAATCGCTTCAGCATTTATTGTTTACAGCATTTATGCTAATGGCCCTTCTGGCTGCTGTGAGCTGATAGGTTTTTGTAATTTGGGTTTGCATGTCTTTGAAAATTCGTAAAACTCATCATTTTTCTCCGCCGTTTTCTTTTCCGTTAAAAAAAGGAAACAATTGGCAGTACGATATAACTCTTGAAATTGTCTTCTTTGAAGGTTGCCCTCTTTTGAGTTATTTGGTCGATTTTCCACCCCAGCGTTTTTTTAGAGAGCAGGTGTCATTTCCCGAACTGCAAGTTTGGTGAATATTTAGTGACCTTTAGCAATGGGTTTAAAGCTGCTGTTGTGGGAAGTGGCCTCAAGGAGGCAGCATTTCTCCATTCCCAAATCTGGGTAGTAGGGCAGCAGAGCCTTTCTGGAAGTCGTGTTCCTAGGTTGTAAATTACATTGGAATGTGCGTGGAGAAACCCCCACAAGTTTATGTGTCATTATTTCTTCTTGGTTTTTAAAAGTGTTTTAATTGGGGTAAAGCTTAGAATATTGTTTGTCCAAGGTGTACACAATCTGGTTCATTTGTACCTTATATATGTCTATTCAAGTACAGATCCTCTTCCCATGTAAAATGTTACAGAGGGTTCCGCAGACTTCCCTTGCTATATGGTTGGCCTTTTTGAGATATGTATATAATATGTGTTTTTATACATATAGAAACACTAACCTTAATTTATCCATTCCCCCCACCTGTCGTTTTAGATGAGCATAGTTTGTTTTCTAAGTCTGTGAGTGTCTTTCTCTGTGGAAATGTGTTCATTTGTGTCAGTTATTAGATAACGCCTATAAGTGCTATCATAGAATACAGGTCTTTTGCTTTCCAACTTACCCCATCTTTCATGATTATCTCCAGACTCATTTGTGGTGCCTCAAAGAGCAATGGTTCATTGTCTTCCATGGCTAATATCCCATTGTGTACATGGACCACTTCTTTATCCATTTACCTGTTGTTGGACATTTTGATTGCTTCACTGTCTTGACTATTGTGAATAAGGCTGCACTGCAGCTTTTGCGGCCTGTGTCTTCTCGATTCTTGTCTTCTCAGGTGAGAGGTCCAATGGTGCGCCTGCTGGATTGAATAGTACCTCCATTTTTACTTTTAAACACAGCTCCTTTCTGTTCTCATTATTGGCTGTTACCCCTTTACGTCTCACCAGCAGGCAGAGGGTACACAGTTCTCTAAAACCCCTTCAGCATTTATTGTTTGTAGAATTTTTGCTGATGGTCAGTCGACTGGTGTAAGTTGAAACTTTTTGTAGATTAGATTGCATGCGTCTAACACTCCCTGAGGTTGAGCTTTTATCCATTTTCCTTTTTTTTTAAAAAGAGTGTGAGTAAAACTTAACTCTTCCTAATCTCTTCTTGAAACATTTGCCTGTTGTGAATTTTTTCTCCATTCCCTACTTCAGCACAAATATTTAGGGCAAGTGTCCTTTACAGCCCTGAGTCCTTGTGAATGTTAAGTGACCATTAGCTGTGACTTTAAAGCTGCTCTTGCAGGATACGGCCACAAGGTGGCAGCATTTCTCCTTTACCAAATTTGGTTACTAGGGAAACAGAGCCTTAATGGAAGTGGTGTTCTAGGTTGTATATTAGAATGGAATGTGCCAGGAAAAAGCCCTTTAACTTTATGTCTCATTACTTCTTGTTCATATTTGTAATTTACTTTTTATCTTTTATCCCAACAAATTTGATTACAATGGTTTGTTTGTTCTAGGTGTGCAAGATGTGGTTCTTTCACACATATACATGTATCTATTCTTCCTCGCATCCTTTGCCAATGTAGGTTATGACACAATGTTGAGTAGTCTTCTCCTGGTCTTCCGTACGTCTTTGGTGGTTATATATTTCACATGGTTTGTATATCTCTGTTCACCCCAATATGGCAATGTATCCAATCCTCATCCCTTTCTATTTGGTGAACCATAAGTTTTTTAATGAATCTGTGATTGCCTTTCTCTGTGGAAATATCTTCATTGGTATCAATTTTTAAGTAACTCCTAAAAGTGATATGATAGGATATGTGCCTTGTGCTTTCTCACTTACTACACGTGGCGTGATTACGTCTAGACTCATCTATGGTGCTGCAAATGGCATTGTTTCATTTTTCTCACTAGCCAATATTCCATCTGTACATGGAGGAGTTCTTGTTTGCCCACCCATCTGTTGGTGGACTTTTTGGTTACTTCCATATCTTGGCTATTGTAATACTGGGCAATGCAGATTTCCTGCCTGTGTCTTTCCAATTCTCTCTTCTTAGATTATAGGTGGAGGAGTGGGCCTGCTGGATCATATGGTAGCTCAATGTTGACCTTTTTAAGGCACCTCCATTCTGTTCTCATTCGTGGCCCTTTCCAACTTACGTCCCCGTTGAAGTTGAGGGTATGCATTTCTCCACAACACCTTCAGCATTTATTGTTTGTAGTTTTCTTGCTCATGGTTATTCTGACAAGTGTGAGCTGATACCTCTTTGTGGTTGAATTCGCATGCGCCTCATAATCCGTTGAAATTGAGCTTTAAGGCATGTCCTTTTTATTTTTCAAGCAGTGATTACCCCTTAGTTCTTCAAAGTCTTCTCTTAAAGTACGTGTCACCTTTTGAAATGTTTTGGCCGTTACCTCCCTGAAGACATTTTGAGGGCAGGTTTCATTTACAGTTCTGCAGTACTTGTTCCTATGAAATGGCCATTAGCACAGGCTTTACAACTGCTTTTGCAGGTAACTGCCAGAGGGCGGCAGCCTTTCTATGTTCCCCACCCTGGTACCTAGGGAAAAGCCCTTGCGGCCTGTGGTGTTTCTCGGTTATAAATTAGAGTGGAGTGTGCCCGGACAAACCCACACAAGCTGATGTCTCCTTACTTTTGTTGGATTTTTAAATTTAATTTTTATTTTTTATTGGAGTAATTTTCCACTGGGTACGTGGACCACTTCTTCGTTGTGCATTCCTCGGTTGATGGACATTTTCATTGCTTCCAAGTGTTGGCTATGGTAAATATTGTTGGAGTGCAGGATTGCCAGCCTGTGACTTTTGGATTCTCATTTTCTCAGGTGATAGGCCCAGCAGTGGGTGTGATTGATTGACTGGTAGCACCGTGTTTCCCTTTTCAAAGCACCTTCTTTGTGTTTTCATTAGTGGCTCTTACCACATCCCCCTTAGAATCGAGGGTACGCATTTCCCCACAATCGCTTCAGCATTTATTGTTTACAGCATTTATGCTAATGGCCCTTCTGGCTGCTGTGAGCTGATAGGTTTTTGTAATTTGGGTTTGCATGTCTTTGAAAATTCGTAAAACTCATCATTTTTCTCCGCCGTTTTCTTTTCCGTTAAAAAAAGGAAACAATTGGCAGTACGATATAACTCTTGAAATTGTCTTCTTTGAAGGTTGCCCTCTTTTGAGTTATTTGGTCGATTTTCCACCCCAGCGTTTTTTTAGAGAGCAGGTGTCATTTCCCGAACTGCAAGTTTGGTGAATATTTAGTGACCTTTAGCAATGGGTTTAAAGCTGCTGTTGTGGGAAGTGGCCTCAAGGAGGCAGCATTTCTCCATTCCCAAATCTGGGTAGTAGGGCAGCAGAGCCTTTCTGGAAGTCGTGTTCCTAGGTTGTAAATTACATTGGAATGTGCGTGGAGAAACCCCCACAAGTTTATGTGTCATTATTTCTTCTTGGTTTTTAAAAGTGTTTTAATTGGGGTAAAGCTTAGAATATTGTTTGTCCAAGGTGTACACAATCTGGTTCATTTGTACCTTATATATGTCTATTCAAGTACAGATCCTCTTCCCATGTAAAATGTTACAGAGGGTTCCGCAGACTTCCCTTGCTATATGGTTGGCCTTTTTGAGATATGTATATAATATGTGTTTTTATACATATAGAAACACTAACCTTAATTTATCCATTCCCCCCACCTGTCGTTTTAGATGAGCATAGTTTGTTTTCTAAGTCTGTGAGTGTCTTTCTCTGTGGAAATGTGTTCATTTGTGTCAGTTATTAGATAACGCCTATAAGTGCTATCATAGAATACAGGTCTTTTGCTTTCCAACTTACCTCATCTTTCATGATTATCTCCAGACTCATTTGTGGTGCCTCAAAGAGCAATGGTTCATTGTCTTCCATGGCTAATATCCCATTGTGTACATGGACCACTTCTTTATCCATTTACCTGTTGTTGGACATTTTGATTGCTTCACTGTCTTGGCTATTGTGAATAAGGCTGCACTGCAGCTTTTGCGGCCTGTGTCTTCTCGATTCTTGTCTTCTCAGGTGAGAGGTCCAATGGTGCGCCTGCTGGATTGAATAGTACCTCCATTTTTACTTTTAAACACAGCTCCTTTCTGTTCTCATTATTGGCTGTTACCCCTTTACGTCTCACCAGCAGGCAGAGGGTACACAGTTCTCTAAAACCCCTTCAGCATTTATTGTTTGTAGAATTTTTGCTGATGGTCAGTCGACTGGTGTAAGTTGAAACTTTTTGTAGATTAGATTGCATGCGTCTAACACTCCCTGAGGTTGAGCTTTTATCCATTTTCCTTTTTTTTTAAAAAGAGTGTGAGTAAAACTTAACTCTTCCTAATCTCTTCTTGAAACATTTGCCTGTTGTGAATTTTTTCTCCATTCCCTACTTCAGCACAAATATTTAGGGCAAGTGTCCTTTACAGCCCTGAGTCCTTGTGAATGTTAAGTGACCATTAGCTGTGACTTTAAAGCTGCTCTTGCAGGATACGGCCACAAGGTGGCAGCATTTCTCCTTTACCAAATTTGGTTACTAGGGAAACAGAGCCTTAATGGAAGTGGTGTTCTAGGTTGTATATTAGAATGGAATGTGCCAGGAAAAAGCCCTTTAACTTTATGTCTCATTACTTCTTGTTCATATTTGTAATTTACTTTTTATCTTTTATCTCAACAAATTTGATTACAATGGTTTGTTTGTTTTAGGTGTGCAAGATGTGGTTCTTTCACACATATACATGTATCTATTCTTCCTCGCATCCTTTGCCAATGTAGGTTATGACACAATGTTGAGTAGTCTTCTCCTGGTCTTCCGTACGTCTTTGGTGGTTATATATTTCACATGGTTTGTATATCTCTGTTCACCCCAATATGGCAATGTATCCAATCCTCATCCCTTTCTATTTGGTGAACCATAAGTTTTTTAATCAATCTGTGATTGCCTTTCTCTGTGGAAATATCTTCATTGGTATCAATTTTTAAGTAACTCCTAAAAGTGATATGATAGGATATGTGCCTTGTGCTTTCTCACTTACTACACGTGGCGTGATTACGTCTAGACTCATCTATGGTGCTGCAAATGGCATTGTTTCATTTTTCTCACTAGCCAATATTCCATCTGTACATGGAGGAGTTCTTGTTTGCCCACCCATCTGTTGGTGGACTTTTTGGTTACTTCCATATCTTGGCTATTGTAATACTGGGCAATGCAGATTTCCTGCCTGTGTCTTTCCAATTCTCTCTTCTTAGATTATAGGTGGAGGAGTGGGCCTGCTGGATCATATGGTAGCTCAATGTTGACCTTTTTAAGGCACCTCCATTCTGTTCTCATTCGTGGCCCTTTCCAACTTACGTCCCCGTTGAAGTTGAGGGTATGCATTTCTCCACAACACCTTCAGCATTTATTGTTTGTAGTTTTCTTGCTCATGGTTATTCTGACAAGTGTGAGCTGATACCTCTTTGTGGTTGAATTCGCATGCGCCTCATAATCCGTTGAAATTGAGCTTTAAGGCATGTCCTTTTTATTTTTCAAGCAGTGATTACCCCTTAGTTCTTCAAAGTCTTCTCTTAAAGTACGTGTCACCTTTTGAAATGTTTTGGCCGTTACCTCCCTGAAGACATTTTGAGGGCAGGTTTCATTTACAGTTCTGCAGTACTTGTTCCTATGAAATGGCCATTAGCACAGGCTTTACAACTGCTTTTGCAGGTAACTGCCAGAGGGCGGCAGCCTTTCTATGTTCCCCACCCTGGTACCTAGGGAAAAGCCCTTGCGGCCTGTGGTGTTTCTCGGTTATAAATTAGAGTGGAGTGTGCCCGGACAAACCCACACAAGCTGATGTCTCCTTACTTTTGTTGGATTTTTAAATTTAATTTTTATTTTTTATTGGAGTAATTTTCCACTGGGTACGTGGACCACTTCTTCGTTGTGCATTCCTCGGTTGATGGACATTTTCATTGCTTCCAAGTGTTGGCTATGGTAAATATTGTTGGAGTGCAGGATTGCCAGCCTGTGACTTTTGGATTCTCATTTTCTCAGGTGATAGGCCCAGCAGTGGGTGTGATTGATTGACTGGTAGCACCGTGTTTCCCTTTTCAAAGCACCTTCTTTGTGTTTTCATTAGTGGCTCTTACCACATCCCCCTTAGAATCGAGGGTACGCATTTCCCCACAATCGCTTCAGCATTTATTGTTTACAGCATTTATGCTAATGGCCCTTCTGGCTGCTGTGAGCTGATAGGTTTTTGTAATTTGGGTTTGCATGTCTTTGAAAATTCGTAAAACTCATCATTTTTCTCCGCCGTTTTCTTTTCCGTTAAAAAAAGGAAACAATTGGCAGTACGATATAACTCTTGAAATTGTCTTCTTTGAAGGTTGCCCTCTTTTGAGTTATTTGGTCGATTTTCCACCCCAGCGTTTTTTTAGAGAGCAGGTGTCATTTCCCGAACTGCAAGTTTGGTGAATATTTAGTGACCTTTAGCAATGGGTTTAAAGCTGCTGTTGTGGGAAGTGGCCTCAAGGAGGCAGCATTTCTCCATTCCCAAATCTGGGTAGTAGGGCAGCAGAGCCTTTCTGGAAGTCGTGTTCCTAGGTTGTAAATTACATTGGAATGTGCGTGGAGAAACCCCCACAAGTTTATGTGTCATTATTTCTTCTTGGTTTTTAAAAGTGTTTTAATTGGGGTAAAGCTTAGAATATTGTTTGTCCAAGGTGTACACAATCTGGTTCATTTGTACCTTATATATGTCTATTCAAGTACAGATCCTCTTCCCATGTAAAATGTTACAGAGGGTTCCGCAGACTTCCCTTGCTATATGGTTGGCCTTTTTGAGATATGTATATAATATGTGTTTTTATACATATAGAAACACTAACCTTAATTTATCCATTCCCCCCACCTGTCGTTTTAGATGAGCATAGTTTGTTTTCTAAGTCTGTGAGTGTCTTTCTCTGTGGAAATGTGTTCATTTGTGTCAGTTATTAGATAACGCCTATAAGTGCTATCATAGAATACAGGTCTTTTGCTTTCCAACTTACCTCATCTTTCATGATTATCTCCAGACTCATTTGTGGTGCCTCAAAGAGCAATGGTTCATTGTCTTCCATGGCTAATATCCCATTGTGTACATGGACCACTTCTTTATCCATTTACCTGTTGTTGGACATTTTGATTGCTTCACTGTCTTGGCTATTGTGAATAAGGCTGCACTGCAGCTTTTGCGGCCTGTGTCTTCTCGATTCTTGTCTTCTCAGGTGAGAGGTCCAATGGTGCGCCTGCTGGATTGAATAGTACCTCCATTTTTACTTTTAAACACAGCTCCTTTCTGTTCTCATTATTGGCTGTTACCCCTTTACGTCTCACCAGCAGGCAGAGGGTACACAGTTCTCTAAAACCCCTTCAGCATTTATTGTTTGTAGAATTTTTGCTGATGGTCAGTCGACTGGTGTAAGTTGAAACTTTTTGTAGATTAGATTGCATGCGTCTAACACTCCCTGAGGTTGAGCTTTTATCCATTTTCCTTTTTTTTTAAAAAGAGTGTGAGTAAAACTTAACTCTTCCTAATCTCTTCTTGAAACATTTGCCTGTTGTGAATTTTTTCTCCATTCCCTACTTCAGCACAAATATTTAGGGCAAGTGTCCTTTACAGCCCTGAGTCCTTGTGAATGTTAAGTGACCATTAGCTGTGACTTTAAAGCTGCTCTTGCAGGATACGGCCACAAGGTGGCAGCATTTCTCCTTTACCAAATTTGGTTACTAGGGAAACAGAGCCTTAATGGAAGTGGTGTTCTAGGTTGTATATTAGAATGGAATGTGCCAGGAAAAAGCCCTTTAACTTTATGTCTCATTACTTCTTGTTCATATTTGTAATTTACTTTTTATCTTTTATCTCAACAAATTTGATTACAATGGTTTGTTTGTTTTAGGTGTGCAAGATGTGGTTCTTTCACACATATACATGTATCTATTCTTCCTCGCATCCTTTGCCAATGTAGGTTATGACACAATGTTGAGTAGTCTTCTCCTGGTCTTCCGTACGTCTTTGGTGGTTATATATTTCACATGGTTTGTATATCTCTGTTCACCCCAATATGGCAATGTATCCAATCCTCATCCCTTTCTATTTGGTGAACCATAAGTTTTTTAATCAATCTGTGATTGCCTTTCTCTGTGGAAATATCTTCATTGGTATCAATTTTTAAGTAACTCCTAAAAGTGATATGATAGGATATGTGCCTTGTGCTTTCTCACTTACTACACGTGGCGTGATTACGTCTAGACTCATCTATGGTGCTGCAAATGGCATTGTTTCATTTTTCTCACTAGCCAATATTCCATCTGTACATGGAGGAGTTCTTGTTTGCCCACCCATCTGTTGGTGGACTTTTTGGTTACTTCCATATCTTGGCTATTGTAATACTGGGCAATGCAGATTTGCCTGCCTGTGTCTTTCCAATTCTCTCTTCTTAGATTATAGGTGGAGGAGTGGGCCTGCTGGATCATATGGTAGCTCAATGTTGACCTTTTTAAGGCACCTCCATTCTGTTCTCATTCGTGGCCCTTTCCAACTTACGTCCCCGTTGAAGTTGAGGGTATGCATTTCTCCACAACACCTTCAGCATTTATTGTTTGTAGTTTTCTTGCTCATGGTTATTCTGACAAGTGTGAGCTGATACCTCTTTGTGGTTGAATTCGCATGCGCCTCATAATCCGTTGAAATTGAGCTTTAAGGCATGTCCTTTTAATTTTTCAAGCAGTGATTACCCCTTAGTTCTTCAAAGTGTTCTCTTAAAGTACGTGTCACCTTTTGAAATGTTTTGGCCGTTACCTCCCTGAAGACATTTTGAGGGCAGGTTTCATTTACAGTTCTGCAGTACTTGTTCCTATGAAATGGCCATTAGCACAGGCTTTACAACTGCTTTTGCAGGTAACTGCCAGAGGGCGGCAGCCTTTCTATGTTCCCCACCCTGGTACCTAGGGAAAAGCCCTTGCGGCCTGTGGTGTTTCTCGGTTATAAATTAGAGTGGAGTGTGCCCGGACAAACCCACACAAGCTGATGTCTCCTTACTTTTGTTGGATTTTTAAATTTAATTTTTATTTTTTATTGGAGTAATTTTCCACTGGGTACGTGGACCACTTCTTCGTTGTGCATTCCTCGGTTGATGGACATTTTCATTGCTTCCAAGTGTTGGCTATGGTAAATATTGTTGGAGTGCAGGATTGCCAGCCTGTGACTTTTTGATTCTCATTTTCTCAGGTGATAGGCCCAGCAGTGGGTGTGATTGATTGACTGGTAGCACCGTGTTTCCCTTTTCAAAGCACCTTCTTTGTGTTTTCATTAGTGGCTCTTACCACATCCCCCTGAGAATCGAGGGTATGCATTTCTCCACAATCGCTTCAGCATTTATTGTTTACAGCATTTATGCTAATGGCCCTTCTGGCTGCTGTGAGCTGATAGGTTTTTGTAATTTGGGTTTGCATGTCTTTGAAAATTCGTAAAACTCATCATTTTTCTCCGCCGTTTTCTTTTCCGTTAAAAAAAGGAAACAATTGGCAGTACGATATAACTCTTGAAATTGTCTTCTTTGAAGGTTGCCCTCTTTTGAGTTATTTGGTCGATTTTCCACCCCAGCGTTTTTTTAGAGAGCAGGTGTCATTTCCCGAACTGCAAGTTTGGTGAATATTTAGTGACCTTTAGCAATGGGTTTAAAGCTGCTGTTGTGGGAAGTGGCCTCAAGGAGGCAGCATTTCTCCATTCCCAAATCTGGGTAGTAGGGCAGCAGAGCCTTTCTGGAAGTCGTGTTCCTAGGTTGTAAATTACATTGGAATGTGCGTGGAGAAACCCCCACAAGTTTATGTGTCATTATTTCTTCTTGGTTTTTAAAAGTGTTTTAATTGGGGTAAAGCTTAGAATATTGTTTGTCCAAGGTGTACACAATCTGGTTCATTTGTACCTTATATATGTCTATTCAAGTACAGATCCTCTTCCCATGTAAAATGTTACAGAGGGTTCCGCAGACTTCCCTTGCTATATGGTTGGCCTTTTTGAGATATGTATATAATATGTGTTTTTATACATATAGAAACACTAACCTTAATTTATCCATTCCCCCCACCTGTCGTTTTAGATGAGCATAGTTTGTTTTCTAAGTCTGTGAGTGTCTTTCTCTGTGGAAATGTGTTCATTTGTGTCAGTTATTAGATAACGCCTATAAGTGCTATCATAGAATACAGGTCTTTTGCTTTCCAACTTACCCCATCTTTCATGATTATCTCCAGACTCATTTGTGGTGCCTCAAAGAGCAATGGTTCATTGTCTTCCATGGCTAATATCCCATTGTGTACATGGACCACTTCTTTATCCATTTACCTGTTGTTGGACATTTTGATTGCTTCACTGTCTTGGCTATTGTGAATAAGGCTGCACTGCAGCTTTTGCGGCCTGTGTCTTCTCGATTCTTGTCTTCTCAGGTGAGAGGTCCAATGGTGCGCCTGCTGGATTGAATAGTACCTCCATTTTTACTTTTAAACACAGCTCCTTTCTGTTCTCATTATTGGCTGTTACCCCTTTACGTCTCACCAGCAGGCAGAGGGTACACAGTTCTCTAAAACCCCTTCAGCATTTATTGTTTGTAGAATTTTTGCTGATGGTCAGTCGACTGGTGTAAGTTGAAACTTTTTGTAGATTAGATTGCATGCGTCTAACACTCCCTGAGGTTGAGCTTTTATCCATTTTCCTTTTTTTTTAAAAAGAGTGTGAGTAAAACTTAACTCTTCCTAATCTCTTCTTGAAACATTTGCCTGTTGTGAATTTTTTCTCCATTCCCTACTTCAGCACAAATATTTAGGGCAAGTGTCCTTTACAGCCCTGAGTCCTTGTGAATGTTAAGTGACCATTAGCTGTGACTTTAAAGCTGCTCTTGCAGGATACGGCCACAAGGTGGCAGCATTTCTCCTTTACCAAATTTGGTTACTAGGGAAACAGAGCCTTAATGGAAGTGGTGTTCTAGGTTGTATATTAGAATGGAATGTGCCAGGAAAAAGCCCTTTAACTTTATGTCTCATTACTTCTTGTTCATATTTGTAATTTACTTTTTATCTTTTATCCCAACAAATTTGATTACAATGGTTTGTTTGTTCTAGGTGTGCAAGATGTGGTTCTTTCACACATATACATGTATCTATTCTTCCTCGCATCCTTTGCCAATGTAGGTTATGACACAATGTTGAGTAGTCTTCTCCTGGTCTTCCGTACGTCTTTGGTGGTTATATATTTCACATGGTTTGTATATCTCTGTTCACCCCAATATGGCAATGTATCCAATCCTCATCCCTTTCTATTTGGTGAACCATAAGTTTTTTAATCAATCTGTGATTGCCTTTCTCTGTGGAAATATCTTCATTGGTATCAATTTTTAAGTAACTCCTAAAAGTGATATGATAGGATATGTGCCCTTTGCTTTCTCACTTACTACACATGGCGTGATTACGTCTAGACTCATCTATGGTGCTGCAAATGGCATTGTTTCATTTTTCTCACTAGCCAATATTCCATCTGTACATGGAGGAGTTCTTGTTTGCCCACCCATCTGTTGGTGGACTTTTTGGTTACTTCCATATCTTGGCTATTGTAATACTGGGCAATGCAGATTTGCCTGCCTGTGTCTTTCCAATTCTCTCTTCTTAGATTATAGGTGGAGGAGTGGGCCTGCTGGATCATATGGTAGCTCAATGTTGACCTTTTTAAGGCACCTCCATTCTGTTCTCATTCGTGGCCCTTTCCAACTTACGTCCCTGTTGAAGTTGAGGGTATGCATTTCTCCACAACACCTTCAGCATTTATTGTTTGTAGTTTTCTTGCTCATGGTTATTCTGACAAGTGTGAGCTGATACCTCTTTGTGGTTGAATTCGCATGCGCCTCATAATCCGTTGAAATTGAGCTTTAAGGCATGTCCTTTTTATTTTTCAAGCAGTGATTACCCCTTAGTTCTTCAAAGTGTTCTCTTAAAGTACGTGTCACCTTTTGAAATGTTTTGGCCGTTACCTCCCTGAAGACATTTTGAGGGCAGGTTTCATTTACAGTTCTGCAGTACTTGTTCCTATGAAATGGCCATTAGCACAGGCTTTACAACTGCTTTTGCAGGTAACTGCCAGAGGGCGGCAGCCTTTCTATGTTCCCCACCCTGGTACCTAGGGAAAAGCCCTTGCGGCCTGTGGTGTTTCTCGGTTATAAATTAGAGTGGAGTGTGCCCGGACAAACCCACACAAGCTGATGTCTCCTTACTTTTGTTGGATTTTTAAATTTAATTTTTATTTTTTATTGGAGTAATTTTCCACTGGGTACGTGGACCACTTCTTCTTTGTGCATTCCTCGGTTGATGGACATTTTCATTGCTTCCAAGTGTTGGCTATGGTAAATATTGTTGGAGTGCAGGATTGCCAGCCTGTGACTTTTTGATTCTCATTTTCTCAGGTGATAGGCCCAGCAGTGGGTGTGATTGATTGACTGGTAGCACCGTGTTTCCCTTTTCAAAGCACCTTCTTTGTGTTTTCATTAGTGGCTCTTACCACATCCCCCTTAGAATCGAGGGTACGCATTTCCCCACAATCGCTTCAGCATTTATTGTTTACAGCATTTATGCTAATGGCCCTTCTGGCTGCTGTGAGCTGATAGGTTTTTGTAATTTGGGTTTGCATGTCTTTGAAAATTCGTAAAACTCATCATTTTTCTCCGCCGTTTTCTTTTCCGTTAAAAAAAGGAAACAATTGGCAGTACGATATAACTCTTGAAATTGTCTTCTTTGAAGGTTGCCCTCTTTTGAGTTATTTGGTCGATTTTCCACCCCAGCGTTTTTTTAGAGAGCAGGTGTCATTTCCCGAACTGCAAGTTTGGTGAATATTTAGTGACCTTTAGCAATGGGTTTAAAGCTGCTGTTGTGGGAAGTGGCCTCAAGGAGGCAGCATTTCTCCATTCCCAAATCTGGGTAGTAGGGCAGCAGAGCCTTTCTGGAAGTCGTGTTCCTAGGTTGTAAATTACATTGGAATGTGCGTGGAGAAACCCCCACAAGTTTATGTGTCATTATTTCTTCTTGGTTTTTAAAAGTGTTTTAATTGGGGTAAAGCTTAGAATATTGTTTGTCCAAGGTGTACACAATCTGGTTCATTTGTACCTTATATATGTCTATTCAAGTACAGATCCTCTTCCCATGTAAAATGTTACAGAGGGTTCCGCAGACTTCCCTTGCTATATGGTTGGCCTTTTTGAGATATGTATATAATATGTGTTTTTATACATATAGAAACACTAACCTTAATTTATCCATTCCCCCCACCTGTCGTTTTAGATGAGCATAGTTTGTTTTCTAAGTCTGTGAGTGTCTTTCTCTGTGGAAATGTGTTCATTTGTGTCAGTTATTAGATAACGCCTATAAGTGCTATCATAGAATACAGGTCTTTTGCTTTCCAACTTACCCCATCTTTCATGATTATCTCCAGACTCATTTGTGGTGCCTCAAAGAGCAATGGTTCATTGTCTTCCATGGCTAATATCCCATTGTGTACATGGACCACTTCTTTATCCATTTACCTGTTGTTGGACATTTTGATTGCTTCACTGTCTTGGCTATTGTGAATAAGGCTGCACTGCAGCTTTTGCGGCCTGTGTCTTCTCGATTCTTGTCTTCTCAGGTGAGAGGTCCAATGGTGCGCCTGCTGGATTGAATAGTACCTCCATTTTTACTTTTAAACACAGCTCCTTTCTGTTCTCATTATTGGCTGTTACCCCTTTACGTCTCACCAGCAGGCAGAGGGTACACAGTTCTCTAAAACCCCTTCAGCATTTATTGTTTGTAGAATTTTTGCTGATGGTCAGTCGACTGGTGTAAGTTGAAACTTTTTGTAGATTAGATTGCATGCGTCTAACACTCCCTGAGGTTGAGCTTTTATCCATTTTCCTTTTTTTTTAAAAAGAGTGTGAGTAAAACTTAACTCTTCCTAATCTCTTCTTGAAACATTTGCCTGTTGTGAATTTTTTCTCCATTCCCTACTTCAGCACAAATATTTAGGGCAAGTGTCCTTTACAGCCCTGAGTCCTTGTGAATGTTAAGTGACCATTAGCTGTGACTTTAAAGCTGCTCTTGCAGGATACGGCCACAAGGTGGCAGCATTTCTCCTTTACCAAATTTGGTTACTAGGGAAACAGAGCCTTAATGGAAGTGGTGTTCTAGGTTGTATATTAGAATGGAATGTGCCAGGAAAAAGCCCTTTAACTTTATGTCTCATTACTTCTTGTTCATATTTGTAATTTACTTTTTATCTTTTATCCCAACAAATTTGATTACAATGGTTTGTTTGTTCTAGGTGTGCAAGATGTGGTTCTTTCACACATATACATGTATCTATTCTTCCTCGCATCCTTTGCCAATGTAGGTTATGACACAATGTTGAGTAGTCTTCTCCTGGTCTTCCGTACGTCTTTGGTGGTTATATATTTCACATGGTTTGTATATCTCTGTTCACCCCAATATGGCAATGTATCCAATCCTCATCCCTTTCTATTTGGTGAACCATAAGTTTTTTAATCAATCTGTGATTGCCTTTCTCTGTGGAAATATCTTCATTGGTATCAATTTTTAAGTAACTCCTAAAAGTGATATGATAGGATATGTGCCTTGTGCTTTCTCACTTACTACACGTGGCGTGATTACGTCTAGACTCATCTATGGTGCTGCAAATGGCATTGTTTCATTTTTCTCACTAGCCAATATTCCATCTGTACATGGAGGAGTTCTTGTTTGCCCACCCATCTGTTGGTGGACTTTTTGGTTACTTCCATATCTTGGCTATTGTAATACTGGGCAATGCAGATTTGCCTGCCTGTGTCTTTCCAATTCTCTCTTCTTAGATTATAGGTGGAGGAGTGGGCCTGCTGGATCATATGGTAGCTCAATGTTGACCTTTTTAAGGCACCTCCATTCTGTTCTCATTCGTGGCCCTTTCCAACTTACGTCCCCGTTGAAGTTGAGGGTATGCATTTCTCCACAACACCTTCAGCATTTATTGTTTGTAGTTTTCTTGCTCATGGTTATTCTGACAAGTGTGAGCTGATACCTCTTTGTGGTTGAATTCGCATGCGCCTCATAATCCGTTGAAATTGAGCTTTAAGGCATGTCCTTTTTATTTTTCAAGCAGTGATTACCCCTTAGTTCTTCAAAGTGTTCTCTTAAAGTACGTGTCACCTTTTGAAATGTTTTGGCCGTTACCTCCCTGAAGACATTTTGAGGGCAGGTTTCATTTACAGTTCTGCAGTACTTGTTCCTATGAAATGGCCATTAGCACAGGCTTTACAACTGCTTTTGCAGGTAACTGCCAGAGGGCGGCAGCCTTTCTATGTTCCCCACCCTGGTACCTAGGGAAAAGCCCTTGCGGCCTGTGGTGTTTCTCGGTTATAAATTAGAGTGGAGTGTGCCCGGACAAACCCACACAAGCTGATGTCTCCTTACTTTTGTTGGATTTTTTAATTTAATTTTTATTTTTTATTGGAGTAATTTTCCACTGGGTACGTGGACCACTTCTTCTTTGTGCATTCCTCGGTTGATGGACATTTTCATTGCTTCCAAGTGTTGGCTATGGTAAATATTGTTGGAGTGCAGGATTGCCAGCCTGTGACTTTTGGATTCTCATTTTCTCAGGTGATAGGCCCAGCAGTGGGTGTGATTGATTGACTGGTAGCACCGTGTTTCCCTTTTCAAAGCACCTTCTTTGTGTTTTCATTAGTGGCTCTTACCACATCCCCCTTAGAATCGAGGGTACGCATTTCCCCACAATCGCTTCAGCATTTATTGTTTACAGCATTTATGCTAATGGCCCTTCTGGCTGCTGTGAGCTGATAGGTTTTTGTAATTTGGGTTTGCATGTCTTTGAAAATTCGTAAAACTCATCATTTTTCTCCGCCGTTTTCTTTTCCGTTAAAAAAAGGAAACAATTGGCAGTACGATATAACTCTTGAAATTGTCTTCTTTGAAGGTTGCCCTCTTTTGAGTTATTTGGTCGATTTTCCACCCCAGCGTTTTTTTAGAGAGCAGGTGTCATTTCCCGAACTGCAAGTTTGGTGAATATTTAGTGACCTTTAGCAATGGGTTTAAAGCTGCTGTTGTGGGAAGTGGCCTCAAGGAGGCAGCATTTCTCCATTCCCAAATCTGGGTAGTAGGGCAGCAGAGCCTTTCTGGAAGTCGTGTTCCTAGGTTGTAAATTACATTGGAATGTGCGTGGAGAAACCCCCACAAGTTTATGTGTCATTATTTCTTCTTGGTTTTTAAAAGTGTTTTAATTGGGGTAAAGCTTAGAATATTGTTTGTCCAAGGTGTACACAATCTGGTTCATTTGTACCTTATATATGTCTATTCAAGTACAGATCCTCTTCCCATGTAAAATGTTACAGAGGGTTCCGCAGACTTCCCTTGCTATATGGTTGGCCTTTTTGAGATATGTATATAATATGTGTTTTTATACATATAGAAACACTAACCTTAATTTATCCATTCCCCCCACCTGTCGTTTTAGATGAGCATAGTTTGTTTTCTAAGTCTGTGAGTGTCTTTCTCTGTGGAAATGTGTTCATTTGTGTCAGTTATTAGATAACGCCTATAAGTGCTATCATAGAATACAGGTCTTTTGCTTTCCAACTTACCCCATCTTTCATGATTATCTCCAGACTCATTTGTGGTGCCTCAAAGAGCAATGGTTCATTGTCTTCCATGGCTAATATCCCATTGTGTACATGGACCACTTCTTTATCCATTTACCTGTTGTTGGACATTTTGATTGCTTCACTGTCTTGACTATTGTGAATAAGGCTGCACTGCAGCTTTTGCGGCCTGTGTCTTCTCGATTCTTGTCTTCTCAGGTGAGAGGTCCAATGGTGCGCCTGCTGGATTGAATAGTACCTCCATTTTTACTTTTAAACACAGCTCCTTTCTGTTCTCATTATTGGCTGTTACCCCTTTACGTCTCACCAGCAGGCAGAGGGTACACAGTTCTCTAAAACCCCTTCAGCATTTATTGTTTGTAGAATTTTTGCTGATGGTCAGTCGACTGGTGTAAGTTGAAACTTTTTGTAGATTAGATTGCATGCGTCTAACACTCCCTGAGGTTGAGCTTTTATCCATTTTCCTTTTTTTTTAAAAAGAGTGTGAGTAAAACTTAACTCTTCCTAATCTCTTCTTGAAACATTTGCCTGTTGTGAATTTTTTCTCCATTCCCTACTTCAGCACAAATATTTAGGGCAAGTGTCCTTTACAGCCCTGAGTCCTTGTGAATGTTAAGTGACCATTAGCTGTGACTTTAAAGCTGCTCTTGCAGGATACGGCCACAAGGTGGCAGCATTTCTCCTTTACCAAATTTGGTTACTAGGGAAACAGAGCCTTAATGGAAGTGGTGTTCTAGGTTGTATATTAGAATGGAATGTGCCAGGAAAAAGCCCTTTAACTTTATGTCTCATTACTTCTTGTTCATATTTGTAATTTACTTTTTATCTTTTATCCCAACAAATTTGATTACAATGGTTTGTTTGTTCTAGGTGTGCAAGATGTGGTTCTTTCACACATATACATGTATCTATTCTTCCTCGCATCCTTTGCCAATGTAGGTTATGACACAATGTTGAGTAGTCTTCTCCTGGTCTTCCGTACGTCTTTGGTGGTTATATATTTCACATGGTTTGTATATCTCTGTTCACCCCAATATGGCAATGTATCCAATCCTCATCCCTTTCTATTTGGTGAACCATAAGTTTTTTAATGAATCTGTGATTGCCTTTCTCTGTGGAAATATCTTCATTGGTATCAATTTTTAAGTAACTCCTAAAAGTGATATGATAGGATATGTGCCTTGTGCTTTCTCACTTACTACACGTGGCGTGATTACGTCTAGACTCATCTATGGTGCTGCAAATGGCATTGTTTCATTTTTCTCACTAGCCAATATTCCATCTGTACATGGAGGAGTTCTTGTTTGCCCACCCATCTGTTGGTGGACTTTTTGGTTACTTCCATATCTTGGCTATTGTAATACTGGGCAATGCAGATTTCCTGCCTGTGTCTTTCCAATTCTCTCTTCTTAGATTATAGGTGGAGGAGTGGGCCTGCTGGATCATATGGTAGCTCAATGTTGACCTTTTTAAGGCACCTCCATTCTGTTCTCATTCGTGGCCCTTTCCAACTTACGTCCCCGTTGAAGTTGAGGGTATGCATTTCTCCACAACACCTTCAGCATTTATTGTTTGTAGTTTTCTTGCTCATGGTTATTCTGACAAGTGTGAGCTGATACCTCTTTGTGGTTGAATTCGCATGCGCCTCATAATCCGTTGAAATTGAGCTTTAAGGCATGTCCTTTTTATTTTTCAAGCAGTGATTACCCCTTAGTTCTTCAAAGTCTTCTCTTAAAGTACGTGTCACCTTTTGAAATGTTTTGGCCGTTACCTCCCTGAAGACATTTTGAGGGCAGGTTTCATTTACAGTTCTGCAGTACTTGTTCCTATGAAATGGCCATTAGCACAGGCTTTACAACTGCTTTTGCAGGTAACTGCCAGAGGGCGGCAGCCTTTCTATGTTCCCCACCCTGGTACCTAGGGAAAAGCCCTTGCGGCCTGTGGTGTTTCTCGGTTATAAATTAGAGTGGAGTGTGCCCGGACAAACCCACACAAGCTGATGTCTCCTTACTTTTGTTGGATTTTTAAATTTAATTTTTATTTTTTATTGGAGTAATTTTCCACTGGGTACGTGGACCACTTCTTCGTTGTGCATTCCTCGGTTGATGGACATTTTCATTGCTTCCAAGTGTTGGCTATGGTAAATATTGTTGGAGTGCAGGATTGCCAGCCTGTGACTTTTGGATTCTCATTTTCTCAGGTGATAGGCCCAGCAGTGGGTGTGATTGATTGACTGGTAGCACCGTGTTTCCCTTTTCAAAGCACCTTCTTTGTGTTTTCATTAGTGGCTCTTACCACATCCCCCTTAGAATCGAGGGTACGCATTTCCCCACAATCGCTTCAGCATTTATTGTTTACAGCATTTATGCTAATGGCCCTTCTGGCTGCTGTGAGCTGATAGGTTTTTGTAATTTGGGTTTGCATGTCTTTGAAAATTCGTAAAACTCATCATTTTTCTCCGCCGTTTTCTTTTCCGTTAAAAAAAGGAAACAATTGGCAGTACGATATAACTCTTGAAATTGTCTTCTTTGAAGGTTGCCCTCTTTTGAGTTATTTGGTCGATTTTCCACCCCAGCGTTTTTTTAGAGAGCAGGTGTCATTTCCCGAACTGCAAGTTTGGTGAATATTTAGTGACCTTTAGCAATGGGTTTAAAGCTGCTGTTGTGGGAAGTGGCCTCAAGGAGGCAGCATTTCTCCATTCCCAAATCTGGGTAGTAGGGCAGCAGAGCCTTTCTGGAAGTCGTGTTCCTAGGTTGTAAATTACATTGGAATGTGCGTGGAGAAACCCCCACAAGTTTATGTGTCATTATTTCTTCTTGGTTTTTAAAAGTGTTTTAATTGGGGTAAAGCTTAGAATATTGTTTGTCCAAGGTGTACACAATCTGGTTCATTTGTACCTTATATATGTCTATTCAAGTACAGATCCTCTTCCCATGTAAAATGTTACAGAGGGTTCCGCAGACTTCCCTTGCTATATGGTTGGCCTTTTTGAGATATGTATATAATATGTGTTTTTATACATATAGAAACACTAACCTTAATTTATCCATTCCCCCCACCTGTCGTTTTAGATGAGCATAGTTTGTTTTCTAAGTCTGTGAGTGTCTTTCTCTGTGGAAATGTGTTCATTTGTGTCAGTTATTAGATAACGCCTATAAGTGCTATCATAGAATACAGGTCTTTTGCTTTCCAACTTACCTCATCTTTCATGATTATCTCCAGACTCATTTGTGGTGCCTCAAAGAGCAATGGTTCATTGTCTTCCATGGCTAATATCCCATTGTGTACATGGACCACTTCTTTATCCATTTACCTGTTGTTGGACATTTTGATTGCTTCACTGTCTTGGCTATTGTGAATAAGGCTGCACTGCAGCTTTTGCGGCCTGTGTCTTCTCGATTCTTGTCTTCTCAGGTGAGAGGTCCAATGGTGCGCCTGCTGGATTGAATAGTACCTCCATTTTTACTTTTAAACACAGCTCCTTTCTGTTCTCATTATTGGCTGTTACCCCTTTACGTCTCACCAGCAGGCAGAGGGTACACAGTTCTCTAAAACCCCTTCAGCATTTATTGTTTGTAGAATTTTTGCTGATGGTCAGTCGACTGGTGTAAGTTGAAACTTTTTGTAGATTAGATTGCATGCGTCTAACACTCCCTGAGGTTGAGCTTTTATCCATTTTCCTTTTTTTTTAAAAAGAGTGTGAGTAAAACTTAACTCTTCCTAATCTCTTCTTGAAACATTTGCCTGTTGTGAATTTTTTCTCCATTCCCTACTTCAGCACAAATATTTAGGGCAAGTGTCCTTTACAGCCCTGAGTCCTTGTGAATGTTAAGTGACCATTAGCTGTGACTTTAAAGCTGCTCTTGCAGGATACGGCCACAAGGTGGCAGCATTTCTCCTTTACCAAATTTGGTTACTAGGGAAACAGAGCCTTAATGGAAGTGGTGTTCTAGGTTGTATATTAGAATGGAATGTGCCAGGAAAAAGCCCTTTAACTTTATGTCTCATTACTTCTTGTTCATATTTGTAATTTACTTTTTATCTTTTATCTCAACAAATTTGATTACAATGGTTTGTTTGTTTTAGGTGTGCAAGATGTGGTTCTTTCACACATATACATGTATCTATTCTTCCTCGCATCCTTTGCCAATGTAGGTTATGACACAATGTTGAGTAGTCTTCTCCTGGTCTTCCGTACGTCTTTGGTGGTTATATATTTCACATGGTTTGTATATCTCTGTTCACCCCAATATGGCAATGTATCCAATCCTCATCCCTTTCTATTTGGTGAACCATAAGTTTTTTAATCAATCTGTGATTGCCTTTCTCTGTGGAAATATCTTCATTGGTATCAATTTTTAAGTAACTCCTAAAAGTGATATGATAGGATATGTGCCTTGTGCTTTCTCACTTACTACACGTGGCGTGATTACGTCTAG
This sequence comes from Balaenoptera borealis, assembly GCF_965194805.1. Lineage (NCBI taxonomy): Eukaryota > Metazoa > Chordata > Mammalia > Artiodactyla > Balaenopteridae > Balaenoptera > Balaenoptera borealis. Next base: position 44,447 of record NW_028123698.1, on the reverse strand, counting down.
ACTCATCTATGGTGCTGCAAATGGCATTGTTTCATTTTTCTCACTAGCCAATATTCCATCTGTACATGGAGGAGTTCTTGTTTGCCCACCCATCTGTTGGTGGACTTTTTGGTTACTTCCATATCTTGGCTATTGTAATACTGGGCAATGCAGATTTCCTGCCTGTGTCTTTCCAATTCTCTCTTCTTAGATTATAGGTGGAGGAGTGGGCCTGCTGGATCATATGGTAGCTCAATGTTGACCTTTTTAAGGCACCTCCATTCTGTTCTCATTCGTGGCCCTTTCCAACTTACGTCCCCGTTGAAGTTGAGGGTATGCATTTCTCCACAACACCTTCAGCATTTATTGTTTGTAGTTTTCTTGCTCATGGTTATTCTGACAAGTGTGAGCTGATACCTCTTTGTGGTTGAATTCGCATGCGCCTCATAATCCGTTGAAATTGAGCTTTAAGGCATGTCCTTTTTATTTTTCAAGCAGTGATTACCCCTTAGTTCTTCAAAGTCTTCTCTTAAAGTACGTGTCACCTTTTGAAATGTTTTGGCCGTTACCTCCCTGAAGACATTTTGAGGGCAGGTTTCATTTACAGTTCTGCAGTACTTGTTCCTATGAAATGGCCATTAGCACAGGCTTTACAACTGCTTTTGCAGGTAACTGCCAGAGGGCGGCAGCCTTTCTATGTTCCCCACCCTGGTACCTAGGGAAAAGCCCTTGCGGCCTGTGGTGTTTCTCGGTTATAAATTAGAGTGGAGTGTGCCCGGACAAACCCACACAAGCTGATGTCTCCTTACTTTTGTTGGATTTTTAAATTTAATTTTTATTTTTTATTGGAGTAATTTTCCACTGGGTACGTGGACCACTTCTTCGTTGTGCATTCCTCGGTTGATGGACATTTTCATTGCTTCCAAGTGTTGGCTATGGTAAATATTGTTGGAGTGCAGGATTGCCAGCCTGTGACTTTTGGATTCTCATTTTCTCAGGTGATAGGCCCAGCAGTGGGTGTGATTGATTGACTGGTAGCACCGTGTTTCCCTTTTCAAAGCACCTTCTTTGTGTTTTCATTAGTGGCTCTTACCACATCCCCCTTAGAATCGAGGGTACGCATTTCCCCACAATCGCTTCAGCATTTATTGTTTACAGCATTTATGCTAATGGCCCTTCTGGCTGCTGTGAGCTGATAGGTTTTTGTAATTTGGGTTTGCATGTCTTTGAAAATTCGTAAAACTCATCATTTTTCTCCGCCGTTTTCTTTTCCGTTAAAAAAAGGAAACAATTGGCAGTACGATATAACTCTTGAAATTGTCTTCTTTGAAGGTTGCCCTCTTTTGAGTTATTTGGTCGATTTTCCACCCCAGCGTTTTTTTAGAGAGCAGGTGTCATTTCCCGAACTGCAAGTTTGGTGAATATTTAGTGACCTTTAGCAATGGGTTTAAAGCTGCTGTTGTGGGAAGTGGCCTCAAGGAGGCAGCATTTCTCCATTCCCAAATCTGGGTAGTAGGGCAGCAGAGCCTTTCTGGAAGTCGTGTTCCTAGGTTGTAAATTACATTGGAATGTGCGTGGAGAAACCCCCACAAGTTTATGTGTCATTATTTCTTCTTGGTTTTTAAAAGTGTTTTAATTGGGGTAAAGCTTAGAATATTGTTTGTCCAAGGTGTACACAATCTGGTTCATTTGTACCTTATATATGTCTATTCAAGTACAGATCCTCTTCCCATGTAAAATGTTACAGAGGGTTCCGCAGACTTCCCTTGCTATATGGTTGGCCTTTTTGAGATATGTATATAATATGTGTTTTTATACATATAGAAACACTAACCTTAATTTATCCATTCCCCCCACCTGTCGTTTTAGATGAGCATAGTTTGTTTTCTAAGTCTGTGAGTGTCTTTCTCTGTGGAAATGTGTTCATTTGTGTCAGTTATTAGATAACGCCTATAAGTGCTATCATAGAATACAGGTCTTTTGCTTTCCAACTTACCTCATCTTTCATGATTATCTCCAGACTCATTTGTGGTGCCTCAAAGAGCAATGGTTCATTGTCTTCCATGGCTAATATCCCATTGTGTACATGGACCACTTCTTTATCCATTTACCTGTTGTTGGACATTTTGATTGCTTCACTGTCTTGGCTATTGTGAATAAGGCTGCACTGCAGCTTTTGCGGCCTGTGTCTTCTCGATTCTTGTCTTCTCAGGTGAGAGGTCCAATGGTGCGCCTGCTGGATTGAATAGTACCTCCATTTTTACTTTTAAACACAGCTCCTTTCTGTTCTCATTATTGGCTGTTACCCCTTTACGTCTCACCAGCAGGCAGAGGGTACACAGTTCTCTAAAACCCCTTCAGCATTTATTGTTTGTAGAATTTTTGCTGATGGTCAGTCGACTGGTGTAAGTTGAAACTTTTTGTAGATTAGATTGCATGCGTCTAACACTCCCTGAGGTTGAGCTTTTATCCATTTTCCTTTTTTTTTAAAAAGAGTGTGAGTAAAACTTAACTCTTCCTAATCTCTTCTTGAAACATTTGCCTGTTGTGAATTTTTTCTCCATTCCCTACTTCAGCACAAATATTTAGGGCAAGTGTCCTTTACAGCCCTGAGTCCTTGTGAATGTTAAGTGACCATTAGCTGTGACTTTAAAGCTGCTCTTGCAGGATACGGCCACAAGGTGGCAGCATTTCTCCTTTACCAAATTTGGTTACTAGGGAAACAGAGCCTTAATGGAAGTGGTGTTCTAGGTTGTATATTAGAATGGAATGTGCCAGGAAAAAGCCCTTTAACTTTATGTCTCATTACTTCTTGTTCATATTTGTAATTTACTTTTTATCTTTTATCTCAACAAATTTGATTACAATGGTTTGTTTGTTTTAGGTGTGCAAGATGTGGTTCTTTCACACATATACATGTATCTATTCTTCCTCGCATCCTTTGCCAATGTAGGTTATGACACAATGTTGAGTAGTCTTCTCCTGGTCTTCCGTACGTCTTTGGTGGTTATATATTTCACATGGTTTGTATATCTCTGTTCACCCCAATATGGCAATGTATCCAATCCTCATCCCTTTCTATTTGGTGAACCATAAGTTTTTTAATCAATCTGTGATTGCCTTTCTCTGTGGAAATATCTTCATTGGTATCAATTTTTAAGTAACTCCTAAAAGTGATATGATAGGATATGTGCCTTGTGCTTTCTCACTTACTACACGTGGCGTGATTACGTCTAGACTCATCTATGGTGCTGCAAATGGCATTGTTTCATTTTTCTCACTAGCCAATATTCCATCTGTACATGGAGGAGTTCTTGTTTGCCCACCCATCTGTTGGTGGACTTTTTGGTTACTTCCATATCTTGGCTATTGTAATACTGGGCAATGCAGATTTGCCTGCCTGTGTCTTTCCAATTCTCTCTTCTTAGATTATAGGTGGAGGAGTGGGCCTGCTGGATCATATGGTAGCTCAATGTTGACCTTTTTAAGGCACCTCCATTCTGTTCTCATTCGTGGCCCTTTCCAACTTACGTCCCCGTTGAAGTTGAGGGTATGCATTTCTCCACAACACCTTCAGCATTTATTGTTTGTAGTTTTCTTGCTCATGGTTATTCTGACAAGTGTGAGCTGATACCTCTTTGTGGTTGAATTCGCATGCGCCTCATAATCCGTTGAAATTGAGCTTTAAGGCATGTCCTTTTAATTTTTCAAGCAGTGATTACCCCTTAGTTCTTCAAAGTGTTCTCTTAAAGTACGTGTCACCTTTTGAAATGTTTTGGCCGTTACCTCCCTGAAGACATTTTGAGGGCAGGTTTCATTTACAGTTCTGCAGTACTTGTTCCTATGAAATGGCCATTAGCACAGGCTTTACAACTGCTTTTGCAGGTAACTGCCAGAGGGCGGCAGCCTTTCTATGTTCCCCACCCTGGTACCTAGGGAAAAGCCCTTGCGGCCTGTGGTGTTTCTCGGTTATAAATTAGAGTGGAGTGTGCCCGGACAAACCCACACAAGCTGATGTCTCCTTACTTTTGTTGGATTTTTAAATTTAATTTTTATTTTTTATTGGAGTAATTTTCCACTGGGTACGTGGACCACTTCTTCGTTGTGCATTCCTCGGTTGATGGACATTTTCATTGCTTCCAAGTGTTGGCTATGGTAAATATTGTTGGAGTGCAGGATTGCCAGCCTGTGACTTTTTGATTCTCATTTTCTCAGGTGATAGGCCCAGCAGTGGGTGTGATTGATTGACTGGTAGCACCGTGTTTCCCTTTTCAAAGCACCTTCTTTGTGTTTTCATTAGTGGCTCTTACCACATCCCCCTGAGAATCGAGGGTATGCATTTCTCCACAATCGCTTCAGCATTTATTGTTTACAGCATTTATGCTAATGGCCCTTCTGGCTGCTGTGAGCTGATAGGTTTTTGTAATTTGGGTTTGCATGTCTTTGAAAATTCGTAAAACTCATCATTTTTCTCCGCCGTTTTCTTTTCCGTTAAAAAAAGGAAACAATTGGCAGTACGATATAACTCTTGAAATTGTCTTCTTTGAAGGTTGCCCTCTTTTGAGTTATTTGGTCGATTTTCCACCCCAGCGTTTTTTTAGAGAGCAGGTGTCATTTCCCGAACTGCAAGTTTGGTGAATATTTAGTGACCTTTAGCAATGGGTTTAAAGCTGCTGTTGTGGGAAGTGGCCTCAAGGAGGCAGCATTTCTCCATTCCCAAATCTGGGTAGTAGGGCAGCAGAGCCTTTCTGGAAGTCGTGTTCCTAGGTTGTAAATTACATTGGAATGTGCGTGGAGAAACCCCCACAAGTTTATGTGTCATTATTTCTTCTTGGTTTTTAAAAGTGTTTTAATTGGGGTAAAGCTTAGAATATTGTTTGTCCAAGGTGTACACAATCTGGTTCATTTGTACCTTATATATGTCTATTCAAGTACAGATCCTCTTCCCATGTAAAATGTTACAGAGGGTTCCGCAGACTTCCCTTGCTATATGGTTGGCCTTTTTGAGATATGTATATAATATGTGTTTTTATACATATAGAAACACTAACCTTAATTTATCCATTCCCCCCACCTGTCGTTTTAGATGAGCATAGTTTGTTTTCTAAGTCTGTGAGTGTCTTTCTCTGTGGAAATGTGTTCATTTGTGTCAGTTATTAGATAACGCCTATAAGTGCTATCATAGAATACAGGTCTTTTGCTTTCCAACTTACCCCATCTTTCATGATTATCTCCAGACTCATTTGTGGTGCCTCAAAGAGCAATGGTTCATTGTCTTCCATGGCTAATATCCCATTGTGTACATGGACCACTTCTTTATCCATTTACCTGTTGTTGGACATTTTGATTGCTTCACTGTCTTGGCTATTGTGAATAAGGCTGCACTGCAGCTTTTGCGGCCTGTGTCTTCTCGATTCTTGTCTTCTCAGGTGAGAGGTCCAATGGTGCGCCTGCTGGATTGAATAGTACCTCCATTTTTACTTTTAAACACAGCTCCTTTCTGTTCTCATTATTGGCTGTTACCCCTTTACGTCTCACCAGCAGGCAGAGGGTACACAGTTCTCTAAAACCCCTTCAGCATTTATTGTTTGTAGAATTTTTGCTGATGGTCAGTCGACTGGTGTAAGTTGAAACTTTTTGTAGATTAGATTGCATGCGTCTAACACTCCCTGAGGTTGAGCTTTTATCCATTTTCCTTTTTTTTTAAAAAGAGTGTGAGTAAAACTTAACTCTTCCTAATCTCTTCTTGAAACATTTGCCTGTTGTGAATTTTTTCTCCATTCCCTACTTCAGCACAAATATTTAGGGCAAGTGTCCTTTACAGCCCTGAGTCCTTGTGAATGTTAAGTGACCATTAGCTGTGACTTTAAAGCTGCTCTTGCAGGATACGGCCACAAGGTGGCAGCATTTCTCCTTTACCAAATTTGGTTACTAGGGAAACAGAGCCTTAATGGAAGTGGTGTTCTAGGTTGTATATTAGAATGGAATGTGCCAGGAAAAAGCCCTTTAACTTTATGTCTCATTACTTCTTGTTCATATTTGTAATTTACTTTTTATCTTTTATCCCAACAAATTTGATTACAATGGTTTGTTTGTTCTAGGTGTGCAAGATGTGGTTCTTTCACACATATACATGTATCTATTCTTCCTCGCATCCTTTGCCAATGTAGGTTATGACACAATGTTGAGTAGTCTTCTCCTGGTCTTCCGTACGTCTTTGGTGGTTATATATTTCACATGGTTTGTATATCTCTGTTCACCCCAATATGGCAATGTATCCAATCCTCATCCCTTTCTATTTGGTGAACCATAAGTTTTTTAATCAATCTGTGATTGCCTTTCTCTGTGGAAATATCTTCATTGGTATCAATTTTTAAGTAACTCCTAAAAGTGATATGATAGGATATGTGCCCTTTGCTTTCTCACTTACTACACATGGCGTGATTACGTCTAGACTCATCTATGGTGCTGCAAATGGCATTGTTTCATTTTTCTCACTAGCCAATATTCCATCTGTACATGGAGGAGTTCTTGTTTGCCCACCCATCTGTTGGTGGACTTTTTGGTTACTTCCATATCTTGGCTATTGTAATACTGGGCAATGCAGATTTGCCTGCCTGTGTCTTTCCAATTCTCTCTTCTTAGATTATAGGTGGAGGAGTGGGCCTGCTGGATCATATGGTAGCTCAATGTTGACCTTTTTAAGGCACCTCCATTCTGTTCTCATTCGTGGCCCTTTCCAACTTACGTCCCTGTTGAAGTTGAGGGTATGCATTTCTCCACAACACCTTCAGCATTTATTGTTTGTAGTTTTCTTGCTCATGGTTATTCTGACAAGTGTGAGCTGATACCTCTTTGTGGTTGAATTCGCATGCGCCTCATAATCCGTTGAAATTGAGCTTTAAGGCATGTCCTTTTTATTTTTCAAGCAGTGATTACCCCTTAGTTCTTCAAAGTGTTCTCTTAAAGTACGTGTCACCTTTTGAAATGTTTTGGCCGTTACCTCCCTGAAGACATTTTGAGGGCAGGTTTCATTTACAGTTCTGCAGTACTTGTTCCTATGAAATGGCCATTAGCACAGGCTTTACAACTGCTTTTGCAGGTAACTGCCAGAGGGCGGCAGCCTTTCTATGTTCCCCACCCTGGTACCTAGGGAAAAGCCCTTGCGGCCTGTGGTGTTTCTCGGTTATAAATTAGAGTGGAGTGTGCCCGGACAAACCCACACAAGCTGATGTCTCCTTACTTTTGTTGGATTTTTAAATAATTTTTATTTTTTATTGGAGTAATTTTCCACTGGGTACGTGGACCACTTCTTCTTTGTGCATTCCTCGGTTGATGGACATTTTCATTGCTTCCAAGTGTTGGCTATGGTAAATATTGTTGGAGTGCAGGATTGCCAGCCTGTGACTTTTTGATTCTCATTTTCTCAGGTGATAGGCCCAGCAGTGGGTGTGATTGATTGACTGGTAGCACCGTGTTTCCCTTTTCAAAGCACCTTCTTTGTGTTTTCATTAGTGGCTCTTACCACATCCCCCTTAGAATCGAGGGTACGCATTTCCCCACAATCGCTTCCAGCATTTATTGTTTACAGCATTTATGCTAATGGCCCTTCTGGCTGCTGTGAGCTGATAGGTTTTTGTAATTTGGGTTTGCATGTCTTTGAAAATTCGTAAAACTCATCATTTTTCTCCGCCGTTTTCTTTTCCGTTAAAAAAAGGAAACAATTGGCAGTACGATATAACTCTTGAAATTGTCTTCTTTGAAGGTTGCCCTCTTTTGAGTTATTTGGTCGATTTTCCACCCCAGCGTTTTTTTAGAGAGCAGGTGTCATTTCCCGAACTGCAAGTTTGGTGAATATTTAGTGACCTTTAGCAATGGGTTTAAAGCTGCTGTTGTGGGAAGTGGCCTCAAGGAGGCAGCATTTCTCCATTCCCAAATCTGGGTAGTAGGGCAGCAGAGCCTTTCTGGAAGTCGTGTTCCTAGGTTGTAAATTACATTGGAATGTGCTTGGAGAAACCCCCACAAGTTTATGTGTCATTATTTCTTCTTGGTTTTTAAAAGTGTTTTAATTGGGGTAAAGCTTAGAATATTGTTTGTCCAAGGTGTACACAATCTGGTTCATTTGTACCTTATATATGTCTATTCAAGTACAGATCCTCTTCCCATGTAAAATGTTACAGAGGGTTCCGCAGACTTCCCTTGCTATATGGTTGGCCTTTTTGAGATATGTATATAATATGTGTTTTTATACATATAGAAACACTAACCTTAATTTATCCATTCCCCCCACCTGTCGTTTTAGATGAGCATAGTTTGTTTTCTAAGTCTGTGAGTGTCTTTCTCTGTGGAAATGTGTTCATTTGTGTCAGTTATTAGATAACGCCTATAAGTGCTATCATAGAATACAGGTCTTTTTGCTTTCCAACTTACCCCATCTTTCATGATTATCTCCAGACTCATTTGTGGTGCCTCAAAGAGCAATGGTTCATTGTCTTCCATGGCTAATATCCCATTGTGTACATGGACCACTTCTTTATCCATTTACCTGTTGTTGGACATTTTGATTGCTTCACTGTCTTGGCTATTGTGAATAAGGCTGCACTGCAGCTTTTGCGGCCTGTGTCTTCTCGATTCTTGTCTTCTCAGGTGAGAGGTCCAATGGTGCGCCTGCTGGATTGAATAGTACCTCCATTTTTACTTTTAAACACAGCTCCTTTCTGTTCTCATTATTGGCTGTTACCCCTTTACGTCTCACCAGCAGGCAGAGGGTACACAGTTCTCTAAAACCCCTTCAGCATTTATTGTTTGTAGAATTTTTGCTGATGGTCAGTCGACTGGTGTAAGTTGAAACTTTTTGTAGATTAGATTGCATGCGTCTAACACTCCCTGAGGTTGAGCTTTTTATCCATTTTCCTTTTTTTTTAAAAGAGTGTGAGTAAAACTTAACTCTTCCTAATCTCTTCTTGAAACATTTGCCTGTTGTGAATTTTTTCTCCATTCCCTACTTCAGCACAAATATTTAGGGCAAGTGTCCTTTACAGCCCTGAGTCCTTGTGAATGTTAAGTGACCATTAGCTGTGACTTTAAAGCTGCTCTTGCAGGATACGGCCACAAGGTGGCAGCATTTCTCCTTTACCAAATTTGGTTACTAGGGAAACAGAGCCTTAATGGAAGTGGTGTTCTAGGTTGTATATTAGAATGGAATGTGCCAGGAAAAAGCCCTTTAACTTTATGTCTCATTACTTCTTGTTCATATTTGTAATTTACTTTTTATCTTTTATCCCAACAAATTTGATTACAATGGTTTGTTTGTTCTAGGTGTGCAAGATGTGGTTCTTTCACACATATACATGTATCTATTCTTCCTCGCATCCTTTGCCAATGTAGGTTATGACACAATGTTGAGTAGTCTTCTCCTGGTCTTCCGTACGTCTTTGGTGGTTATATATTTCACATGGTTTGTATATCTCTGTTCACCCCAATATGGCAATGTATCCAATCCTCATCCCTTTCTATTTGGTGAACCATAAGTTTTTTAATCAATCTGTGATTGCCTTTCTCTGTGGAAATATCTTCATTGGTATCAATTTTTAAGTAACTCCTAAAAGTGATATGATAGGATATGTGCCCTTTGCTTTCTCACTTACTACACATGGCGTGATTACGTCTAGACTCATCTATGGTGCTGCAAATGGCATTGTTTCATTTTTCTCACTAGCCAATATTCCATCTGTACATGGAGGAGTTCTTGTTTGCCCACCCATCTGTTGGTGGACTTTTTGGTTACTTCCATATCTTGGCTATTGTAATACTGGGCAATGCAGATTTGCCTGCCTGTGTCTTTCCAATTCTCTCTTCTTAGATTATAGGTGGAGGAGTGGGCCTGCTGGATCATATGGTAGCTCAATGTTGACCTTTTTAAGGCACCTCCATTCTGTTCTCATTCGTGGCCCTTTCCAACTTACGTCCCCGTTGAAGTTGAGGGTATGCATTTCTCCACAACACCTTCAGCATTTATTGTTTGTAGTTTTCTTGCTCATGGTTATTCTGACAAGTGTGAGCTGATACCTCTTTGTGGTTGAATTCGCATGCGCCTCATAATCCGTTGAAATTGAGCTTTAAGGCATGTCCTTTTTATTTTTCAAGCAGTGATTACCCCTTAGTTCTTCAAAGTGTTCTCTTAAAGTACGTGTCACCTTTTGAAATGTTTTGGCCGTTACCTCCCTGAAGACATTTTGAGGGCAGGTTTCATTTACAGTTCTGCAGTACTTGTTCCTATGAAATGGCCATTAGCACAGGCTTTACAACTGCTTTTGCAGGTAACTGCCAGAGGGCGGCAGCCTTTCTATGTTCCCCACCCTGGTACCTAGGGAAAAGCCCTTGCGGCCTGTGGTGTTTCTCGGTTATAAATTAGAGTGGAGTGTGCCCGGACAAACCCACACAAGCTGATGTCTCCTTACTTTTGTTGGATTTTTAAATTTAATTTTTATTTTTTATTGGAGTAATTTTCCACTGGGTACGTGGACCACTTCTTCGTTGTGCATTCCTCGGTTGATGGACATTTTCATTGCTTCCAAGTGTTGGCTATGGTAAATATTGTTGGAGTGCAGGATTGCCAGCCTGTGACTTTTTGATTCTCATTTTCTCAGGTGATAGGCCCAGCAGTGGGTGTGATTGATTGACTGGTAGCACCGTGTTTCCCTTTTCAAAGCACCTTCTTTGTGTTTTCATTAGTGGCTCTTACCACATGCCCCTTAGAATCGAGGGTACGCATTTCCCCACAATCGCTTCAGCATTTATTGTTTACAGCATTTATGCTAATGGCCCTTCTGGCTGCTGTGAGCTGATAGGTTTTTGTAATTTGGGTTTGCATGTCTTTGAAAATTCGTAAAACTCATCATTTTTCTCCGCCGTTTTCTTTTCCGTTAAAAAAAGGAAACAATTGGCAGTACGATATAACTCTTGAAATTGTCTTCTTTGAAGGTTGCCCTCTTTTGAGTTATTTGGTCGATTTTCCACCCCAGCGTTTTTTTAGAGAGCAGGTGTCATTTCCCGAACTGCAAGTTTGGTGAATATTTAGTGACCTTTAGCAATGGGTTTAAAGCTGCTGTTGTGGGAAGTGGCCTCAAGGAGGCAGCATTTCTCCATTCCCAAATCTGGGTAGTAGGGCAGCAGAGCCTTTCTGGAAGTCGTGTTCCTAGGTTGTAAATTACATTGGAATGTGCGTGGAGAAACCCCCACAAGTTTATGTGTCATTATTTCTTCTTGGTTTTTAAAAGTGTTTTAATTGGGGTAAAGCTTAGAATATTGTTTGTCCAAGGTGTACACAATCTGGTTCATTTGTACCTTATATATGTCTATTCAAGTACAGATCCTCTTCCCATGTAAAATGTTACAGAGGGTTCCGCAGACTTCCCTTGCTATATGGTTGGCCTTTTTGAGATATGTATATAATATGTGTTTTTATACATATAGAAACACTAACCTTAATTTATCCATTCCCCCCACCTGTCGTTTTAGATGAGCATAGTTTGTTTTCTAAGTCTGTGAGTGTCTTTCTCTGTGGAAATGTGTTCATTTGTGTCAGTTATTAGATAACGCCTATAAGTGCTATCATAGAATACAGGTCTTTTGCTTTCCAACTTACCTCATCTTTCATGATTATCTCCAGACTCATTTGTGGTGCCTCAAAGAGCAATGGTTCATTGTCTTCCATGGCTAATATCCCATTGTGTACATGGACCACTTCTTTATCCATTTACCTGTTGTTGGACATTTTGATTGCTTCACTGTCTTGGCTATTGTGAATAAGGCTGCACTGCAGCTTTTGCGGCCTGTGTCTTCTCGATTCTTGTCTTCTCAGGTGAGAGGTCCAATGGTGCGCCTGCTGGATTGAATAGTACCTCCATTTTTACTTTTAAACACAGCTCCTTTCTGTTCTCATTATTGGCTGTTACCCCTTTACGTCTCACCAGCAGGCAGAGGGTACACAGTTCTCTAAAACCCCTTCAGCATTTATTGTTTGTAGAATTTTTGCTGATGGTCAGTCGACTGGTGTAAGTTGAAACTTTTTGTAGATTAGATTGCATGCGTCTAACACTCCCTGAGGTTGAGCTTTTATCCATTTTCCTTTTTTTTTAAAAAGAGTGTGAGTAAAACTTAACTCTTCCTAATCTCTTCTTGAAACATTTGCCTGTTGTGAATTTTTTCTCCATTCCCTACTTCAGCACAAATATTTAGGGCAAGTGTCCTTTACAGCCCTGAGTCCTTGTGAATGTTAAGTGACCATTAGCTGTGACTTTAAAGCTGCTCTTGCAGGATACGGCCACAAGGTGGCAGCATTTCTCCTTTACCAAATTTGGTTACTAGGGAAACAGAGCCTTAATGGAAGTGGTGTTCTAGGTTGTATATTAGAATGGAATGTGCCAGGAAAAAGCCCTTTAACTTTATGTCTCATTACTTCTTGTTCATATTTGTAATTTACTTTTTATCTTTTATCTCAACAAATTTGATTACAATGGTTTGTTTGTTTTAGGTGTGCAAGATGTGGTTCTTTCACACATATACATGTATCTATTCTTCCTCGCATCCTTTGCCAATGTAGGTTATGACACAATGTTGAGTAGTCTTCTCCTGGTCTTCCGTACGTCTTTGGTGGTTATATATTTCACATGGTTTGTATATCTCTGTTCACCCCAATATGGCAATGTATCCAATCCTCATCCCTTTCTATTTGGTGAACCATAAGTTTTTTAATCAATCTGTGATTGCCTTTCTCTGTGGAAATATCTTCATTGGTATCAATTTTTAAGTAACTCCTAAAAGTGATATGATAGGATATGTGCCTTGTGCTTTCTCACTTACTACACGTGGCGTGATTACGTCTAGACTCATCTATGGTGCTGCAAATGGCATTGTTTCATTTTTCTCACTAGCCAATATTCCATCTGTACATGGAGGAGTTCTTGTTTGCCCACCCATCTGTTGGTGGACTTTTTGGTTACTTCCATATCTTGGCTATTGTAATACTGGGCAATGCAGATTTCCTGCCTGTGTCTTTCCAATTCTCTCTTCTTAGATTATAGGTGGAGGAGTGGGCCTGCTGGATCATATGGTAGCTCAATGTTGACCTTTTTAAGGCACCTCCATTCTGTTCTCATTCGTGGCCCTTTCCAACTTACGTCCCCGTTGAAGTTGAGGGTATGCATTTCTCCACAACACCTTCAGCATTTATTGTTTGTAGTTTTCTTGCTCATGGTTATTCTGACAAGTGTGAGCTGATACCTCTTTGTGGTTGAATTCGCATGCGCCTCATAATCCGTTGAAATTGAGCTTTAAGGCATGTCCTTTTTATTTTTCAAGCAGTGATTACCCCTTAGTTCTTCAAAGTCTTCTCTTAAAGTACGTGTCACCTTTTGAAATGTTTTGGCCGTTACCTCCCTGAAGACATTTTGAGGGCAGGTTTCATTTACAGTTCTGCAGTACTTGTTCCTATGAAATGGCCATTAGCACAGGCTTTACAACTGCTTTTGCAGGTAACTGCCAGAGGGCGGCAGCCTTTCTATGTTCCCCACCCTGGTACCTAGGGAAAAGCCCTTGCGGCCTGTGGTGTTTCTCGGTTATAAATTAGAGTGGAGTGTGCCCGGACAAACCCACACAAGCTGATGTCTCCTTACTTTTGTTGGATTTTTAAATTTAATTTTTATTTTTTATTGGAGTAATTTTCCACTGGGTACGTGGACCACTTCTTCGTTGTGCATTCCTCGGTTGATGGACATTTTCATTGCTTCCAAGTGTTGGCTATGGTAAATATTGTTGGAGTGCAGGATTGCCAGCCTGTGACTTTTGGATTCTCATTTTCTCAGGTGATAGGCCCAGCAGTGGGTGTGATTGATTGACTGGTAGCACCGTGTTTCCCTTTTCAAAGCACCTTCTTTGTGTTTTCATTAGTGGCTCTTACCACATCCCCCTTAGAATCGAGGGTACGCATTTCCCCACAATCGCTTCAGCATTTATTGTTTACAGCATTTATGCTAATGGCCCTTCTGGCTGCTGTGAGCTGATAGGTTTTTGTAATTTGGGTTTGCATGTCTTTGAAAATTCGTAAAACTCATCATTTTTCTCCGCCGTTTTCTTTTCCGTTAAAAAAAGGAAACAATTGGCAGTACGATATAACTCTTGAAATTGTCTTCTTTGAAGGTTGCCCTCTTTTGAGTTATTTGGTCGATTTTCCACCCCAGCGTTTTTTTAGAGAGCAGGTGTCATTTCCCGAACTGCAAGTTTGGTGAATATTTAGTGACCTTTAGCAATGGGTTTAAAGCTGCTGTTGTGGGAAGTGGCCTCAAGGAGGCAGCATTTCTCCATTCCCAAATCTGGGTAGTAGGGCAGCAGAGCCTTTCTGGAAGTCGTGTTCCTAGGTTGTAAATTACATTGGAATGTGCGTGGAGAAACCCCCACAAGTTTATGTGTCATTATTTCTTCTTGGTTTTTAAAAGTGTTTTAATTGGGGTAAAGCTTAGAATATTGTTTGTCCAAGGTGTACACAATCTGGTTCATTTGTACCTTATATATGTCTATTCAAGTACAGATCCTCTTCCCATGTAAAATGTTACAGAGGGTTCCGCAGACTTCCCTTGCTATATGGTTGGCCTTTTTGAGATATGTATATAATATGTGTTTTTATACATATAGAAACACTAACCTTAATTTATCCATTCCCCCCACCTGTCGTTTTAGATGAGCATAGTTTGTTTTCTAAGTCTGTGAGTGTCTTTCTCTGTGGAAATGTGTTCATTTGTGTCAGTTATTAGATAACGCCTATAAGTGCTATCATAGAATACAGGTCTTTTGCTTTCCAACTTACCTCATCTTTCATGATTATCTCCAGACTCATTTGTGGTGCCTCAAAGAGCAATGGTTCATTGTCTTCCATGGCTAATATCCCATTGTGTACATGGACCACTTCTTTATCCATTTACCTGTTGTTGGACATTTTGATTGCTTCACTGTCTTGGCTATTGTGAATAAGGCTGCACTGCAGCTTTTGCGGCCTGTGTCTTCTCGATTCTTGTCTTCTCAGGTGAGAGGTCCAATGGTGCGCCTGCTGGATTGAATAGTACCTCCATTTTTACTTTTAAACACAGCTCCTTTCTGTTCTCATTATTGGCTGTTACCCCTTTACGTCTCACCAGCAGGCAGAGGGTACACAGTTCTCTAAAACCCCTTCAGCATTTATTGTTTGTAGAATTTTTGCTGATGGTCAGTCGACTGGTGTAAGTTGAAACTTTTTGTAGATTAGATTGCATGCGTCTAACACTCCCTGAGGTTGAGCTTTTATCCATTTTCCTTTTTTTTTAAAAAGAGTGTGAGTAAAACTTAACTCTTCCTAATCTCTTCTTGAAACATTTGCCTGTTGTGAATTTTTTCTCCATTCCCTACTTCAGCACAAATATTTAGGGCAAGTGTCCTTTACAGCCCTGAGTCCTTGTGAATGTTAAGTGACCATTAGCTGTGACTTTAAAGCTGCTCTTGCAGGATACGGCCACAAGGTGGCAGCATTTCTCCTTTACCAAATTTGGTTACTAGGGAAACAGAGCCTTAATGGAAGTGGTGTTCTAGGTTGTATATTAGAATGGAATGTGCCAGGAAAAAGCCCTTTAACTTTATGTCTCATTACTTCTTGTTCATATTTGTAATTTACTTTTTATCTTTTATCTCAACAAATTTGATTACAATGGTTTGTTTGTTTTAGGTGTGCAAGATGTGGTTCTTTCACACATATACATGTATCTATTCTTCCTCGCATCCTTTGCCAATGTAGGTTATGACACAATGTTGAGTAGTCTTCTCCTGGTCTTCCGTACGTCTTTGGTGGTTATATATTTCACATGGTTTGTATATCTCTGTTCACCCCAATATGGCAATGTATCCAATCCTCATCCCTTTCTATTTGGTGAACCATAAGTTTTTTAATCAATCTGTGATTGCCTTTCTCTGTGGAAATATCTTCATTGGTATCAATTTTTAAGTAACTCCTAAAAGTGATATGATAGGATATGTGCCTTGTGCTTTCTCACTTACTACACGTGGCGTGATTACGTCTAGACTCATCTATGGTGCTGCAAATGGCATTGTTTCATTTTTCTCACTAGCCAATATTCCATCTGTACATGGAGGAGTTCTTGTTTGCCCACCCATCTGTTGGTGGACTTTTTGGTTACTTCCATATCTTGGCTATTGTAATACTGGGCAATGCAGATTTGCCTGCCTGTGTCTTTCCAATTCTCTCTTCTTAGATTATAGGTGGAGGAGTGGGCCTGCTGGATCATATGGTAGCTCAATGTTGACCTTTTTAAGGCACCTCCATTCTGTTCTCATTCGTGGCCCTTTCCAACTTACGTCCCCGTTGAAGTTGAGGGTATGCATTTCTCCACAACACCTTCAGCATTTATTGTTTGTAGTTTTCTTGCTCATGGTTATTCTGACAAGTGTGAGCTGATACCTCTTTGTGGTTGAATTCGCATGCGCCTCATAATCCGTTGAAATTGAGCTTTAAGGCATGTCCTTTTAATTTTTCAAGCAGTGATTACCCCTTAGTTCTTCAAAGTGTTCTCTTAAAGTACGTGTCACCTTTTGAAATGTTTTGGCCGTTACCTCCCTGAAGACATTTTGAGGGCAGGTTTCATTTACAGTTCTGCAGTACTTGTTCCTATGAAATGGCCATTAGCACAGGCTTTACAACTGCTTTTGCAGGTAACTGCCAGAGGGCGGCAGCCTTTCTATGTTCCCCACCCTGGTACCTAGGGAAAAGCCCTTGCGGCCTGTGGTGTTTCTCGGTTATAAATTAGAGTGGAGTGTGCCCGGACAAACCCACACAAGCTGATGTCTCCTTACTTTTGTTGGATTTTTAAATTTAATTTTTATTTTTTATTGGAGTAATTTTCCACTGGGTACGTGGACCACTTCTTCGTTGTGCATTCCTCGGTTGATGGACATTTTCATTGCTTCCAAGTGTTGGCTATGGTAAATATTGTTGGAGTGCAGGATTGCCAGCCTGTGACTTTTTGATTCTCATTTTCTCAGGTGATAGGCCCAGCAGTGGGTGTGATTGATTGACTGGTAGCACCGTGTTTCCCTTTTCAAAGCACCTTCTTTGTGTTTTCATTAGTGGCTCTTACCACATCCCCCTGAGAATCGAGGGTATGCATTTCTCCACAATCGCTTCAGCATTTATTGTTTACAGCATTTATGCTAATGGCCCTTCTGGCTGCTGTGAGCTGATAGGTTTTTGTAATTTGGGTTTGCATGTCTTTGAAAATTCGTAAAACTCATCATTTTTCTCCGCCGTTTTCTTTTCCGTTAAAAAAAGGAAACAATTGGCAGTACGATATAACTCTTGAAATTGTCTTCTTTGAAGGTTGCCCTCTTTTGAGTTATTTGGTCGATTTTCCACCCCAGCGTTTTTTTAGAGAGCAGGTGTCATTTCCCGAACTGCAAGTTTGGTGAATATTTAGTGACCTTTAGCAATGGGTTTAAAGCTGCTGTTGTGGGAAGTGGCCTCAAGGAGGCAGCATTTCTCCATTCCCAAATCTGGGTAGTAGGGCAGCAGAGCCTTTCTGGAAGTCGTGTTCCTAGGTTGTAAATTACATTGGAATGTGCGTGGAGAAACCCCCACAAGTTTATGTGTCATTATTTCTTCTTGGTTTTTAAAAGTGTTTTAATTGGGGTAAAGCTTAGAATATTGTTTGTCCAAGGTGTACACAATCTGGTTCATTTGTACCTTATATATGTCTATTCAAGTACAGATCCTCTTCCCATGTAAAATGTTACAGAGGGTTCCGCAGACTTCCCTTGCTATATGGTTGGCCTTTTTGAGATATGTATATAATATGTGTTTTTATACATATAGAAACACTAACCTTAATTTATCCATTCCCCCCACCTGTCGTTTTAGATGAGCATAGTTTGTTTTCTAAGTCTGTGAGTGTCTTTCTCTGTGGAAATGTGTTCATTTGTGTCAGTTATTAGATAACGCCTATAAGTGCTATCATAGAATACAGGTCTTTTGCTTTCCAACTTACCCCATCTTTCATGATTATCTCCAGACTCATTTGTGGTGCCTCAAAGAGCAATGGTTCATTGTCTTCCATGGCTAATATCCCATTGTGTACATGGACCACTTCTTTATCCATTTACCTGTTGTTGGACATTTTGATTGCTTCACTGTCTTGGCTATTGTGAATAAGGCTGCACTGCAGCTTTTGCGGCCTGTGTCTTCTCGATTCTTGTCTTCTCAGGTGAGAGGTCCAATGGTGCGCCTGCTGGATTGAATAGTACCTCCATTTTTACTTTTAAACACAGCTCCTTTCTGTTCTCATTATTGGCTGTTACCCCTTTACGTCTCACCAGCAGGCAGAGGGTACACAGTTCTCTAAAACCCCTTCAGCATTTATTGTTTGTAGAATTTTTGCTGATGGTCAGTCGACTGGTGTAAGTTGAAACTTTTTGTAGATTAGATTGCATGCGTCTAACACTCCCTGAGGTTGAGCTTTTATCCATTTTCCTTTTTTTTTAAAAAGAGTGTGAGTAAAACTTAACTCTTCCTAATC
Source organism: Balaenoptera borealis (assembly GCF_965194805.1). Classification (NCBI taxonomy): domain Eukaryota; kingdom Metazoa; phylum Chordata; class Mammalia; order Artiodactyla; family Balaenopteridae; genus Balaenoptera; species Balaenoptera borealis. The sequence continues at coordinate 25,860 of NW_028123698.1, read as the reverse complement.
TCTTCTTGAAACATTTGCCTGTTGTGAATTTTTTCTCCATTCCCTACTTCAGCACAAATATTTAGGGCAAGTGTCCTTTACAGCCCTGAGTCCTTGTGAATGTTAAGTGACCATTAGCTGTGACTTTAAAGCTGCTCTTGCAGGATACGGCCACAAGGTGGCAGCATTTCTCCTTTACCAAATTTGGTTACTAGGGAAACAGAGCCTTAATGGAAGTGGTGTTCTAGGTTGTATATTAGAATGGAATGTGCCAGGAAAAAGCCCTTTAACTTTATGTCTCATTACTTCTTGTTCATATTTGTAATTTACTTTTTATCTTTTATCCCAACAAATTTGATTACAATGGTTTGTTTGTTCTAGGTGTGCAAGATGTGGTTCTTTCACACATATACATGTATCTATTCTTCCTCGCATCCTTTGCCAATGTAGGTTATGACACAATGTTGAGTAGTCTTCTCCTGGTCTTCCGTACGTCTTTGGTGGTTATATATTTCACATGGTTTGTATATCTCTGTTCACCCCAATATGGCAATGTATCCAATCCTCATCCCTTTCTATTTGGTGAACCATAAGTTTTTTAATCAATCTGTGATTGCCTTTCTCTGTGGAAATATCTTCATTGGTATCAATTTTTAAGTAACTCCTAAAAGTGATATGATAGGATATGTGCCCTTTGCTTTCTCACTTACTACACATGGCGTGATTACGTCTAGACTCATCTATGGTGCTGCAAATGGCATTGTTTCATTTTTCTCACTAGCCAATATTCCATCTGTACATGGAGGAGTTCTTGTTTGCCCACCCATCTGTTGGTGGACTTTTTGGTTACTTCCATATCTTGGCTATTGTAATACTGGGCAATGCAGATTTGCCTGCCTGTGTCTTTCCAATTCTCTCTTCTTAGATTATAGGTGGAGGAGTGGGCCTGCTGGATCATATGGTAGCTCAATGTTGACCTTTTTAAGGCACCTCCATTCTGTTCTCATTCGTGGCCCTTTCCAACTTACGTCCCTGTTGAAGTTGAGGGTATGCATTTCTCCACAACACCTTCAGCATTTATTGTTTGTAGTTTTCTTGCTCATGGTTATTCTGACAAGTGTGAGCTGATACCTCTTTGTGGTTGAATTCGCATGCGCCTCATAATCCGTTGAAATTGAGCTTTAAGGCATGTCCTTTTTATTTTTCAAGCAGTGATTACCCCTTAGTTCTTCAAAGTGTTCTCTTAAAGTACGTGTCACCTTTTGAAATGTTTTGGCCGTTACCTCCCTGAAGACATTTTGAGGGCAGGTTTCATTTACAGTTCTGCAGTACTTGTTCCTATGAAATGGCCATTAGCACAGGCTTTACAACTGCTTTTGCAGGTAACTGCCAGAGGGCGGCAGCCTTTCTATGTTCCCCACCCTGGTACCTAGGGAAAAGCCCTTGCGGCCTGTGGTGTTTCTCGGTTATAAATTAGAGTGGAGTGTGCCCGGACAAACCCACACAAGCTGATGTCTCCTTACTTTTGTTGGATTTTTAAATTTAATTTTTATTTTTTATTGGAGTAATTTTCCACTGGGTACGTGGACCACTTCTTCTTTGTGCATTCCTCGGTTGATGGACATTTTCATTGCTTCCAAGTGTTGGCTATGGTAAATATTGTTGGAGTGCAGGATTGCCAGCCTGTGACTTTTTGATTCTCATTTTCTCAGGTGATAGGCCCAGCAGTGGGTGTGATTGATTGACTGGTAGCACCGTGTTTCCCTTTTCAAAGCACCTTCTTTGTGTTTTCATTAGTGGCTCTTACCACATCCCCCTTAGAATCGAGGGTACGCATTTCCCCACAATCGCTTCAGCATTTATTGTTTACAGCATTTATGCTAATGGCCCTTCTGGCTGCTGTGAGCTGATAGGTTTTTGTAATTTGGGTTTGCATGTCTTTGAAAATTCGTAAAACTCATCATTTTTCTCCGCCGTTTTCTTTTCCGTTAAAAAAAGGAAACAATTGGCAGTACGATATAACTCTTGAAATTGTCTTCTTTGAAGGTTGCCCTCTTTTGAGTTATTTGGTCGATTTTCCACCCCAGCGTTTTTTTAGAGAGCAGGTGTCATTTCCCGAACTGCAAGTTTGGTGAATATTTAGTGACCTTTAGCAATGGGTTTAAAGCTGCTGTTGTGGGAAGTGGCCTCAAGGAGGCAGCATTTCTCCATTCCCAAATCTGGGTAGTAGGGCAGCAGAGCCTTTCTGGAAGTCGTGTTCCTAGGTTGTAAATTACATTGGAATGTGCGTGGAGAAACCCCCACAAGTTTATGTGTCATTATTTCTTCTTGGTTTTTAAAAGTGTTTTAATTGGGGTAAAGCTTAGAATATTGTTTGTCCAAGGTGTACACAATCTGGTTCATTTGTACCTTATATATGTCTATTCAAGTACAGATCCTCTTCCCATGTAAAATGTTACAGAGGGTTCCGCAGACTTCCCTTGCTATATGGTTGGCCTTTTTGAGATATGTATATAATATGTGTTTTTATACATATAGAAACACTAACCTTAATTTATCCATTCCCCCCACCTGTCGTTTTAGATGAGCATAGTTTGTTTTCTAAGTCTGTGAGTGTCTTTCTCTGTGGAAATGTGTTCATTTGTGTCAGTTATTAGATAACGCCTATAAGTGCTATCATAGAATACAGGTCTTTTGCTTTCCAACTTACCCCATCTTTCATGATTATCTCCAGACTCATTTGTGGTGCCTCAAAGAGCAATGGTTCATTGTCTTCCATGGCTAATATCCCATTGTGTACATGGACCACTTCTTTATCCATTTACCTGTTGTTGGACATTTTGATTGCTTCACTGTCTTGGCTATTGTGAATAAGGCTGCACTGCAGCTTTTGCGGCCTGTGTCTTCTCGATTCTTGTCTTCTCAGGTGAGAGGTCCAATGGTGCGCCTGCTGGATTGAATAGTACCTCCATTTTTACTTTTAAACACAGCTCCTTTCTGTTCTCATTATTGGCTGTTACCCCTTTACGTCTCACCAGCAGGCAGAGGGTACACAGTTCTCTAAAACCCCTTCAGCATTTATTGTTTGTAGAATTTTTGCTGATGGTCAGTCGACTGGTGTAAGTTGAAACTTTTTGTAGATTAGATTGCATGCGTCTAACACTCCCTGAGGTTGAGCTTTTATCCATTTTCCTTTTTTTTTAAAAAGAGTGTGAGTAAAACTTAACTCTTCCTAATCTCTTCTTGAAACATTTGCCTGTTGTGAATTTTTTCTCCATTCCCTACTTCAGCACAAATATTTAGGGCAAGTGTCCTTTACAGCCCTGAGTCCTTGTGAATGTTAAGTGACCATTAGCTGTGACTTTAAAGCTGCTCTTGCAGGATACGGCCACAAGGTGGCAGCATTTCTCCTTTACCAAATTTGGTTACTAGGGAAACAGAGCCTTAATGGAAGTGGTGTTCTAGGTTGTATATTAGAATGGAATGTGCCAGGAAAAAGCCCTTTAACTTTATGTCTCATTACTTCTTGTTCATATTTGTAATTTACTTTTTATCTTTTATCCCAACAAATTTGATTACAATGGTTTGTTTGTTCTAGGTGTGCAAGATGTGGTTCTTTCACACATATACATGTATCTATTCTTCCTCGCATCCTTTGCCAATGTAGGTTATGACACAATGTTGAGTAGTCTTCTCCTGGTCTTCCGTACGTCTTTGGTGGTTATATATTTCACATGGTTTGTATATCTCTGTTCACCCCAATATGGCAATGTATCCAATCCTCATCCCTTTCTATTTGGTGAACCATAAGTTTTTTAATCAATCTGTGATTGCCTTTCTCTGTGGAAATATCTTCATTGGTATCAATTTTTAAGTAACTCCTAAAAGTGATATGATAGGATATGTGCCCTTTGCTTTCTCACTTACTACACATGGCGTGATTACGTCTAGACTCATCTATGGTGCTGCAAATGGCATTGTTTCATTTTTCTCACTAGCCAATATTCCATCTGTACATGGAGGAGTTCTTGTTTGCCCACCCATCTGTTGGTGGACTTTTTGGTTACTTCCATATCTTGGCTATTGTAATACTGGGCAATGCAGATTTGCCTGCCTGTGTCTTTCCAATTCTCTCTTCTTAGATTATAGGTGGAGGAGTGGGCCTGCTGGATCATATGGTAGCTCAATGTTGACCTTTTTAAGGCACCTCCATTCTGTTCTCATTCGTGGCCCTTTCCAACTTACGTCCCCGTTGAAGTTGAGGGTATGCATTTCTCCACAACACCTTCAGCATTTATTGTTTGTAGTTTTCTTGCTCATGGTTATTCTGACAAGTGTGAGCTGATACCTCTTTGTGGTTGAATTCGCATGCGCCTCATAATCCGTTGAAATTGAGCTTTAAGGCATGTCCTTTTTATTTTTCAAGCAGTGATTACCCCTTAGTTCTTCAAAGTGTTCTCTTAAAGTACGTGTCACCTTTTGAAATGTTTTGGCCGTTACCTCCCTGAAGACATTTTGAGGGCAGGTTTCATTTACAGTTCTGCAGTACTTGTTCCTATGAAATGGCCATTAGCACAGGCTTTACAACTGCTTTTGCAGGTAACTGCCAGAGGGCGGCAGCCTTTCTATGTTCCCCACCCTGGTACCTAGGGAAAAGCCCTTGCGGCCTGTGGTGTTTCTCGGTTATAAATTAGAGTGGAGTGTGCCCGGACAAACCCACACAAGCTGATGTCTCCTTACTTTTGTTGGATTTTTAAATTTAATTTTTATTTTTTATTGGAGTAATTTTCCACTGGGTACGTGGACCACTTCTTCGTTGTGCATTCCTCGGTTGATGGACATTTTCATTGCTTCCAAGTGTTGGCTATGGTAAATATTGTTGGAGTGCAGGATTGCCAGCCTGTGACTTTTTGATTCTCATTTTCTCAGGTGATAGGCCCAGCAGTGGGTGTGATTGATTGACTGGTAGCACCGTGTTTCCCTTTTCAAAGCACCTTCTTTGTGTTTTCATTAGTGGCTCTTACCACATGCCCCTTAGAATCGAGGGTACGCATTTCCCCACAATCGCTTCAGCATTTATTGTTTACAGCATTTATGCTAATGGCCCTTCTGGCTGCTGTGAGCTGATAGGTTTTTGTAATTTGGGTTTGCATGTCTTTGAAAATTCGTAAAACTCATCATTTTTCTCCGCCGTTTTCTTTTCCGTTAAAAAAAGGAAACAATTGGCAGTACGATATAACTCTTGAAATTGTCTTCTTTGAAGGTTGCCCTCTTTTGAGTTATTTGGTCGATTTTCCACCCCAGCGTTTTTTTAGAGAGCAGGTGTCATTTCCCGAACTGCAAGTTTGGTGAATATTTAGTGACCTTTAGCAATGGGTTTAAAGCTGCTGTTGTGGGAAGTGGCCTCAAGGAGGCAGCATTTCTCCATTCCCAAATCTGGGTAGTAGGGCAGCAGAGCCTTTCTGGAAGTCGTGTTCCTAGGTTGTAAATTACATTGGAATGTGCGTGGAGAAACCCCCACAAGTTTATGTGTCATTATTTCTTCTTGGTTTTTAAAAGTGTTTTAATTGGGGTAAAGCTTAGAATATTGTTTGTCCAAGGTGTACACAATCTGGTTCATTTGTACCTTATATATGTCTATTCAAGTACAGATCCTCTTCCCATGTAAAATGTTACAGAGGGTTCCGCAGACTTCCCTTGCTATATGGTTGGCCTTTTTGAGATATGTATATAATATGTGTTTTTATACATATAGAAACACTAACCTTAATTTATCCATTCCCCCCACCTGTCGTTTTAGATGAGCATAGTTTGTTTTCTAAGTCTGTGAGTGTCTTTCTCTGTGGAAATGTGTTCATTTGTGTCAGTTATTAGATAACGCCTATAAGTGCTATCATAGAATACAGGTCTTTTGCTTTCCAACTTACCCCATCTTTCATGATTATCTCCAGACTCATTTGTGGTGCCTCAAAGAGCAATGGTTCATTGTCTTCCATGGCTAATATCCCATTGTGTACATGGACCACTTCTTTATCCATTTACCTGTTGTTGGACATTTTGATTGCTTCACTGTCTTGGCTATTGTGAATAAGGCTGCACTGCAGCTTTTGCGGCCTGTGTCTTCTCGATTCTTGTCTTCTCAGGTGAGAGGTCCAATGGTGCGCCTGCTGGATTGAATAGTACCTCCATTTTTACTTTTAAACACAGCTCCTTTCTGTTCTCATTATTGGCTGTTACCCCTTTACGTCTCACCAGCAGGCAGAGGGTACACAGTTCTCTAAAACCCCTTCAGCATTTATTGTTTGTAGAATTTTTGCTGATGGTCAGTCGACTGGTGTAAGTTGAAACTTTTTGTAGATTAGATTGCATGCGTCTAACACTCCCTGAGGTTGAGCTTTTATCCATTTTCCTTTTTTTTTAAAAAGAGTGTGAGTAAAACTTAACTCTTCCTAATCTCTTCTTGAAACATTTGCCTGTTGTGAATTTTTTCTCCATTCCCTACTTCAGCACAAATATTTAGGGCAAGTGTCCTTTACAGCCCTGAGTCCTTGTGAATGTTAAGTGACCATTAGCTGTGACTTTAAAGCTGCTCTTGCAGGATACGGCCACAAGGTGGCAGCATTTCTCCTTTACCAAATTTGGTTACTAGGGAAACAGAGCCTTAATGGAAGTGGTGTTCTAGGTTGTATATTAGAATGGAATGTGCCAGGAAAAAGCCCTTTAACTTTATGTCTCATTACTTCTTGTTCATATTTGTAATTTACTTTTTATCTTTTATCTCAACAAATTTGATTACAATGGTTTGTTTGTTCTAGGTGTGCAAGATGTGGTTCTTTCACACATATACATGTATCTATTCTTCCTCGCATCCTTTGCCAATGTAGGTTATGACACAATGTTGAGTAGTCTTCTCCTGGTCTTCCGTACGTCTTTGGTGGTTATATATTTCACATGGTTTGTATATCTCTGTTCACCCCAATATGGCAATGTATCCAATCCTCATCCCTTTCTATTTGGTGAACCATAAGTTTTTTAATCAATCTGTGATTGCCTTTCTCTGTGGAAATATCTTCATTGGTATCAATTTTTAAGTAACTCCTAAAAGTGATATGATAGGATATGTGCCCTTTGCTTTCTCACTTACTACACATGGCGTGATTACGTCTAGACTCATCTATGGTGCTGCAAATGGCATTGTTTCATTTTTCTCACTAGCCAATATTCCATCTGTACATGGAGGAGTTCTTGTTTGCCCACCCATCTGTTGGTGGACTTTTTGGTTACTTCCATATCTTGGCTATTGTAATACTGGGCAATGCAGATTTGCCTGCCTGTGTCTTTCCAATTCTCTCTTCTTAGATTATAGGTGGAGGAGTGGGCCTGCTGGATCATATGGTAGCTCAATGTTGACCTTTTTAAGGCACCTCCATTCTGTTCTCATTCGTGGCCCTTTCCAACTTACGTCCCCGTTGAAGTTGAGGGTATGCATTTCTCCACAACACCTTCAGCATTTATTGTTTGTAGTTTTCTTGCTCATGGTTATTCTGACAAGTGTGAGCTGATACCTCTTTGTGGTTGAATTCGCATGCGCCTCATAATCCGTTGAAATTGAGCTTTAAGGCATGTCCTTTTTATTTTTCAAGCAGTGATTACCCCTTAGTTCTTCAAAGTGTTCTCTTAAAGTACGTGTCACCTTTTGAAATGTTTTGGCCGTTACCTCCCTGAAGACATTTTGAGGGCAGGTTTCATTTACAGTTCTGCAGTACTTGTTCCTATGAAATGGCCATTAGCACAGGCTTTACAACTGCTTTTGCAGGTAACTGCCAGAGGGCGGCAGCCTTTCTATGTTCCCCACCCTGGTACCTAGGGAAAAGCCCTTGCGGCCTGTGGTGTTTCTCGGTTATAAATTAGAGTGGAGTGTGCCCGGACAAACCCACACAAGCTGATGTCTCCTTACTTTTGTTGGATTTTTAAATTTAATTTTTATTTTTTATTGGAGTAATTTTCCACTGGGTACGTGGACCACTTCTTCGTTGTGCATTCCTCGGTTGATGGACATTTTCATTGCTTCCAAGTGTTGGCTATGGTAAATATTGTTGGAGTGCAGGATTGCCAGCCTGTGACTTTTTGATTCTCATTTTCTCAGGTGATAGGCCCAGCAGTGGGTGTGATTGATTGACTGGTAGCACCGTGTTTCCCTTTTCAAAGCACCTTCTTTGTGTTTTCATTAGTGGCTCTTACCACATCCCCCTTAGAATCGAGGGTACGCATTTCCCCACAATCGCTTCAGCATTTATTGTTTACAGCATTTATGCTAATGGCCCTTCTGGCTGCTGTGAGCTGATAGGTTTTTGTAATTTGGGTTTGCATGTCTTTGAAAATTCGTAAAACTCATCATTTTTCTCCGCCGTTTTCTTTTCCGTTAAAAAAAGGAAACAATTGGCAGTACGATATAACTCTTGAAATTGTCTTCTTTGAAGGTTGCCCTCTTTTGAGTTATTTGGTCGATTTTCCACCCCAGCGTTTTTTTAGAGAGCAGGTGTCATTTCCCGAACTGCAAGTTTGGTGAATATTTAGTGACCTTTAGCAATGGGTTTAAAGCTGCTGTTGTGGGAAGTGGCCTCAAGGAGGCAGCATTTCTCCATTCCCAAATCTGGGTAGTAGGGCAGCAGAGCCTTTCTGGAAGTCGTGTTCCTAGGTTGTAAATTACATTGGAATGTGCGTGGAGAAACCCCCACAAGTTTATGTGTCATTATTTCTTCTTGGTTTTTAAAAGTGTTTTAATTGGGGTAAAGCTTAGAATATTGTTTGTCCAAGGTGTACACAATCTGGTTCATTTGTACCTTATATATGTCTATTCAAGTACAGATCCTCTTCCCATGTAAAATGTTACAGAGGGTTCCGCAGACTTCCCTTGCTATATGGTTGGCCTTTTTGAGATATGTATATAATATGTGTTTTTATACATATAGAAACACTAACCTTAATTTATCCATTCCCCCCACCTGTCGTTTTAGATGAGCATAGTTTGTTTTCTAAGTCTGTGAGTGTCTTTCTCTGTGGAAATGTGTTCATTTGTGTCAGTTATTAGATAACGCCTATAAGTGCTATCATAGAATACAGGTCTTTTGCTTTCCAACTTACCCCATCTTTCATGATTATCTCCAGACTCATTTGTGGTGCCTCAAAGAGCAATGGTTCATTGTCTTCCATGGCTAATATCCCATTGTGTACATGGACCACTTCTTTATCCATTTACCTGTTGTTGGACATTTTGATTGCTTCACTGTCTTGGCTATTGTGAATAAGGCTGCACTGCAGCTTTTGCGGCCTGTGTCTTCTCGATTCTTGTCTTCTCAGGTGAGAGGTCCAATGGTGCGCCTGCTGGATTGAATAGTACCTCCATTTTTACTTTTAAACACAGCTCCTTTCTGTTCTCATTATTGGCTGTTACCCCTTTACGTCTCACCAGCAGGCAGAGGGTACACAGTTCTCTAAAACCCCTTCAGCATTTATTGTTTGTAGAATTTTTGCTGATGGTCAGTCGACTGGTGTAAGTTGAAACTTTTTGTAGATTAGATTGCATGCGTCTAACACTCCCTGAGGTTGAGCTTTTATCCATTTTCCTTTTTTTTTAAAAAGAGTGTGAGTAAAACTTAACTCTTCCTAATCTCTTCTTGAAACATTTGCCTGTTGTGAATTTTTTCTCCATTCCCTACTTCAGCACAAATATTTAGGGCAAGTGTCCTTTACAGCCCTGAGTCCTTGTGAATGTTAAGTGACCATTAGCTGTGACTTTAAAGCTGCTCTTGCAGGATACGGCCACAAGGTGGCAGCATTTCTCCTTTACCAAATTTGGTTACTAGGGAAACAGAGCCTTAATGGAAGTGGTGTTCTAGGTTGTATATTAGAATGGAATGTGCCAGGAAAAAGCCCTTTAACTTTATGTCTCATTACTTCTTGTTCATATTTGTAATTTACTTTTTATCTTTTATCCCAACAAATTTGATTACAATGGTTTGTTTGTTCTAGGTGTGCAAGATGTGGTTCTTTCACACATATACATGTATCTATTCTTCCTCGCATCCTTTGCCAATGTAGGTTATGACACAATGTTGAGTAGTCTTCTCCTGGTCTTCCGTACGTCTTTGGTGGTTATATATTTCACATGGTTTGTATATCTCTGTTCACCCCAATATGGCAATGTATCCAATCCTCATCCCTTTCTATTTGGTGAACCATAAGTTTTTTAATCAATCTGTGATTGCCTTTCTCTGTGGAAATATCTTCATTGGTATCAATTTTTAAGTAACTCCTAAAAGTGATATGATAGGATATGTGCCCTTTGCTTTCTCACTTACTACACATGGCGTGATTACGTCTAGACTCATCTATGGTGCTGCAAATGGCATTGTTTCATTTTTCTCACTAGCCAATATTCCATCTGTACATGGAGGAGTTCTTGTTTGCCCACCCATCTGTTGGTGGACTTTTTGGTTACTTCCATATCTTGGCTATTGTAATACTGGGCAATGCAGATTTGCCTGCCTGTGTCTTTCCAATTCTCTCTTCTTAGATTATAGGTGGAGGAGTGGGCCTGCTGGATCATATGGTAGCTCAATGTTGACCTTTTTAAGGCACCTCCATTCTGTTCTCATTCGTGGCCCTTTCCAACTTACGTCCCCGTTGAAGTTGAGGGTATGCATTTCTCCACAACACCTTCAGCATTTATTGTTTGTAGTTTTCTTGCTCATGGTTATTCTGACAAGTGTGAGCTGATACCTCTTTGTGGTTGAATTCGCATGCGCCTCATAATCCGTTGAAATTGAGCTTTAAGGCATGTCCTTTTTATTTTTCAAGCAGTGATTACCCCTTAGTTCTTCAAAGTGTTCTCTTAAAGTACGTGTCACCTTTTGAAATGTTTTGGCCGTTACCTCCCTGAAGACATTTTGAGGGCAGGTTTCATTTACAGTTCTGCAGTACTTGTTCCTATGAAATGGCCATTAGCACAGGCTTTACAACTGCTTTTGCAGGTAACTGCCAGAGGGCGGCAGCCTTTCTATGTTCCCCACCCTGGTACCTAGGGAAAAGCCCTTGCGGCCTGTGGTGTTTCTCGGTTATAAATTAGAGTGGAGTGTGCCCGGACAAACCCACACAAGCTGATGTCTCCTTACTTTTGTTGGATTTTTAAATTTAATTTTTATTTTTTATTGGAGTAATTTTCCACTGGGTACGTGGACCACTTCTTCTTTGTGCATTCCTCGGTTGATGGACATTTTCATTGCTTCCAAGTGTTGGCTATGGTAAATATTGTTGGAGTGCAGGATTGCCAGCCTGTGACTTTTTGATTCTCATTTTCTCAGGTGATAGGCCCAGCAGTGGGTGTGATTGATTGACTGGTAGCACCGTGTTTCCCTTTTCAAAGCACCTTCTTTGTGTTTTCATTAGTGGCTCTTACCACATCCCCCTTAGAATCGAGGGTACGCATTTCTCCACAATCGCTTCAGCATTTATTGTTTACAGCATTTATGCTAATGGCCCTTCTGGCTGCTGTGAGCTGATAGGTTTTTGTAATTTGGGTTTGCATGTCTTTGAAAATTCGTAAAACTCATCATTTTTCTCCGCCGTTTTCTTTTCCGTTAAAAAAAGGAAACAATTGGCAGTACGATATAACTCTTGAAATTGTCTTCTTTGAAGGTTGCCCTCTTTTGAGTTATTTGGTCGATTTTCCACCCCAGCGTTTTTTTAGAGAGCAGGTGTCATTTCCCGAACTGCAAGTTTGGTGAATATTTAGTGACCTTTAGCAATGGGTTTAAAGCTGCTGTTGTGGGAAGTGGCCTCAAGGAGGCAGCATTTCTCCATTCCCAAATCTGGGTAGTAGGGCAGCAGAGCCTTTCTGGAAGTCGTGTTCCTAGGTTGTAAATTACATTGGAATGTGCGTGGAGAAACCCCCACAAGTTTATGTGTCATTATTTCTTCTTGGTTTTTAAAAGTGTTTTAATTGGGGTAAAGCTTAGAATATTGTTTGTCCAAGGTGTACACAATCTGGTTCATTTGTACCTTATATATGTCTATTCAAGTACAGATCCTCTTCCCATGTAAAATGTTACAGAGGGTTCCGCAGACTTCCCTTGCTATATGGTTGGCCTTTTTGAGATATGTATATAATATGTGTTTTTATACATATAGAAACACTAACCTTAATTTATCCATTCCCCCCACCTGTCGTTTTAGATGAGCATAGTTTGTTTTCTAAGTCTGTGAGTGTCTTTCTCTGTGGAAATGTGTTCATTTGTGTCAGTTATTAGATAACGCCTATAAGTGCTATCATAGAATACAGGTCTTTTGCTTTCCAACTTACCTCATCTTTCATGATTATCTCCAGACTCATTTGTGGTGCCTCAAAGAGCAATGGTTCATTGTCTTCCATGGCTAATATTCCATTGTGTACATGGACCACTTCTTTATCCATTTACCTGTTGTTGGACATTTTGATTGCTTCACTGTCTTGGCTATTGTGAATAAGGCTGCACTGCAGCTTTTGCGGCCTGTGTCTTCTCGATTCTTGTCTTCTCAGGTGAGAGGTCCAATGGTGCGCCTGCTGGATTGAATAGTACCTCCATTTTTACTTTTAAACACAGCTCCTTTCTGTTCTCATTATTGGCTGTTACCCCTTTACGTCTCACCAGCAGGCAGAGGGTACACAGTTCTCTAAAACCCCTTCAGCATTTATTGTTTGTAGAATTTTTGCTGATGGTCAGTCGACTGGTGTAAGTTGAAACTTTTTGTAGATTAGATTGCATGCGTCTAACACTCCCTGAGGTTGAGCTTTTATCCATTTTCCTTTTTTTTTAAAAAGAGTGTGAGTAAAACTTAACTCTTCCTAATCTCTTCTTGAAACATTTGCCTGTTGTGAATTTTTTCTCCATTCCCTACTTCAGCACAAATATTTAGGGCAAGTGTCCTTTACAGCCCTGAGTCCTTGTGAATGTTAAGTGACCATTAGCTGTGACTTTAAAGCTGCTCTTGCAGGATACGGCCACAAGGTGGCAGCATTTCTCCTTTACCAAATTTGGTTACTAGGGAAACAGAGCCTTAATGGAAGTGGTGTTCTAGGTTGTATATTAGAATGGAATGTGCCAGGAAAAAGCCCTTTAACTTTATGTCTCATTACTTCTTGTTCATATTTGTAATTTACTTTTTATCTTTTATCCCAACAAATTTGATTACAATGGTTTGTTTGTTCTAGGTGTGCAAGATGTGGTTCTTTCACACATATACATGTATCTATTCTTCCTCGCATCCTTTGCCAATGTAGGTTATGACACAATGTTGAGTAGTCTTCTCCTGGTCTTCCGTACGTCTTTGGTGGTTATATATTTCACATGGTTTGTATATCTCTGTTCACCCCAATATGGCAATGTATCCAATCCTCATCCCTTTCTATTTGGTGAACCATAAGTTTTTTAATCAATCTGTGATTGCCTTTCTCTGTGGAAATATCTTCATTGGTATCAATTTTTAAGTAACTCCTAAAAGTGATATGATAGGATATGTGCCCTTTGCTTTCTCACTTACTACACATGGCGTGATTACGTCTAGACTCATCTATGGTGCTGCAAATGGCATTGTTTCATTTTTCTCACTAGCCAATATTCCATCTGTACATGGAGGAGTTCTTGTTTGCCCACCCATCTGTTGGTGGACTTTTTGGTTACTTCCATATCTTGGCTATTGTAATACTGGGCAATGCAGATTTGCCTGCCTGTGTCTTTCCAATTCTCTCTTCTTAGATTATAGGTGGAGGAGTGGGCCTGCTGGATCATATGGTAGCTCAATGTTGACCTTTTTAAGGCACCTCCATTCTGTTCTCATTCGTGGCCCTTTCCAACTTACGTCCCCGTTGAAGTTGAGGGTATGCATTTCTCCACAACACCTTCAGCATTTATTGTTTGTAGTTTTCTTGCTCATGGTTATTCTGACAAGTGTGAGCTGATACCTCTTTGTGGTTGAATTCGCATGCGCCTCATAATCCGTTGAAATTGAGCTTTAAGGCATGTCCTTTTTATTTTTCAAGCAGTGATTACCCCTTAGTTCTTCAAAGTGTTCTCTTAAAGTACGTGTCACCTTTTGAAATGTTTTGGCCGTTACCTCCCTGAAGACATTTTGAGGGCAGGTTTCATTTACAGTTCTGCAGTACTTGTTCCTATGAAATGGCCATTAGCACAGGCTTTACAACTGCTTTTGCAGGTAACTGCCAGAGGGCGGCAGCCTTTCTATGTTCCCCACCCTGGTACCTAGGGAAAAGCCCTTGCGGCCTGTGGTGTTTCTCGGTTATAAATTAGAGTGGAGTGTGCCCGGACAAACCCACACAAGCTGATGTCTCCTTACTTTTGTTGGATTTTTAAATTTAATTTTTATTTTTTATTGGAGTAATTTTCCACTGGGTACGTGGACCACTTCTTCTTTGTGCATTCCTCGGTTGATGGACATTTTCATTGCTTCCAAGTGTTGGCTATGGTAAATATTGTTGGAGTGCAGGATTGCCAGCCTGTGACTTTTTGATTCTCATTTTCTCAGGTGATAGGCCCAGCAGTGGGTGTGATTGATTGACTGGTAGCACCGTGTTTCCCTTTTCAAAGCACCTTCTTTGTGTTTTCATTAGTGGCTCTTACCACATCCCCCTTAGAATCGAGGGTACGCATTTCTCCACAATCGCTTCAGCATTTATTGTTTACAGCATTTATGCTAATGGCCCTTCTGGCTGCTGTGAGCTGATAGGTTTTTGTAATTTGGGTTTGCATGTCTTTGAAAATTCGTAAAACTCATCATTTTTCTCCGCCGTTTTCTTTTCCGTTAAAAAAAGGAAACAATTGGCAGTACGATATAACTCTTGAAATTGTCTTCTTTGAAGGTTGCCCTCTTTTGAGTTATTTGGTCGATTTTCCACCCCAGCGTTTTTTTAGAGAGCAGGTGTCATTTCCCGAACTGCAAGTTTGGTGAATATTTAGTGACCTTTAGCAATGGGTTTAAAGCTGCTGTTGTGGGAAGTGGCCTCAAGGAGGCAGCATTTCTCCATTCCCAAATCTGGGTAGTAGGGCAGCAGAGCCTTTCTGGAAGTCGTGTTCCTAGGTTGTAAATTACATTGGAATGTGCGTGGAGAAACCCCCACAAGTTTATGTGTCATTATTTCTTCTTGGTTTTTAAAAGTGTTTAATTGGGGTAAAGCTTAGAATATTGTTTGTCCAAGGTGTACACAATCTGGTTCATTTGTACCTTATATATGTCTATTCAAGTACAGATCCTCTTCCCATGTAAAATGTTACAGAGGGTTCCGCAGACTTCCCTTGCTATATGGTTGGCCTTTTTGAGATATGTATATAATATGTGTTTTTATACATATAGAAACACTAACCTTAATTTATCCATTCCCCCCACCTGTCGTTTTAGATGAGCATAGTTTGTTTTCTAAGTCTGTGAGTGTCTTTCTCTGTGGAAATGTGTTCATTTGTGTCAGTTATTAGATAACGCCTATAAGTGCTATCATAGAATACAGGTCTTTTGCTTTCCAACTTACCTCATCTTTCATGATTATCTCCAGACTCATTTGTGGTGCCTCAAAGAGCAATGGTTCATTGTCTTCCATGGCTAATATTCCATTGTGTACATGGACCACTTCTTTATCCATTTACCTGTTGTTGGACATTTTGATTGCTTCACTGTCTTGGCTATTGTGAATAAGGCTGCACTGCAGCTTTTGCGGCCTGTGTCTTCTCGATTCTTGTCTTCTCAGGTGAGAGGTCCAATGGTGCGCCTGCTGGATTGAATAGTACCTCCATTTTTACTTTTAAACACAGCTCCTTTCTGTTCTCATTATTGGCTGTTACCCCTTTACGTCTCACCAGCAGGCAGAGGGTACACAGTTCTCTAAAACCCCTTCAGCATTTATTGTTTGTAGAATTTTTGCTGATGGTCAGTCGACTGGTGTAAGTTGAAACTTTTTGTAGATTAGATTGCATGCGTCTAACACTCCCTGAGGTTGAGCTTTTATCCATTTTCCTTTTTTTTTTAAAAAGAGTGTGAGTAAAACTTAACTCTTCCTAATCTCTTCTTGAAACATTTGCCTGTTGTGAATTTTTTCTCCATTCCCTACTTCAGCACAAATATTTAGGGCAAGTGTCCTTTACAGCCCTGAGTCCTTGTGAATGTTAAGTGACCATTAGCTGTGACTTTAAAGCTGCTCTTGCAGGATACGGCCACAAGGTGGCAGCATTTCTCCTTTACCAAATTTGGTTACTAGGGAAACAGAGCCTTAATGGAAGTGGTGTTCTAGGTTGTATATTAGAATGGAATGTGCCAGGAAAAAGCCCTTTAACTTTATGTCTCATTACTTCTTGTTCATATTTGTAATTTACTTTTTATCTTTTATCCCAACAAATTTGATTACAATGGTTTGTTTGTTCTAGGTGTGCAAGATGTGGTTCTTTCACACATATACATGTATCTATTCTTCCTCGCATCCTTTGCCAATGTAGGTTATGACACAATGTTGAGTAGTCTTCTCCTGGTCTTCCGTACGTCTTTGGTGGTTATATATTTCACATGGTTTGTATATCTCTGTTCACCCCAATATGGCAATGTATCCAATCCTCATCCCTTTCTATTTGGTGAACCATAAGTTTTTTAATCAATCTGTGATTGCCTTTCTCTGTGGAAATATCTTCATTGGTATCAATTTTTAAGTAACTCCTAAAAGTGATATGATAGGATATGTGCCCTTTGCTTTCTCACTTACTACACATGGCGTGATTACGTCTAGACTCATCTATGGTGCTGCAAATGGCATTGTTTCATTTTTCTCACTAGCCAATATTCCATCTGTACATGGAGGAGTTCTTGTTTGCCCACCCATCTGTTGGTGGACTTTTTGGTTACTTCCATATCTTGGCTATTGTAATACTGGGCAATGCAGATTTGCCTGCCTGTGTCTTTCCAATTCTCTCTTCTTAGATTATAGGTGGAGGAGTGGGCCTGCTGGATCATATGGTAGCTCAATGTTGACCTTTTTAAGGCACCTCCATTCTGTTCTCATTCGTGGCCCTTTCCAACTTACGTCCCCGTTGAAGTTGAGGGTATGCATTTCTCCACAACACCTTCAGCATTTATTGTTTGTAGTTTTCTTGCTCATGGTTATTCTGACAAGTGTGAGCTGATACCTCTTTGTGGTTGAATTCGCATGCGCCTCATAATCCGTTGAAATTGAGCTTTAAGGCATGTCCTTTTTATTTTTCAAGCAGTGATTACCCCTTAGTTCTTCAAAGTGTTCTCTTAAAGTACGTGTCACCTTTTGAAATGTTTTGGCCGTTACCTCCCTGAAGACATTTTGAGGGCAGGTTTCATTTACAGTTCTGCAGTACTTGTTCCTATGAAATGGCCATTAGCACAGGCTTTACAACTGCTTTTGCAGGTAACTGCCAGAGGGCGGCAGCCTTTCTATGTTCCCCACCCTGGTACCTAGGGAAAAGCCCTTGCGGCCTGTGGTGTTTCTCGGTTATAAATTAGAGTGGAGTGTGCCCGGACAAACCCACACAAGCTGATGTCTCCTTACTTTTGTTGGATTTTTTAAATTTAATTTTTATTTTTTATTGGAGTAATTTTCCACTGGGTACGTGGACCACTTCTTCTTTGTGCATTCCTCGGTTGATGGACATTTTCATTGCTTCCAAGTGTTGGCTATGGTAAATATTGTTGGAGTGCAGGATTGCCAGCCTGTGACTTTTTGATTCTCATTTTCTCAGGTGATAGGCCCAGCAGTGGGTGTGATTGATTGACTGGTAGCACCGTGTTTCCCTTTTCAAAGCACCTTCTTTGTGTTTTCATTAGTGGCTCTTACCACATCCCCCTTAGAATCGAGGGTACGCATTTCTCCACAATCGCTTCAGCATTTATTGTTTACAGCATTTATGCTAATGGCCCTTCTGGCTGCTGTGAGCTGATAGGTTTTTGTAATTTGGGTTTGCATGTCTTTGAAAATTCGTAAAACTCATCATTTTTCTCCGCCGTTTTCTTTTCCGTTAAAAAAAGGAAACAATTGGCAGTACGATATAACTCTTGAAATTGTCTTCTTTGAAGGTTGCCCTCTTTTGAGTTATTTGGTCGATTTTCCACCCCAGCGTTTTTTTAGAGAGCAGGTGTCATTTCCCGAACTGCAAGTTTGGTGAATATTTAGTGACCTTTAGCAATGGGTTTAAAGCTGCTGTTGTGGGAAGTGGCCTCAAGGAGGCAGCATTTCTCCATTCCCAAATCTGGGTAGTAGGGCAGCAGAGCCTTTCTGGAAGTCGTGTTCCTAGGTTGTAAATTACATTGGAATGTGCGTGGAGAAACCCCCACAAGTTTATGTGTCATTATTTCTTCTTGGTTTTTAAAAGTGTTTTAATTGGGGTAAAGCTTAGAATATTGTTTGTCCAAGGTGTACACAATCTGGTTCATTTGTACCTTATATATGTCTATTCAAGTACAGATCCTCTTCCCATGTAAAATGTTACAGAGGGTTCCGCAGACTTCCCTTGCTATATGGTTGGCCTTTTTGAGATATGTATATAATATGTGTTTTTATACATATAGAAACACTAACCTTAATTTATCCATTCCCCCCACCTGTCGTTTTAGATGAGCATAGTTTGTTTTCTAAGTCTGTGAGTGTCTTTCTCTGTGGAAATGTGTTCATTTGTGTCAGTTATTAGATAACGCCTATAAGTGCTATCATAGAATACAGGTCTTTTGCTTTCCAACTTACCCCATCTTTCATGATTATCTCCAGACTCATTTGTGGTGCCTCAAAGAGCAATGGTTCATTGTCTTCCATGGCTAATATCCCATTGTGTACATGGACCACTTCTTTATCCATTTACCTGTTGTTGGACATTTTGATTGCTTCACTGTCTTGGCTATTGTGAATAAGGCTGCACTGCAGCTTTTGCGGCCTGTGTCTTCTCGATTCTTGTCTTCTCAGGTGAGAGGTCCAATGGTGCGCCTGCTGGATTGAATAGTACCTCCATTTTTACTTTTAAACACAGCTCCTTTCTGTTCTCATTATTGGCTGTTACCCCTTTACGTCTCACCAGCAGGCAGAGGGTACACAGTTCTCTAAAACCCCTTCAGCATTTATTGTTTGTAGAATTTTTGCTGATGGTCAGTCGACTGGTGTAAGTTGAAACTTTTTGTAGATTAGATTGCATGCGTCTAACACTCCCTGAGGTTGAGCTTTTATCCATTTTCCTTTTTTTTTAAAAAGAGTGTGAGTAAAACTTAACTCTTCCTAATCTCTTCTTGAAACATTTGCCTGTGTGAATTTTTTCTCCATTCCCTACTTCAGCACAAATATTTAGGGCAAGTGTCCTTTACAGCCCTGAGTCCTTGTGAATGTTAAGTGACCATTAGCTGTGACTTTAAAGCTGCTCTTGCAGGATACGGCCACAAGGTGGCAGCATTTCTCCTTTACCAAATTTGGTTACTAGGGAAACAGAGCCTTAATGGAAGTGGTGTTCTAGGTTGTATATTAGAATGGAATGTGCCAGGAAAAAGCCCTTTAACTTTATGTCTCATTACTTCTTGTTCATATTTGTAATTTACTTTTTATCTTTTATCCCAACAAATTTGATTACAATGGTTTGTTTGTTCTAGGTGTGCAAGATGTGGTTCTTTCACACATATACATGTATCTATTCTTCCTCGCATCCTTTGCCAATGTAGGTTATGACACAATGTTGAGTAGTCTTCTCCTGGTCTTCCGTACGTCTTTGGTGGTTATATATTTCACATGGTTTGTATATCTCTGTTCACCCCAATATGGCAATGTATCCAATCCTCATCCCTTTCTATTTGGTGAACCATAAGTTTTTTAATCAATCTGTGATTGCCTTTCTCTGTGGAAATATCTTCATTGGTATCAATTTTTAAGTAACTCCTAAAAGTGATATGATAGGATATGTGCCCTTTGCTTTCTCACTTACTACACATGGCGTGATTACGTCTAGACTCATCTATGGTGCTGCAAATGGCATTGTTTCATTTTTCTCACTAGCCAATATTCCATCTGTACATGGAGGAGTTCTTGTTTGCCCACCCATCTGTTGGTGGACTTTTTGGTTACTTCCATATCTTGGCTATTGTAATACTGGGCAATGCAGATTTGCCTGCCTGTGTCTTTCCAATTCTCTCTTCTTAGATTATAGGTGGAGGAGTGGGCCTGCTGGATCATATGGTAGCTCAATGTTGACCTTTTTAAGGCACCTCCATTCTGTTCTCATTCGTGGCCCTTTCCAACTTACGTCCCCGTTGAAGTTGAGGGTATGCATTTCTCCACAACACCTTCAGCATTTATTGTTTGTAGTTTTCTTGCTCATGGTTATTCTGACAAGTGTGAGCTGATACCTCTTTGTGGTTGAATTCGCATGCGCCTCATAATCCGTTGAAATTGAGCTTTAAGGCATGTCCTTTTTATTTTTCAAGCAGTGATTACCCCTTAGTTCTTCAAAGTGTTCTCTTAAAGTACGTGTCACCTTTTGAAATGTTTTGGCCGTTACCTCCCTGAAGACATTTTGAGGGCAGGTTTCATTTACAGTTCTGCAGTACTTGTTCCTATGAAATGGCCATTAGCACAGGCTTTACAACTGCTTTTGCAGGTAACTGCCAGAGGGCGGCAGCCTTTCTATGTTCCCCACCCTGGTACCTAGGGAAAAGCCCTTGCGGCCTGTGGTGTTTCTCGGTTATAAATTAGAGTGGAGTGTGCCCGGACAAACCCACACAAGCTGATGTCTCCTTACTTTTGTTGGATTTTTAAATTTAATTTTTATTTTTTATTGGAGTAATTTTCCACTGGGTACGTGGACCACTTCTTCTTTGTGCATTCCTCGGTTGATGGACATTTTCATTGCTTCCAAGTGTTGGCTATGGTAAATATTGTTGGAGTGCAGGATTGCCAGCCTGTGACTTTTTGATTCTCATTTTCTCAGGTGATAGGCCCAGCAGTGGGTGTGATTGATTGACTGGTAGCACCGTGTTTCCCTTTTCAAAGCACCTTCTTTGTGTTTTCATTAGTGGCTCTTACCACATCCCCCTTAGAATCGAGGGTACGCATTTCTCCACAATCGCTTCAGCATTTATTGTTTACAGCATTTATGCTAATGGCCCTTCTGGCTGCTGTGAGCTGATAGGTTTTTGTAATTTGGGTTTGCATGTCTTTGAAAATTCGTAAAACTCATCATTTTTCTCCGCCGTTTTCTTTTCCGTTAAAAAAAGGAAACAATTGGCAGTACGATATAACTCTTGAAATTGTCTTCTTTGAAGGTTGCCCTCTTTTGAGTTATTTGGTCGATTTTCCACCCCAGCGTTTTTTTTAGAGAGCAGGTGTCATTTCCCGAACTGCAAGTTTGGTGAATATTTAGTGACCTTTAGCAATGGGTTTAAAGCTGCTGTTGTGGGAAGTGGCCTCAAGGAGGCAGCATTTCTCCATTCCCAAATCTGGGTAGTAGGGCAGCAGAGCCTTTCTGGAAGTCGTGTTCCTAGGTTGTAAATTACATTGGAATGTGCGTGGAGAAACCCCCACAAGTTTATGTGTCATTATTTCTTCTTGGTTTTTAAAAGTGTTTTAATTGGGGTAAAGCTTAGAATATTGTTTGTCCAAGGTGTACACAATCTGGTTCATTTGTACCTTATATATGTCTATTCAAGTACAGATCCTCTTCCCATGTAAAATGTTACAGAGGGTTCCGCAGACTTCCCTTGCTATATGGTTGGCCTTTTTGAGATATGTATATAATATGTGTTTTTATACATATAGAAACACTAACCTTAATTTATCCATTCCCCCCACCTGTCGTTTTAGATGAGCATAGTTTGTTTTCTAAGTCTGTGAGTGTCTTTCTCTGTGGAAATGTGTTCATTTGTGTCAGTTATTAGATAACGCCTATAAGTGCTATCATAGAATACAGGTCTTTTGCTTTCCAACTTACCTCATCTTTCATGATTATCTCCAGACTCATTTGTGGTGCCTCAAAGAGCAATGGTTCATTGTCTTCCATGGCTAATATTCCATTGTGTACATGGACCACTTCTTTATCCATTTACCTGTTGTTGGACATTTTGATTGCTTCACTGTCTTGGCTATTGTGAATAAGGCTGCACTGCAGCTTTTGCGGCCTGTGTCTTCTCGATTCTTGTCTTCTCAGGTGAGAGGTCCAATGGTGCGCCTGCTGGATTGAATAGTACCTCCATTTTTACTTTTAAACACAGCTCCTTTCTGTTCTCATTATTGGCTGTTACCCCTTTACGTCTCACCAGCAGGCAGAGGGTACACAGTTCTCTAAAACCCCTTCAGCATTTATTGTTTGTAGAATTTTTGCTGATGGTCAGTCGACTGGTGTAAGTTGAAACTTTTTGTAGATTAGATTGCATGCGTCTAACACTCCCTGAGGTTGAGCTTTTATCCATTTTCCTTTTTTTTTTAAAAAGAGTGTGAGTAAAACTTAACTCTTCCTAATCTCTTCTTGAAACATTTGCCTGTTGTGAATTTTTTCTCCATTCCCTACTTCAGCACAAATATTTAGGGCAAGTGTCCTTTACAGCCCTGAGTCCTTGTGAATGTTAAGTGACCATTAGCTGTGACTTTAAAGCTGCTCTTGCAGGATACGGCCACAAGGTGGCAGCATTTCTCCTTTACCAAATTTGGTTACTAGGGAAACAGAGCCTTAATGGAAGTGGTGTTCTAGGTTGTATATTAGAATGGAATGTGCCAGGAAAAAGCCCTTTAACTTTATGTCTCATTACTTCTTGTTCATATTTGTAATTTACTTTTTATCTTTTATCCCAACAAATTTGATTACAATGGTTTGTTTGTTCTAGGTGTGCAAGATGTGGTTCTTTCACACATATACATGTATCTATTCTTCCTCGCATCCTTTGCCAATGTAGGTTATGACACAATGTTGAGTAGTCTTCTCCTGGTCTTCCGTACGTCTTTGGTGGTTATATATTTCACATGGTTTGTATATCTCTGTTCACCCCAATATGGCAATGTATCCAATCCTCATCCCTTTCTATTTGGTGAACCATAAGTTTTTTAATCAATCTGTGATTGCCTTTCTCTGTGGAAATATCTTCATTGGTATCAATTTTTAAGTAACTCCTAAAAGTGATATGATAGGATATGTGCCCTTTGCTTTCTCACTTACTACACATGGCGTGATTACGTCTAGACTCATCTATGGTGCTGCAAATGGCATTGTTTCATTTTTCTCACTAGCCAATATTCCATCTGTACATGGAGGAGTTCTTGTTTGCCCACCCATCTGTTGGTGGACTTTTTGGTTACTTCCATATCTTGGCTATTGTAATACTGGGCAATGCAGATTTGCCTGCCTGTGTCTTTCCAATTCTCTCTTCTTAGATTATAGGTGGAGGAGTGGGCCTGCTGGATCATATGGTAGCTCAATGTTGACCTTTTTAAGGCCACCTCCATTCTGTTCTCATTCGTGGCCCTTTCCAACTTACGTCCCCGTTGAAGTTGAGGGTATGCATTTCTCCACAACACCTTCAGCATTTATTGTTTGTAGTTTTCTTGCTCATGGTTATTCTGACAAGTGTGAGCTGATACCTCTTTGTGGTTGAATTCGCATGCGCCTCATAATCCGTTGAAATTGAGCTTTAAGGCATGTCCTTTTTATTTTTCAAGCAGTGATTACCCCTTAGTTCTTCAAAGTGTTCTCTTAAAGTACGTGTCACCTTTTGAAATGTTTTGGCCGTTACCTCCCTGAAGACATTTTGAGGGCAGGTTTCATTTACAGTTCTGCAGTACTTGTTCCTATGAAATGGCCATTAGCACAGGCTTTACAACTGCTTTTGCAGGTAACTGCCAGAGGGCGGCAGCCTTCTATGTTCCCCACCCTGGTACCTAGGGAAAAGCCCTTGCGGCCTGTGGTGTTTCTCGGTTATAAATTAGAGTGGAGTGTGCCCGGACAAACCCACACAAGCTGATGTCTCCTTACTTTTGTTGGATTTTTAAATTTAATTTTTATTTTTTTATTGGAGTAATTTTCCACTGGGTACGTGGACCACTTCTTCTTTGTGCATTCCTCGGTTGATGGACATTTTCATTGCTTCCAAGTGTTGGCTATGGTAAATATTGTTGGAGTGCAGGATTGCCAGCCTGTGACTTTTGGATTCTCATTTTCTCAGGTGATAGGCCCAGCAGTGGGTGTGATTGATTGACTGGTAGCACCGTGTTTCCCTTTTCAAAGCACCTTCTTTGTGTTTTCATTAGTGGCTCTTACCACATCCCCCTTAGAATCGAGGGTACGCATTTCTCCACAATCGCTTCAGCATTTATTGTTTACAGCATTTATGCTAATGGCCCTTCTGCCTGCTGTGAGCTGATAGGTTTTTGTAATTTGGGTTTGCATGTCTTTGAAAATTCGTAAAACTCATCATTTTTCTCCGCCGTTTTCTTTTCCGTTAAAAAAAGGAAAACAATTGGCAGTACGATATAACTCTTGAAATTGTCTTCTTTGAAGGTTGCCCTCTTTTGAGTTATTTGGTCGATTTTCCACCCCAGCGTTTTTTTTAGAGAGCAGGTGTCATTTCCCGAACTGCAAGTTTGGTGAATATTTAGTGACCTTTAGCAATGGGTTTAAAGCTGCTGTTGTGGGAAGTGGCCTCAAGGAGGCAGCATTTCTCCATTCCCAAATCTGGGTAGTAGGGCAGCAGAGCCTTTCTGGAAGTCGTGTTCCTAGGTTGTAAATTTACATTGGAATGTGCGTGGAGAAACCCCCACAGTTTATGTGTCATTATTTCTTCTTGGTTTTTAAAAGTGTTTTAATTGGGGTAAAGCTTAGAATATTGTTTGTCCAAGGTGTACACAATCTGGTTCATTTGTACCTTATATATGTCTATTCAAGTACAGATCCTCTTCCCATGTAAAATGTTACAGAGGGTTCCGCAGACTTCCCTTGCTATATGGTTGGCCTTTTTGAGATATGTATATAATATGTGTTTTTATACATATAGAAACACTAACCTTAATTTATCCATTCCCCCCACCTGTCGTTTTAGATGAGCATAGTTTGTTTTCTAAGTCTGTGAGTGTCTTTCTCTGTGGAAATGTGTTCATTTGTGTCAGTTATTAGATAACGCCTATAAGTGCTATCATAGAATACAGGTCTTTTGCTTTCCAACTTACCTCATCTTTCATGATTATCTCCAGACTCATTTGTGGTGCCTCAAAGAGCAATGGTTCATTGTCTTCCATGGCTAATATTCCATTGTGTACATGGACCACTTCTTTATCCATTTACCTGTTGTTGGACATTTTGATTGCTTCACTGTCTTGGCTATTGTGAATAAGGCTGCACTGCAGCTTTTGCGGCCTGTGTCTTCTCGATTCTTGTCTTCTCAGGTGAGAGGTCCAATGGTGCGCCTGCTGGATTGAATAGTACCTCCATTTTTACTTTTAAACACAGCTCCTTTCTGTTCTCATTATTGGCTGTTACCCCTTTACGTCTCACCAGCAGGCAGAGGGTACACAGTTCTCTAAAACCCCTTCAGCATTTATTGTTTGTAGAATTTTTGCTGATGGTCAGTCGACTGGTGTAAGTTGAAACTTTTTGTAGATTAGATTGCATGCGTCTAACACTCCCTGAGGTTGAGCTTTTATCCATTTTCCTTTTTTTTTAAAAAAGAGTGTGAGTAAAACTTAACTCTTCCTAATCTCTTCTTGAAACATTTGCCTGTTGTGAATTTTTTCTCCATTCCCTACTTCAGCACAAATATTTAGGGCAAGTGTCCTTTACAGCCCTGAGTCCTTGTGAATGTTAAGTGACCATTAGC